>NC_142923.1:15288750-15596538 GCF_054131065.1 Drosophila arizonae | reverse complement strand
GTAGCTGGCGCTGCTGCTGTTGGTGGCCTTGCGCTTGAGCCGCATGCGCTCCGCCTCGTCCTTCTCGGACTTCTCGCTGAGCGTGTGCACAGGCGACTGGCGTGGCGAGTCGACCTCCAGCAGGGAGTCCTCCTCATCGCCGCTGAGCTGCCTGGCCTCATCCTCCTCGCCCACGTCCACATAGTCAGCGCTATTCACCTCGCCCACAGCGTGGGTCAGGGCATGACGCCTCAGATCGCAGTTGCGACGGAATACCTTGCCGCAGGAGGAGCACTCGTACGGCTTGTGATCGGTGTGGGTGAGCAGATGGGTCTTCAAATTCGAGCGCTGATTAAAGCTGCGACTGCACACGGGGCACTTGTGGGGCGACTCCTCCATGTGCAGGATCTTGTGCACGGCGAGGGTGCGCGACTGGCAGAAGCCCTTGCCGCACTCGGTGCACTTGAATGGCTTCTCCTTCGAGTGTATGTACCTAAGGGGGACAGACAGAGAGAGAGAGAGAGAAAGAGAGAGATATAGTAAATTGACTGTGCTCATTGCGTGGGCGTTTTTGGTAGCTGGCAGCTCAAGTTGACAGTTATCTGCATTATCTCGCTGCCCGCTCAGATAAAGTGCGCTGATATATTTTATGTTTATGGCAGCCATCTTTGAAATGGCGTCCACTTGTTGTTGGAACAAAAGCAACAGCAGCAACAGCAGAAACAGCAGCAACAGCAGCAGCAGCAGCAGCAACAGCAACTCGCAGCAGCTGCTGTGACTCTTAAATGAAAATCAAAACAGGTTCTACGGCTCAGATCTGTCTTGGGTCCAGCTTGGCACTGTCTCTCGACGGGCTTCAAGGCGCACCGAGATTCTTCTTGCTGTTTTCCTCTTAGCGTTCCCTTCACGCCTCTCCACTTCTTCGGCTGCTGCTGCTGCTGCTGCTGCCGCCGCGGCTGAGAAATTAGCCCCGCGGCAAAGCAAACAAACGACAAATGGACCGAAACCGAACGATCAAAAGACGCAAAGCATCTTGGACAGGCTAACACACACACACAGATATATGCACGCATACACTCACTCACTCGCACACATACAGCTGTCTGCTGCTGCAGGTATCCAATGTTTCGAGTACCCCTTGCCCCTGGCCCGCAGCCCTCATTGCCAGCCCCGCCGGTCCCCAACTGAAAACCAACAAAGTTAATTAACTCGGTCTTCAGGCGGCATGTTCTACCTTCAACTTGGCCAACATGACAGAGTCAACTGATTTTATGAAGCTGTTTGCCTGCTAAGTTTTTTCATAATTCTTTATATTATGTTAATTTCTTGGAGTTATACCCAAAGTTTCTCTCTAAAGTAAACCTTTCTCGAGAGTTCTCGTTGAAATTTCGCTTTCTACTATATTTATTCCTAGCAGAGATCCACTCACAGCAGAGAATCCGGTAGTTTGACACCAGAAATCTTCTTCTAACTGTTATAGCTTCTACTTGGCTAAAATGATAGAATCGCTAGATTTTAATAATCTATTTGGCTACTTTGCTTCCATTTTGAATTTAACTTCTTATTGACTTTAAATTTATTTTATTTTTTATTTTTTTATACATATATTTTTATATTTTTAAATATTTATATATTTATATATTTTTAAACATTATTTTTATATTTTTAAACATTATTTTATAATTCTGCTTAGTTTATTTTTATTTTTATTTTTATTTTTTTTTTAATATTTTTATGTTAAAATCATTTTACTTTTTTATTTTTTAGTTGTTTATTTATTTTATTTATTTATTATTATTATTATTATTTATTTTATTTATTTATTATTAAGCAAAAAAAAAAGCTTCGTAATTTATGTATATACAAAATTATTAATCCGAATTAATTCTATCTGCTTCACTCATCAGTTTTTCATACGCAACCAACGCCTTCTTTTTCTACAGGTTTTCCCTCCTAGCTATACCTATATACCCGCCCAATTCACATTTTCAGCATTCCAAATCTTCTTCTAGGGTATCTCAGCTTCGAATTGACTAATCCTTTTTAAGCACTCGAGTTTTGTTGTTCACTTCTCTGCTGCTGCCCCGAGGCATGACAGCAATTACGAGCGCTGGCACGCCCACTGGCTGGTCGTTGCCCACGCCCCAAAGCAGGCACAGCGGCCACTCACCTGTGATCCCTTAGGTGATCCTGTCGCCTGAAAGCCTTGCCGCAAATATCACAGGAATAGGGTCGCTCGTCCGTGTGCGTGCGCTCGTGAATGAGCAGATTGTAGGACTTGGTGAACTGGCGATTGCAGAACTTGCAGATGAATTGCTTCTTGGGCCGTGAGGCGCGTCCAGGTGCGCGCAGCAGCCGCCTGTCCAGGCCGGCGTGCATGCCCGGTCCCAGGCCGGGCGGAAACAGCGCCGCAGCCGTTGCCGCTCCGGGCGGAAAGGGAAAGCTGCCGGCGCCCGTTGGCGATGGCCCCGGTCCGGTCAGATATGGCGGTGGTGGCGGTGGCCCGTACAGCACACCCGGTGGCGGCACACCTGGCGGCGGTACGCCCGGCGGCCCGCCCCGTCCCAGCATGGCAGCGGCGGCGGCAGCTTCGCGCAGCGCCAGCTCCTTGCGCTTGTCCGCCATCATGGCGATGATCTCGTAGTTGGAATTGCTGCCAGCTCGCGCCTTCGCCTCCAGCGACTGCCGCGTCGGCAGCACCGGCACAAAGGCCGATATCTCGCGATGATGCGGCGGTCCGCCGTGCAGACCCGACGAGGCCAGATGTTGCTGGTAGGCCAGCTGTGTTTCGTAGGCAGCAGCCGCTGCCGAGATCCTGCTGGCCGAGGAGTTGCGCGAATCGCCGCCGCTGGCCGAGCCATCCGCACCGCCGGCACCGCCGCCCCCATTGCCGCCGCCGTTTGCCGCAGCAGCCACAGCGGCCACCGTCGACATGAACTGATCCATGCGTGAGGCGCGCAGCATGGGTATGGCGCCTCCGCCCTCGCTGGCCGTGTTATCCGTGGGCATGTTCAGCGCAAGCGCCTACTCACATGCCATCAGACCTTCAGCTGCAGATAAGAATAAACAGAGAGGGAGAGAGAGGGAGAGGGAAAATATAACAATTAGTCAAATGTTGTGTTAATTGTTGCGACTTATTGGGGCTCTATTGGGCTTATCTTAATTGCTCGTCAAGTTCCATAAAAAGTTTTTTTTCCACTTTTTTTTTTTTTTTGCTGCTTTGTTAACATACACTGCCCAAAAACATTGGGGTTAATGGAAGTACATTAACTATGCGCAACAGTTTGTCAAATAAATCTTTCTTTCTTAGAGTTCAAAACTCAAAATTAGTAGAGAAAGACCAAGCTACGATTAATTATTTAATAATAACCCTCAGTCGAAATATAATCTAAAATATTCCAGTCATATGCATCTAGAACAAATTCAGGCGAAACTTTCCACAATTATATAAAATATATAATTTATATAAATATTTAAATACAAAAAACAAGTTGCCCAAACAAATTAAAAATAATATACATAATAATAAATTAAAGTACTCATTTGATACACTTCATTTGCATATCTGAGTATTCACGTTAAAAACAAAAATCAATACAAATTAAATAAATCACAGAACATTTGTAATTTGATCGCATTTGAGTCGATGTCGGATGTTCATTTCATTATTGTTCTCTTCTCAAATATCTCGTTTTTTTCCTTCTTGCTAATACTCTAAAGCAGGTGTTAACAACACAAGCTTACCTGAGCTGTTTGTCAATTAAGTTATTTTAATAATATTTATTGAGCATTTGCTAAAAATTAATTTTGTTCTTGAGGTCAAGTCAGCCAAGTCATATAGAGTATATTTATTTACCAAAACACTTTGCTTGATTTTTTAATTACTGTTTTTGCTTACTAGCTAAATGAACTTTTGTTGTTGTTTATTTATTTTTAATTTTTTTTTTGCTTTTGGTTTTTTTTTTTTTTTTAATGTTTTATCAGCAACGGCGGCGGCAAGTGAAACTAAACTGAAACTGAATCGAAACGAGTCGTCGTCGCAGTTGGAGTTGTCGACGCTGCCAGGTTAGATAAGATTGTGCGTCTGAAAAAAAAACCTGACTGGCTCTGTGCGCAAGCGAGCAGCACACAGTAGTAAGCGAACGGGCACACATACACACAAACAGAGATATACTCACACACACATACGCCTCTCTCAGAGAGATACCCACACACAGAGAGATACAGCAGGGGCAGCCATAGAAAATGCAACTGGTAGCCAAAAGCGAACTAAACGGCAGTCAGTCAGTCAGTTAGGCAAGCCTTGGACTCACTCGGTAGCAGCAGGCGAGAGAGCTCGAGACCCGAATAGCGACCCGATGCGACCCGCTCAACCGAGTGGTTACTGGATTTACGCAACAGGAGCTACGGCTGCTTCTACGCTTGTTGCTCTCTGCGGAACGTGATCATTGCGTTAAAGGCGACTAAATGCGGCAGAACAAGTTAGAAATAATGATAATGGCAATGGTAATAATGATGGCGAATACAATCAAAATATGACAACATTAAAAGACAAAAGAAGCACAAGAATGAAGAAAGAGCAATGATCATAATGGCAATGCTACCAAGGGATTATGAAAGAACTAGTAGCAGCAATAATAATGATAATGACGATAATGAATTAGTATATGATTATTATGGCAAGCAATTTAAAGCAATAATATTGTATTTTAAGCAATATTATTATGCAACCCTTAAAAAACAGCCAGAACAATGATAAGGCTAATGACAACAATAATGTAAATGATATTAATAGTCTAATCAGCACAGCAAAAACATCTAATTATAAGCAGCAACACTGCTAATGGCCACGGCAATGGCAATGACAATGACAACGACAATAATGAAAATGGACAATAATGCAGAATTTGATTATAAAAAGCAAGCAAATATTACATAGTTAAGATAACCGCTTTAATGATAATGCCAATGAAAATAATAATGAAGCTAATGTAAATATAATAAAAATAATATTGAATATGATGTTGATATTGACAATGATAATGAAGCAGAACACATTATCTAAGAGTAAATCTTGCAGAAGCAGTAAAAATTACAATAATGACAATCAGTGTGACAATCATAATCAACATAATAATGAAGAACAAATTGTCGATCATAAAACGTAGTAGTTGCGTCTTGAGCACATTTAACCAGACGTTTTACCAGACAAACAACAAAACTGCCTCGCAGTCTACGCATTGGCATCTGCCTCAAAGATACCTCCCGAGCCCCCCGAGCCCCACCACAGACCCGCTCTTCTAGCCGACTGCTGTGCCATGACAGTTTTGCTTATCATTTGCTGGAAATGTTCTCGACTTGTGACTGTTGCGCCTTGAAATGAGTTTTCACAACGTGATTTTTAGTTATTCAGTGCTGCTGAGGAGCGCAGCTTACTTTTCCGCCTGTCTGGCATGATAAGCGAATTGTTGTGGAAGTGCTGCATCATTGCGAGCTCGGCCAGAGTTCTCTGGGTTCGGGCCACGTATTGCTAGCCGCCCAGAGACCACAGCCCACAGCCCACAGTCCACAGCCCAGAGTTCAGCTCTTGTGTTTTGCTGTCACTTTAGATCTGTGCAAACTAAGATAGATAGTTTATAGCGCCGTCTGATTAGAGCTGACGTATGAGCAATTTTCATAGATAATCAAACAAGTGGGCAATTTATTTATCATTGACGACTTGATTTGACTATGGTGAAAATTGAAGTGAAATTGAGGTAGCTAAATCATTTTGATTTCCCGGTAAAACTTGATTCAAGTATTGTAAATGATGATAATTGACGATAAATAATATTGAAGTGTAGCTTACGCTTCATTACCATTTGATGTGCGAAACTATTGAGCAACAAGAATAATTTCAGTTAATAGTGAAATTTCTTGGTGGACATGAATGGAGACTGGATTAATTTTTTTTGTTTAAAAATATCAAATAGAGCTGTAACTCAGTGGAATCTATAAAAGCATTTCACATATTAGATATTATTATATTATATAAAAATTTCCATGGGTAAACAAAATGTATTTACTTTGCTTGCTGCGATATTTATATTTTCTCTATTCATGCAATCAATCCTCTTAATTTTATATATTTTTGCAATTATTTCGCTTTATAGTGCCGACTACTTGTCTAACTGTTCTCCATTAATAGGCCCCATAAACACCCCGAGCTTTTCCTAGGAATTCTAAACTAAACAGCCTAATAGCTCATATATCACACCTCACTAGCAGCGACACGTAGCCTCCAAATTCAGAAACAACAAAAATTTAACTCGTTTTGGGGGATTTTCGTTGACGTATTTAATTTTATTTATTTTTGTATTTTTCTCGCTTTTTTCATTTATTTTCTACTAGGTTTATATTGTTTCTGCTTCGCTTATGCATTTATGACTGGGGCTCGGTGTCTGTGTTTAGCTGTCTAAACTGTCCGAGCTGTCGAGCGGTCGGCGGTCGACGGTCGGCCCTCGCCAGCCGTCCCTGCCTGCATACACACACACATACAATGCGATCCAGCGATTCATTATCTTTGGAAACATCGGCACTTTTGAAACGTCAAGCCAAATAAGAAAAACAAATAAAATTAATGTAAATAATGGACATCATCAGCAAAATGCGAAGTCGACAACGTTGCACGTACTTGCGTCGTACACAAGTGAACGAGAGCGAGAGCGAGAGCGATAGAGAAGAGGAGAGAGCGAGTGCTGTGTACTTTCAGATACAATATTGAGATACAGATACACACACACATATACATAGAGACGCGAAACGTTTGCGCAAACGGTTGCCCAGCAAATGAAGCCAAAGGCTTAAATGTGTGTCTACATGCATACAATAAAAAAAGTATATGAGACAACAACAACAACAACAGCTACGGCAGCAACAACTACTGGCAAAGAAAATAAAAGATATCGAGGAGCAATTTGGCTGCCACTTTTCGCTGCCTGCTCTGGGCCCGAGAGCTCTGGCTCTGGCTGTGGCTCTGGGTCTGGGTCTGGCCCTGTCTCTCTGGTCTCTGGCTCTTTGTGTAAACAGAGACCAGCAGACGCGTATACCCAGTGGAAAAAGGTTCAAAGCAGTTGATAAAAAATATACACACACATACACACAGCTGTGGGCAACATACACACACACACACACACACACAAGACAAAACACACATGCGCAGAGGGATTTAATATTTGTATAGAAACGAGACGAAGTTTTGTCCAAGAGACGCTCTTAGCGTACTACTTCAGTTTGCTTACAGCAACAACAACAGCAACAATAACACACACACAGCTACAACAACAAACAACACACGACAAGAAAGGGTCAGTGTGTGAGTGTATGTGTGTCTTCAGCATTAATCCCTTCGGGCCAGGCTCGGTGTCTCGGCAAAGGTAGCTAATAATCAACGAAAAAAATATATAAAAAAAAACTAAGAAAATAATAAACAACAAAGCATCTGAAAATATTTCCAATAGAGTTTGCTCAACTTAATAATACTTGTTCAAAAAAAAAAAAAAAGTAAAAAATAAATAAATAAAATAAAACAACAATTTTATGCACAATAAACTATTCTTTTTTTTTTTGCGTTTATATAATATTTCGAAAATATATTATATAAATATTGGAACAAATACTTAATTAGAAAATTAAATATATTGCAATAATTAAAAAAAAAATTCAATACTATCTGATCTCTCTCTCTCTCTCTCTCTCTCTCTCTCTCTTTTCAAATTTCGTTACTCTACCTCTAAAGCTGTTGTCCTTCAGTTATAAATAATATTTGTTGAAAGTTTTACTCCCACTCATCAATATATAGATATTTATTTAGAAATTTCTTTCTATAGAATGAATATTTAGATATTTAATTAGAATTTTTTAGTCCTTCTCTAGAATAATGAATTTTTTAAAATATTTGTTTTGTTCATCCTAGCTCTCAAATTTAATTACATATAAATATTTTGTACGCCACATCTAAAGTTAAACCACCTTAAATCTACCTCTATACAACTCTGTAATGATACTAAACTTCCCACCAATATACTCATTTTCTCACACGCTGAACCAGCAGCATCGAGAAGAAAAACAGAAAAATAAAAGTAAAAGCAAAAAACGCAACAAGTTGTAATTATAGTCGGTTGCGTTTGCGTTAATCTGGACAACCCTTTCTGTTGGCTGCGCGCAACTCTTCTTCTTCTTCTTCTCCTTCGTCTTCTTCTTCTTGAGATAATCGTCGAAGCTATTAAAATCTCTAGGCATAATCAACAGCGCTTGTTTAGTTTTCCAGCCTGAAGCCGGCTTACCTGGCTCCTCGAGCGTTGTCTATAATTTTCTTGATTAATATCTATGCAACTGGATACAGCTGTGTGTGTGTGAGTGTTGTGTGTGTGACTGCGTGTGTGTGCAAGTGCGCGTTCATTAATTTAAAAGCTTTGCTAATTCAGCAGGCTGCTCGGCTGCGTTTTCACTAATGAAGTTTTATGCGTTCGCAATGCAGCTGCGGCTTAGATCGGCTCTAGTGAATTACTAAGGTTGTTCGCCTTAATTGAATAGCATCATTTATAATTGCAATGAGAAGAAGAGGAGCTACAGAACTAGACTAAAATTGATGGACACAATTTCGTGCCTAAGTGGAACCACTTACGATGAGAAGAAAGTTTATGAAAATTGTACAAGATTTTCTTTGATTTTTGTACATATATATATATATATATATATATATATATATATATATATATATATATATATATATATATATATATATATATATATATATATATATATATATATATGTTTAACAAAAAAAACTTTTCAAATTTATTGAGTGATGAGTAATGATAATACCCAAAATAAGAATAATGATAATAGCAATAATAATGTTAAAGATAGACTTTATAAGAGGTCATACCATACTGACATCCTTTCATCAGGTAGAGTACACTTTTATATTAAGAAGTTTATCGAATCCTAAAACAGGAACATATTTAATAAAATCATTAAATCAAACCAAATTTATTATACATCAGAAAGAATATATCTAAAAGGAATACCATTATTATACAACCTGATCTAACCCAAAAATGAAAAATCTTAAAAAAATTGACCAATTTTTGATTTAGCTGAAAAATATTCAAAAAATAATTTTAATCTACTTATTTATGATTTTTTTTTCATTATAAGTCCAGAATTTACGAGTTTACCTGAGAAGGTAAGAGAGAAAAGCAATTCTGATCAGCTCGGTCCACTTCATACTCTTTGACTTTACCATTTTTTTTCTTGTTCAGCGTTGTTAAGCTGCTTAATCCTCTTAAGTCGATCGTATTTTACGCTTCTTACGACTCTCGTGCCTTGGCCAATAGAGTTCTTAAGGCCTTTTGTGGAGATACTGTCAATAACTCATAATCAGAGAGGCTACTTGAGATCGTACGGATCTATTGATGAACGTAATCCCAGTCTGTTAACGATTCCGATTGAGCTCTTCCCACTGGAACTCATATTGTAATCGAGGGCATTAGATCTCATCATCGAATACTATCGATAAAAAAGCTCGTCTAGGAGTCGGAGTATTAAACACGTGCCAAATGGGCGTGTCGAAGCTATTTTTTGCCTTTTATGGCCAATTGTATGGGCCATTGTTTGTTTTATGGTACCAGCATATTGAGTGCTTTTGCTTTTGTCTAACAAACCTTTTAAACGCTTTTAATTTGTTGTTTGTTTCGATTTTAATTAATTTCGGCATTTTATTGAGCTCTATTTTTAGGCATTTCCCTACTGCGAGCAACCGTTGCACTAATATTAAATTTGATATAAGAGGAATGAATAAAAACAAGTAAGAACGTTGCAGTCGGGCGTTACCGACTGCGGAATACTCATTCACATCCCATCAACAATTTAGTAGTTAAGTTTCGTTCTAATACTGTAGAATATACAGGTTTTTCCGATTTGCCACGCCCCAACTGGGCGTAGACACCTCATTTTTGGTCAGTTTTTAGAAAGAGATAACGTTACCCTAACTGCAAAGTTTGAATGCTTACCCTAAAAAAATGTGAAAATTACAGGGTATTTTTCGATATGCCACGCCCCTAAAGAGGCGTAAAAATTATTTTTGGGGAATCGATAGAGGAGGCTACCAGTAACTCAACTATCCAAATTTGAAGCTTCTAGCTATTATACTTTAGGAGATATAAACTTTTGCGGTTTGCCACGCCCCCTATGGGCGGACATATATCCGACAAAACTTTTTGGTCTTGGGTGATCAGTCCGAGTATATACAAAATTTGAGGTCTCTGCCATCAATAGTGTCCAAAATATAGGAGAATTTAAAAAATCACTATATCTTCAGGTCCGATTTGCCACGCCCCCAACGGGCGTAGACTTATAATTTATCTTCAGACTTTATAGAATCATACCATTAGCTGACGTGCAAAATTTCAGCATTCTAGGTTTACAACTTTAGGAGATACAGTTTTATCCGATTTGCCACGCCCCCAATGGGCGTAGATATATCCGCCATAGCTCGTGATCTTGGGTGGTCAACGCGGACCTACATACCAAGTTTCAGCTTTCTAGCTCTTCAACAAACATGATTTCTGGTATATCGGAAAATGCATTTTCCGATTTGCCACGCCCCTAGTGGGCGGATCGGGAAAATTTTAACACTTTATAAATCGGAGATATACACGAGTATGTGTTCCAAATTTCAAGTCTCTAGCTTCAATAGCGCCGAAATAGATTGCGTTCATACGGACAGACGGACGGACGGACAGACGGACAGACGGACAGACGGACGGACAGCAAGACGGACATTGCACAAAACCAATATACTGATTCACTTTCGTGAATGAGTATAAAAAGCCACCCAGAAACACACCGAATGCAATAAATTTTTATGAACCTATTCTTATGCTAAAATGTAGGAACCGAAAGCACAAACCGAATTGGCTATAAACAAACAATGATGAAAATTCAGTTCGGCTCCAGTCGAGCGAGACAAAAGCCAATGGCTCTATAGAGACCAACCGAATGGAGCCCGAATAGTTCCAGCCAAAGAAAAACTGAAACACTGTGAGAGCGCGGGAGGCGTTTTTTCGAAAAAGAAGAAGAAAAAACTATAACTAAAGCATTTAAAAGAAATCAAAGGAAAGATGCTGGAGCGATGTAGATGCAAGAGCTAGATGATGGCAATGATGATGGTAGAGGGTACCCCAAACCCCAAACCCCAAACCTCAAACCCCAAGCTTCAACAGAAGCTTGCGGCAATTGCGTTTCCTCTTTGGACACGTTCTGAACAATTAAAGCGCGCGGCAAGCCAAGCTGGCAACGGCCAAGACGACGACGTCGACCAAGTCAAAAAAAAAAAAAAAAACCGGATTCAAATTGAGCACGACGAGAGCTGCTGAAACCCAGGCTGAGAGCCCACTGGCCACTGGCACTGGCTACAAGTGAACTGGTTTACAGACAACAACAACAAAAGTCAGTAAAAAATGAGAAATAAAAATGGAAAAAAAATTCCAAGCTAAAAACCTTCGAGCTGGAGCCCAGCCAGAGTCGAGCGCCAGGCCGCCTGTCAATGGAACGCAGCCCAGGCAGGCAGTCAGGCAGTCGGGCAGGCAGTAAGGCAGGCAGGCAGGCACCACACTGAGTTCGGTGGCAATGACAGTGGCACATGCAGTTGTAGTGGAAGCCGCCGCCAGTCGCCCAAAAACCGCCAACTGTGGCGGAGCCTCCAACGTTGACTTACAAATGTGTGTATGTGTATGTCTGTGTGTGTATGCGTATATATATATGTATGTGTGTGTGCTTGGAGCAGGTTTTAGTAGTCAACGTCGTTGTTTTTTATTTACTTTGCTACTCGCTATAGTTGAGTCTCTCTCTCTCCCTCTCAGTCTCTCTCTCTCTCCCTCTTTGCCGTTCGCTCTCTTAGAGCCCACTCGCTACTCGCTGTGATTTGCTTTTGGCCATAGCGAAAATCAAAAGAAAATAATTAGCTAGACCCTAAAAAAAAAAAACAAAAATTTCAGCTGCGGAATTTTGTAGTGGAATCTTTGGAGCTTGTTTTTTCTACTTCTTTCTTTTGGAACATTTCGTGTGTCTTTTTGTAGGGGGTGTTGCCCGCTGCCCGGGGCGTATTGCTTACCTGTAAACAATTTTGATGGCTGTGCGAAGAGCGCCTGAGGCTCTTTCAAGCTCGGCTTGGCCAGTATATTCCAGGTATTTTCAGATCTTTTTTGGAACAAGTTTTAGTTTATTTAGTTTTTATTTTCTCGCTTTATTTTATCTTTCGTTGGGCACTTTTGTGTTTGAACTTTTTCTGATGATTTCTAGAAGCAAACGATATTTGGATATTAGATATATGCATATATATGTAGGTATGTATATATATTCATAAGATTTGGAAGTTTAGATAACATGTCGGGCTTGCAAAATATATTCATTGAGTTTAGATACACGCAGCACAGTTCACACAGACACACACACGCATACACATATAAAGATACAAATGTATCTACAGCTGTATGCGCGACACAATCACGGCACGATCAGTCGCGCGCGGTCGCGGGTGTAACGGGAGCAACAGCAACAGCAGCAGCAGCAGCAGCAGCAACGGCAGCAGCAGCGGCAGCGGCTACCACAAACCACGTAGAAGGCAACAACAAAAAACACACAGCCAAAAACAAAAGCAAACCACGTACGAAAGCACACGATTGAGCCGACAAGCCAAGCGAAACGAACCGAAGGCGAAGCTGTAGCTAAAGCCGAAGTCGAACACGAAGCGAACGAGCGAACGCACGAACGAGCCAAGCAACAAACGAGATACGGCAGCTGAAATGTGTTTTTCTACATTTTGTTTGAAATAGGAGCTGAAGCCAGTGCAGCTACCAATTCGCTCCTCAAGTAGTCCCAAACTCTACCCACACACGCACACACACTCCGACAACCACGCACACTCACACTCACACACACACACACATACAGATGCGCGCGCGCGACGACACGCCACTGAAAAGCGCTTTTCAGCCGAGCGACGGTGAGCGGGAGACGCGGCGTTGGCGACGCTGTAGCAAGTTCACTGTGCCTGCATTTTTCCCCCACTAATGCACAGCACACAAACACACGCACCCATACTCTGTCACACATTCAGACACACGCACACACACACAGAGTCTTATATACGTACACAATTGCACTGTGTGTTCTACGATGCACGATCCGCGCGCAGGTGCGTCTACTACGATCAACTCTCGAAGACTAATCCAACATTGCCGAACGCGCAGTCGTCGTCGTGGCTCATGCAAAGAGAGAGAGCAGGAGAGACAGCTGAATGGGAGAGACCTGGACGAGAGAGCGCACCACAACGAGCGAGAGAGAAGCAGTCAAGTAAGAAAACCTCAGCAACAACAACAAGAGCAACTGGCAAGCCAAGCAAACTAACCGACCGCCAGTCGCACGCTGCGGACAGACAGCCCCACTCAGCGGACAGATGGACGGAGAGACAGACAGACAAAGACAGAGAGACAGACACGGAACGTGCATACGTACGACGAGTTATTGTCAGTTAGAGAGCTACCTGTTTACCGACTGCTTACCGTTTGCGAGGGTAGAGGAGCGCAAGCGCGCGGGTTGCCAGACTGCATTCAGCCAGCCGAACACAGCTCAGCCCCGCTCCGCTCTGGTCCGCTTCCAATCAGCGCGGGAGTAACTGCGGTGGCCGCTTGCGGCTTTTTGTATAAGTATAACCTGCCTACACGTACTATATAGCAGAGTAGGGTATCATTTGAGAGAAGTAGAGCAGCATTGCAAGTTTCGTATAAGTATAAGTATTTATAAAATAATATTTGTCAATACCATATTCGTATTATTGGCTATACGGTGTCAGTTGAAGTACTTTAAAGGGGATTTAAATACACTCGAAGAGCTGACAAGAAAGATAAGATAAATAAATAGATAACACAAGTGGTATGAGAAATTATATCTTGGTTAATATTACATTAGTTTTATGGCCCAAAAAAGAACTTGGAGATAATGATAAGATAAATAAATAAATCATTAGTTCAGGGTTTTGCTGTAAATTTGATGAATTGTCCAATTGCCTAAGAATTTATGCATTAACAATGTAATATTGGTATTATTAAACTATTAATAGTTTATGGATTACTCATTGACTGAGGCAAGAATTGTCGTTGTTTCATGATCTGAAAGACTGGCTTCATATATTTATAGACTTAATTTAAACTAAATAAAATTATATATTTTTCCCATATATTTCGATATTTCGATAATTTAGTATTTATTTATTCTTTGATTTTAGTTATATATATTTAAATTTAAGATATAGATATCTAGTATTCTCAATTTTCAACAGGTTGATGAAGCTTCAACAGTCTGGCAACCTTTTCTCCCGCACATGAAAAACAACAAAATGTATGCGGCTAAGTATTAAGAGGAAATAAAATAACACAGTCAGGGTCTTAGTCGAGCTGCCACTGCAGTGCTTGTGGTAACAGAGAGAAAGAAAGAGTGAGGGCGAGAGAGAAAGACAGACATAGAGAATGAGAGAGTTAGCGAGAAGGGAGTTACGGTTGAGGAAAACGCCCTGATGATGATGCTGCTGATGACGATGCTGATGATGGCCAAGATGCTCTTGATGATGAAGCACCACCGACTGTTTCAAAAAGTAGCAGAAAGAAAAGCCAGAACAAGAAGAGGACAACAACTAAAGAATAAGAAGCAAGCAAACGAATTACAAAGAAAGGCTCAGGCACTGACTGAGAAAAGAAGCGATAATTAAGGCAGTGGCATGGGCTGCACAGTGGAACTAAATTGTTGTTGTTGTTGTTGTCAACGCCGTGACTCGAATCGAAGAACAGCGGCAAGTAGTTGCATGTAGCACAAGGTAGAGAATAGACACCTTGCTCGAGCCAGGGGCGGGGGCATAGACAGGGCCACAAAGACACACACGAAAGAAACAAAAAACCAAAAAAAAAAAAAACGGTAGCAGTCTCATAGGGCGAGCGAATTGTTATGCTAGTCGTTCGCCGCTCGATGCCGGCTGCCGTGTGTGCATATTTTGCAGCTCTTTACGATCCCAAATAAATTACTCAAAATTTGTGTAGAGCATGGAGCTAGCGATGCGTTGAGCGTCGAGAGTCGTCGGGCTGACAGGTTCATTGATCGCATTCGAAATGCTTCGTTTTTCGCTTCAGCCTGACGGATTGTGCCCCGCGGGGGTGTGGCAGCATCGGCTGCTGCATGCTGCATGCTGCAGGTAGTAGATCGCAGAGTTCGTTGCATCATTGAGCCTAATTAATGATGTTTAGACGCATTTTCAATGCCCTCAGGCTGTCGGCAATACACAATTTGTACATTTGTCATTAGCTCTTGGGATAGTCTTTATAAATTTGGAATGATAATTCTCATTCGACTAGCTCTGCTATATTATCCTACAAAAAGTATTTGTTTTGAAACTTGTTAAACTATACAATGAAAGTACAGATTACGTTTATCTGAATTAGTTTCTTATAGTATGAGTTTGACGTTTTGATATTTTACTTTAATCCAGATTAACATTTCTCTTCCAACATGTGTGGGTGAATTGAATTGAGCTCTTAATCTTGTATTTGGGGGGCCGAGTTGTGACACTAATATTTTAAAGCCATGAATTGATCACCCATCTTTCAGTCGGTCAATCAGCCAATTAGTTATTGTATCAGTCAGTCAGTTATGTTATGAATCTGCCAGTTAAAAAGTCAGTCAGGAGTTGAAAATGTTAGTCGATCACTAAGATATCATTCCTGCTTCAATCATTGTTAATTAATAGCAATTAATCAAGCAATCATTCAATGAATCAGTAATCAATCAGTCACTCAGACTGTGAACCATACAAACACTGCTAATTAGTAAACCAGTCAATCAGATAGTCAATCAGTCAACCATTAACCCAGTCATCAATTCAATCGAATCCTAAAGATTATACTTCGGTTACAAGTATCAGAATTAAAAACAATTTTTGTTTCAATGGTGTATTCTTTATTTAATAATTAAAGCTCTTATTTAGTGTTTTTCATTATATATGTATGGTTTTTTTTTTTGTATTTTTTTTTTAGTATTTTTTGTTAATATTCAATAATGGTCTGCTGGCTGTCCACTCTTCTGTATATATATTTGTGTATATATGTATATACGGTATACTAAAAAAGTATTATCTAAACGAATTAGCACACTCATTGATTGGAAAACTCTATTTAAAAATATAAAATATATACATGTGTGTGTGTGTGTATGTCAGTGTGTGCATGTGTGTGTTTTTAACACTAACAAAAAATTTGTTGTATTTCAATATGCCAACACCGATCCACAAAAGAAGGGAAATCAGCGCACGTCTAAGATCATATATGTTCATATATTCGCATATATGACAAAAGTAACTACTGGATTGTTAAGTATTCAACGTACTCATAAAGCATTTGCCATATTTTTCCTATAGCCACGAAAACCTGCTGGCAATCCCCAACAACAGAACAGAATATACATATGCGTAACCCAAGTCTATCAATGTTTCATAAAAAACCTATTCAATTATAATATCATAATAAAACTTGTGTCTAACTAATAAAACTTTTCTTAATTTGCAAACCGTTTTCACTTGTATAAATTTCATATTTTCATTTTCGCTAATTTAAAACGGAACTGAGACATATATTAAACCTTTCTGGTACAGCCAATATCTATATATATTGCATTATTAAGAGATTTGATGATAAATTTACTATTATAGGATGATTCTGAAATTGGTCATGAATTTTTATAATATTTTTTTAGTTTCGTCTTTGCTTTTGACAAAAGTTGTTGCTTTCAATCTTGTAAATATTATCTCACTGTTTTAGATACCCGTCTAAAATGGATATCCGATATATATATAAGTATCTATGTATCTATATATATGGTTGAGCCTTTGAATACCTAAGTATTTCAATTTAATTAAGCCTAATGAATCTTCTTTTTGTTGTACAATATCTAAGTTTACTATATATGCTATATATGCATGTGTATGTGTTTCTATGTGTGTGTATAACAAGACAACCTCACTAAACATAGGCTATAAGCTAATATAATTATATATGTATATATAACAAGAATACACACCTTCAGGTATGCGCACTTCAAAATAGTTTTAAACCCGATTCGCCTGACTTCGCTAATTCCTCGTCCTTACTAACTATAAAAAACTCTGGACTATTTTCTATATAATTTGTTCTTCTTCCTCTTCTACATCGTGTTTGTATGTGCTTATGAGCTAGTTTTTGGTAGTACCTAGTACCCGTACTAATGTTGCCACCCGCCCCGCCCAGACGTTAGCTAATCCATGTAGTAGCTAAAACTGCGACGCTTGCGTCGACTGCTGAGCGCCGAACGGGAGCGTGTCTTAATCCTTAGTTACCCAGACTTGATCCAACGATCTATGGAGTATTCCAGTGCGGATATCCAACTGTAAATATATAAATGAAATTAATATAATTTTTTATTTTTATTATAAGTATATAATATAATATATCAATGTTAGGCCTTACCGCTTCTTGTCCATTTCGCTGTCGGTGCAGAAATAATAATGACGCAATTTCGCCTCTGGTGGTATTATCTCGAACGAGTTCTTCTTGCCGGACGCATTGGCCGACATCGAGGCCACTTTGTAGCCGTGCAAACAGGCCATGCCTAGGCGAGACCACAAATTGATACACAAAATTTAATTAATTAGCTGCATGCGTCAGTTGTCTATTTGCCTAAAATACCCTGTGCAAGCAAAAGGAGTGAGGGTATAATGGTGGCAAGGGGGAAAACCTTTTCTTTTGAAAACGAAATTCTAATTGGATGTCCAGAGAATATCACTTCTTTCTATTTATTCTTTAAAGATTATTAAAATATATTTTTAACGCTGAGCTATTTTTGGAAATTAATTTTAATTTTTTGCTTAAATAATTTTGTACAAAAATTAAAACTGATAAATTTTGTAATAATTTTTCAGAACAGTTAAAATAATATTTATTTATTGATCTATATTTTATATTATTTGGAATCTACTATTTATTTATTATTATACTATTCTAGAGAATGTTTTTCGAATCGTTCAGAAATGGGATTTTTAGTTTGTTTGTAGAATCTAATACTTTTTCGGGCTTATCAAGAACTGTTCTAAATTTTATTCGCTTGCAGGGTATCTTTTAGCTATATATAGTTCTAGGTAGACTATTCTAGAGCAGACTTCAGTTTCTTATTTTGGTGACTCACCGAATGCACTCTTGCTATTTGCATCTTGATAAAAATAGAGACAGGCATCCTTAAGTACACAATAGCGTTTCGACCAGCCGCACCACCTTGAGCCCAATTTGAGCAAATAGCCAAAGCAATCGGGTCGCACAATGCTGCCCGGGCTCTGGTACAGGCAGCGAGCACTACAAGTAAAGAGTGGGAGAGAGTCAGAAAGAGAAAGAGAGAGAGAGAGAGAGAGAGATAGGAGTGATCAATTACCTCTTGTCCAGCCACTGATTATCCTGATTGGCCGCTTGGCGCAGCAAATTCAACCATCTGTTGGTCAATTCCTCTGAGTCGGCAGCCACATACATGGGTATACCCTCGCCGGAGTCCACCTTGAAGGCGAAGGGCTTGCCTATGTCCGGGGGGCACAAGTCCACAGTATGCTTGGCCATTATCATGGCGCCAACGGGCTGAGAATCCTATAAGAAAAATATATATAAAGCGGTTTATAATTGACATAGCATATGGTTTAATTTTTATAAACTAGTTCACTTAAGGCTACAGAGGAGTTATAAATTCTATTATTTAATTTGAAGGATAGTTTTAGATTTTTAGATTTTAGATTTTTTGTTTAAACTTAAATAATTGATTTTAACAGTTTCCCAGTTTTAAGAAAAAATCCATTTGAGATTGTTTTGAATAAACTGAATGGGATATTCCCCTACTTATGGGTAGGTCAATGGTTGACGTGAATGAAACAGTTTCATTGATATAAATTTTGTGCTTTTTCTATAATATATATTTAAGATAAAAACAAATACTGAATCGAATGAAAAATAAGTTTAAAACAAAATGAAAGCAACAAAAATGAATATGTATTAAATCTGTATATATACATTCATTCATAAGTCCCGGAATATATAGAAAAGTAAAACGAATTGACATATAAAAATTTCTATATATAAAACTAAAAAAAAAAACAAACAAAAAAATAAAATAAAATAAAATAAAATAAAATAATTATAATAATATTAATAATAATAATAATAATAATAATAATAATAATAATAATAATAATAATAATAATAATAATAATAATAATAATAATAATAATAATAATAATAAATAAATAAATAAAATGATTTAAGAGCAGAACTAATATAATTACTTAATATAAAAATGAATATGTTTATAAATAAAAATTTTTTTTTTTTAAAGTTGTATAATTAGGCAAAACCAAACAAAAACAATTATAATAATAGTGATTGAATTTAGTATAGCCTAATTAAATAATTATTAAATGGAATACAAATTTAATCGAATAGAATATTGTCAGATCTTCAGAACTGAATTATGGAAAATAATAAATATATTTGTGTGGTATCGAAATTATTTCATTTTATACCATTTAATATAAATTATGTAATTAATTGAATAATTAGCTCGAAACACTAATCTCTTACGAAGATCAACTTCTTAAATTTGCAAAATTTTTAGTACTTACATCTTCAGTTTTATAGTAGTAGAGACAGTTGTCTGGGCGCAGCGAGAACCAGCGTCTCACCCACTTCTTGGCGTTGGGCGCACCTTTGGCCTGGCCGCTCTGGCGCCACAGATAGCCACTGAAGATGGGCTGGCTGGGTGGCTCCAGCTGCTCGTGCATGAGCACGCCGATGGTGCGCGCCACTTGAAGCTCCAGCTTTTCGCAGCCATCGTGCGCTATCTTGACCACCTCGGTGTGATGTTTGTCCAGCACCTGAACGCCGTTGACCGATATGATGATGTCGCCAACCTCTAGGCCGGAGCTCTCCGCCGGCGTCTCTGGCTCGATGGCAGCCACCACCACAGGCTTGGAGCCATGAATGCGAAAGCCAAACTCACCCGAATCGCTCTTGACCACAACCGTTTTGTCCACGCCTGCGAGAGAGATAAGCATGTGAGTATATACATATATCAATGTGTATATGTATATATATAGATGTAGACAGTGCGTAAATATCGTAATCCCATTTATATATATCTCTGCTAGATATGATTTGTGTGGTTTTATTTCCGGACACATTACCGTGCGCCCCGTTGCTGAGCGTTGTTATGACGAAACTCTCACGCGCCCATACCAAGAGCATCAGCTTTAAGACCTCCTCAAGTTTGCGCCGTATCGAGTCCGGCGCCGAGTTCGATGCTATTAGTTCTGTGGCATTTGGAAAAGACGATTTGAGCCCATGTGAAATGCGAAATCTTCAGCTTTTTTTCATTCTTTGTTTACCCACCAATCATTTGCTTTGTATTTTGAATAATGACGATCAGCGATCGACAATCGACGCTCGTCTTGAACACTCGGAAACAGTCTGAGATTTCGGCTGCCCAAATAATTTGCACTTTTCACATTTGATAATCGCGAGCTCCGATCGCTGAAAACGGTGCGCTCCGACGCCTCGCATCGGCACACAACAAAGCACGCACCGCAACTATTTTCGATAACAGAATCAAACATACGAAACTATTTTTTACGCTTTTTTAATGTTTTTTATTTCGTCTGCCAACTGCCGGTCATGAAAAGCAGCAGCGAAGAGCACCGGCGACCCACTATCACGGGGAAAACACGCACCAGCAGGGGTAGTACGCAAGCCGAAGCTCGAATACCCTTGCTTAGGTAGGGTCTGATCGAGCAGAGATATAAATTTTTATATGTTGAATAGAATCACTCTATTTAGTTAATGATCATTTAAACGATATTATGATCACTGTAAAGTATACTCAACGGACATAAAATAATATCGCAAAATGAGTTCCAGATGAGTTCGTGCGTTATGTGTGACCCGCTATATTTATAATACCCCCTGGTTAGAGCATAAGAATAGCTCTCTCGTCGCTCTTTATAGACGTTGAACGCGCACGTTGTGCCAAATATAGCAAACGCATACAGGGTGCTCCGGCTACTTACGGAAATTGTTGTGCTTCTGGCGATGGTACATCTCGAGTGTGCAGCGGCGCTGAACGAGGCGATGCAAGATCACCTGGTACTTGGCATGGAAGCCCTTCTCCGATTCGGTGGAAGCGCGTCGCTCGCGGGAACGATCTGTGAATGAAATGGGAATCAGAATCAATTGGGATTGATATAATGAAGTGGTGCAACTCACCGAAGCACTGGTGATCCAATTGTGTCCAGAGATCGTCATCGGTCAGGCGCGTATAGCGCCCCGCATCGTAGTGCCCCTTATAGATAATATGCTGACTCTGTTCCGTATTGATGTCGGGCAGGACGCAGGGACTGGAGCCGGCGGGTCGTAGGACCGGAGTATTGGGCAGACTAGGCGCCCGACCGCGCTCCTCGCTCTGCAAGATTGAGACTCATGTACTCCACATCTTCCCACTCTCTCTCCTGCTTACCTTCGCTCGTATATTCTCCTGCCGGGTCTTGTAGTGCCTGCCGCGTTCGCCATGGTAGCGCTCCTCGGATCGAAAGCGTTTGTCCATTTTCTTGTAGAGACGCTGGGTGGTCTTTGTGGTCACCGGCGAGTCAGCAAAGTCGGAGGGTGGCTTCACAATGTCCGCCTCCTGCTCGATGTAGGGTATGGACTCCACCGAGTCGCCCGCCAGCTCGCTGACCGTGTTGGTGTGCTGCTTCCCCTCCACCTCCTTGCCGCAGTGCAGGCAATGGCCCTGTTCCCCGCTGACCGCATTGCCGTCGGCCTCACTGTAGAAGACCGAGTCGGAGCCAGGCGACACGGAGCGCAGTGACTCGATGGACTTTGCCTTCAGCTGGCCAGCCTCGGAGGCGGATTTGGCGGCGGGCAGAGCTGCGGTTGGCTGTTTGGGCGATAGCAGCGCTGTGGGCGTGGCACAGCTGTGTGGCTTGCGCGCGATGGGATGCGGCGACTGTTCCTGCAGCGTGGCCGTGCCCGTGGAGGAGGCGGACGTGGTTGTGGTTGTGATTGCTGTGGTAGCTGCTGCAGCTGTTGCTGCTGTTGCTGGTGCGGATGCTGGTGCTCCTGCTGCCTTCATGATGCTCGTCATGCTCGCATCCAGCAGCAGCTCCGTATCGCCGCTGACGCTGCTCAGGCCATACATAGTGGGCGTGGCACGCGCGCGTCGAGCAGCCGCCGCAGCCAGCACATCCTCCCTGGAGCTTTTGCGCAGCTGTCGTCGTATCTTGGGACGGAAACGTTTCATCTTGCTGGGACTGCCGCCGCCCTCCAGAATGCCAGCGCTGTGCTGCTCCGGCGACTGCACCTTGCCAGCGCTCTGGGGCTTCTTGATGGGGCTGGTCAGAGCGCGCATGTTCTCCTTCTCAATGTCCAGCTTCATGCTGGTCTTGCGTCGCTTGCGTTCGTCATCCTGCCGCTGGCGTCGCGTCTTGCAGCTGGGCGTCACCTGCTCCTCGTCGTCCTCCTCGTGCGGACTCTCATAGTAACCGGAGGAGGAGTAGCGCACCTCGCTGCGCTCATCCTCCGATATGGACTCGGGCTTGGGCTTCGGCGGCGGTGGCGGCGCAATTTCCGCCGCGCTCACCTTCACCTGGCTGCTGGGCGCGCTGCTCACGGTCTGAGGCTCGCATTCCTTGGCCGGCGATTTGATGGCCTGGCCCGACACCTGGCAGCTACCCGACGAGGCGGTGCTGCTGATCGAGTGCGAGGGCGACTTTCGGGTGAGCTCAGTGGCCGAGCCCAGGGGAGACTTCAGCTGCGTCGATTTCACCGAAGGCCTCTCGTCATGCTGCAGCAGCTCCTCGCGCATGGAGTAGAGCGAGCTGGCACTCTCGAACGAGCTGCCGGCGTGCGTCTTCTCCAGCTGGGAGCTCTGAGTGGATACTACAACAGAGAGAGAATGAGAGATTAAGCTAGGACGGATTTCGATTGGTTGCTTCTTTAAAAATACAGCTAAAGCATTGCGGGCAAGGCGTTCGACAAGCAACAACAACAAACTAGAGAGAGTTTTGTGGATGTGGATGAGCTAAGAGGCGTATATAAGGCTATATGTGAGGCTAGAGGCTGGAGAGTAGTAGTAGTAGTAGTAGTACTAAGGCAACAGGCATGAGAGGCGTTTACGGATGAGCACTGTGAGGATGTGGACATCACACACACACAGAGACATAGAGAGAGAGACACACATAAACACACACATACACACACACATACACACACACACACAATACTGGCTTAGCCCCAAACCTGGCACTTGTGTCGTCGACGATGAGCTAGTCGTTGTCGGCGGTGTCTTAATACCTGGAGTACGTTTCGATGTGTCCGTGCAGGTGGCATACTCATCTGTATTCGTGCTGCACTCCGAAATGTCAGCGCTGCGCGCGTAGTCCCCGCCAGAGGGCAGAAACGAGGCGTCCGAGTGGCTAGGCATGGGCGAAAGGGGGAGTTTAGAATAGGAATTGCTCGGACAGGTGACAGAGATCGGAACCAACCGCTGCTTGGGCACTCCCGTCACGTACATCAGCTGGCGAGCATCGGGCACGGAGCCGCGCGAGACCATGCTGCGCTTGGGCAGAGGAGAGCTGGCCGTGTCCGGCAGCTGACTGGCCGAGGGCGTCACCGCGATGGCGGGCATTATGATCGGTTGAGTGGGCGCTGTGGCGGGCTTTGTGGTTGTGGGCGTGGGCGCTTTTATGATCTTGGGCAGTGTCTGGTGGCCATAGGTGGGACTCTATATTAAGAGAAAGAAGAGTGAGGAGCTGTAGGCTAATACCCTACACCTAGTCTAGGTCTAGTCTCACCAGTTCCTCGAGGTCTAGCGCGTCCGTGTCCACGGAGCTGCGCTGCTGATGCTGCAGCAGCAGGTTCTTGCGCTTCGATGAGGGCGTCAACAGCAGATTGGAGCTGTAGGAGCCGTCGGAAATGTCCCGCTGCTCGGCAGTCAGCACGGTTACCTGCGACTCGTTCCAAATGCCGTCGGAGTGATCGCGCGTGTTGTCGTTGGCCAGCGAGTCCGAGGATGGATAGGTTGAGGCATTGGCCAGCAGCAGCTCGTCGCGGCAAGGGCTGGCCGGAGTGGAGGGCAGCCGGAGGCCTGGCGCAGGGCAGACAGCTGTCACGGCCGTATAATCGTCGTCCAGGCTAACCGAACGCTTGCGGAACTGGGTGCGCTTGTCCAGCACTTCCGGGGCAGCTGGTTCCATCTTACAGCTGCATGGAGGTATGTTCTCATAGAGCGGCTCGTCGTCGTCTACTTGATGTTGCTCGGAGTCGGGCTCTTGCTCGGGATGCGCCTGTTCACCGTCTGCATCCTCTTCCACCTCATTCTCCTCCTCCTCTTCATCGTCGTCCTCCTCGTCGCTGTGTGCCATCTCAGACTTTCTAGACTCCTTCTCGGCTGGCTGCTGCTTCAGCTTGGGCAGCGTCAGGGCGGCCGCCTGTGCCAGCCGCTGCTGCTGCATCTTGCGCATGGCGATCTCCGCCTTGTGCTGCTTGCGATGCTTCAGCTGCTGCTTGGGACTGGGCTTGGGCGAAACGTGCGGCTTGAAGTCTATGAAGATTTCCTGCTCGTCCCGCGGCGACGGCGCGTCCGGAAAGCAGCTGACCTTATCGCGATGCCGGAACGAGCTGCGCGGCCCGAAGCCATCGATCAGCTTCTCTGTTTGCCCGTAGACGGGCATCGATTGGCGCCGGATGTCGTCCCGCCGGAAGGGCGACTCCTCCATGGGCAGCATGGACATGCGCCGCTGTTGGGCGGCGGCCATCACCTGCTCCATGCACACCTCGGAGCTGTAGCTCTCCGTCTCAGGCGCCCGCACATCCTCCTCCTCCTCCTCGTCGTCGTAGAACTCCTCCGCCGGCTCGTCGTCGTTCTTGCAGTACTCGCTGGGCGGCGGCAGCAGATGGGGCCGCGTGAAGTCCAGCGGAACGCTGTCCGTCATCAGCTCGGCGCACTCCGTGATGTGCTTGCACACATCATGGCTGTGCAGCGCATCCGCGTGCCTGGGCAAGCTGTTCGAGTAGTAATCCGTCTCGGTGCGAGCGTGCGAGGTGCAGGCGCGCCTCGGCAAGCTGTTGCTCTCGTAGTCGAAGCTCTCGTTCAGCGCCATCGCGGCGGCATTCACGTTCACATACTCCACGTTCTGCTCGCCACGGCCGCGACTCAAGTGCTCCATGCCCAGGCCGTAGCTGTGCGCGTCCAGCAACGGCGGCGGCGGCTTGTAGTACATTATGTTATTCTGGGCATCGGAGAGCGTTTGCAGCGGCACCACATCCTGCGACTGGGTGCGATATATCAATTCGTGCGGATAGGCGGAGCTAAGCGGGAGAATTGAGCAAAATATATAACAATTAGGAAAAGTTTTGTCGGAGTGCCTGACTATGACTCTGTACCGAAATAATAAAATAATAATCATATTCAGTGTAGGGAATCAGCAGGTTTAAAAAACCTTATTTATTACAAAAAAAAAAAAAAAAAAAAAAAAAAAAAAAAACGAATTCATCAAAATAACCCAACTCAATAAAAAAATTGAGAGGCTACCACTACAGGCGTACGAGATAAAATTTAATCGTTATTATTAATACAGGAATATAATCGTCTAGGTTTTGAGATTAAAGCGGATGGATAGGAGAACGGATGGCCCAATAGGGATACATTGATTCAGCTTGATGGGGGCTGTGCCATCCTCCTTATGCCTGATACATGCATGCCAACAATTTGTCACCTGCCATTTTTAATGGGCATTTCGTCTTTGTAGGCATTACTCAACCCATATGACTGTCCTCACTTACCCCTGATGATGCTGATGCATCAGATCCTTGCCATTGGGTATCTCCGACAGGCTCTTGGTCAGCTTCTTGCCATTCTGCAGGCCGTTGGTCTGGGCGCCCTGGGACATGACCTTGATGCGATGCGGCGCACGTGGACTGAAGGCCAGGGTCTGCGAGTTGGAGAGACCCTCGCGACGGGCTGCCACGTCGGTCTGCGTCGCTTGCGTTTTCATGGCATTGCGAAACTTTTTCTCCACAATGAGAACCTCAGGACTGGGCGGTGGCAGCGCCACTGGCAGTGGCTGTGGTATAATCAGACCCAGCATGTTGTCTAGGGGTTCGTTGCACGACTGCTGATTAGGAAAGTTCAGCTAAACTGACTTGAATCAAACTCACCTGGCAGCTGCTGATGCAGGTGAATGGGTGCATGGTGATGCTGACATGGCTTCAGTTGCACTTGAGCTGGTAGCCAAGTTTTGGGCAGACTTGAGCTTTGCTGCTGTGCTTGTTGTTGTTGTTGTTGCTGTTGCTGTTGCTGCGACTGTGGTTGATGCGCGAGCATGGGCTGTAAAGTCTCATACATGGAGCCCGTGGCAATGATGGGCTTCTTGCCCCCAATCAAACGCTCCTGACTGCGTGCGCTTTTCAAGCGGCCCGAGCTGCGAAAGCCCGCATTGACAGCGTCAAAGCTGGTCAAGGTATGAGATCGAGCAAAACTCACGTGTTTCGTTCTGTGTGAGAGATTTAGAGAGGGCAAGAGATGGTCACGTAGATGACATTTGGGGAAAGTTTCGGAATACTCAAGTTAATATTTTGAATTAATAATAATATACATAAAACTGTGTCATAAATTATGAGTGAGATTTAGGGAGATGATGCATTATGGACAGAGATGAATTAAGTAGATTCAATTTGGCGTAATTTAAAATTGGATTTTGTTTAAGTCCAAGTTCATATATAAAGTTGAAAATAAAAAATTGATTTAAATTTAAATAAAATTGATTTATTTACAATTAATGGCTAATAAAATATTTGAATAAAATTTTTTGTGAAAAGATTCGATATAGAAAAGGTAAAATCAGTAAAATATATATCTCACATTTATTAAAGATTAACTAAAATTTGACATATACAAAAAAAAAATAAAAAATAAAATAAAATAAATAAAAATATAAAAAAAAATATAAAAAAAATCAAAATAAAATAAAATAAAATAATAAATAAAAAAATAAAAATGAAATATTAATAAATAAATAATTTTGTATGCATATATTCAATTTATATTTCATATCACATAATTTAATTTTTTATAAAATCAACGTGAGATTAAAATATAACAGATTGCTTTCCAGAGCCCTTAACCTCAATTAGAATAAAAATCGTAAATAGTTGACATTGCCGGCTCCTGCTACTCACCTGGGATGGCCAGACTGTTGCTGGTGGTGGTGCTGCTGTTGCTGCTGCTGCTGTTGGTGTGGCATCGGCATTGTGGCGTATGTGGGGCAGTGATACGAGCTGTGGATCAAAACACAGACCAAGAGAACTATTAGCAAACACATGGGACTCGGCGAGTGGGGCATATAACAAACATTGCTCGCTTCTTCTTCTTCTTTTTCATTTTGTTCATTAGTCACGTGCAGACACATAGCGTTTAATCAAAATATAAATAAACAAATAGAAAATAAAAATATATTTATATCTATGTCATTGAATATATTTATTTAAATTAGCGCACTTTTTTAAACGTTTTTCTTAAGTTGTAATTGTAATTAAATTTTAGATTTTAAGTTTAGTTTTCGTTTATCACTTTACATACCAAACATTTACATTAGCGATTTGATTGGTGTGTGATGTTGGTGGTGTAGGATGTGGTGGAGCGCAAAGCTCGACATAATAATTCCGTAGCAAAACATCCTGGTAAAAGGATTCAAGTGGTGCTGTACAACAAGTTGCCCTTTTTACACATTTTGTTCATTTAGTTATTGGATTGGTTTCAATTGTTTGATTGGATTTAAGTCGGTTTATTTATTTTTTTTGGTTTTTGGTTTTGGTTTTTGATTTTGGTTTAGAGAGAAGTGGGGAAGGTGAATGAATAACGAAAAGTACATAGGAAATATATTTTACAGCTTCGTTTGATTTCGATTTGAGGGAGATTCGCAATTGCAGAGATATTTCAGTGGGGTTTACAGAAAGCGATAGAACTTGGAAAGCAAAAAGCGTTTTTTCTTGGCATTATGCAAAAATGATATGCAAACTTTTGTTGTTGTTGTTATTGAAATAGTTGTGGCTGTTGTTGTTGTTGTTGTTGTTGTTGCATGGGAATAGTTTAAGAGCAAGCATTGCAAGCGTTTTACATAGTGTGTATGGATAGGTTAAAGAGCGAGAGGGAAAGAGAGAGCGAGCGAGCGAGCGATACTACAGATAGTGCGACAGTTAAGTTAAGCATGATCTCTAGCGACAGTTTGACATAGCATTTTACGGTTATATGGTTTTTGGCTGGGAGTTCGTACGACTGGTACGTTTCTCTGTTAAACTCGTACCTCGAATCCGTTTGATAGTCGCCGTTGTTGTTCATCTGCGCCGACTGACCAATCCAATTGTAGCGACCGCCCAGGTCCGGCTCACTGGACTTGCCAGTGCTCAAGATCGATGCCGGTTGACGGCGAAAATAGGAACTATCCAATTCGTGCGTGTCCGTATAACTGTTCTGATAGCTGCGGGAGAAATACGAAGTTAATAAGGGAGCGACTTCAACTACGACTCTAACTCACCGCGGATACTTCTCGAAGGGCGCATAGGCAGCCAGATTCTCGTCGGAGGGCACACGCCGACCCACACAGCCGCCCAGGAAGCTGCTCGCCTGGGTCTGGCCACGGCGCGAGAGGCAGCCAAAGAAACGCTCTCTGCGCGGTCGCTGCTCAATGCTATGCAGCTGGCGATCGGTTAGGCAGTACTATAAAGAGAAAGAGAGAGAGAGAAAGAGAAAGAGAGAGAGAGAAAGAGAAAGAGAGAGAGAGAGGGGTTAATTATTAACTATATTGAATACAAGCTACGATTGTCTCACCTGTTCTCTTATGTCGCCGCGCGAATAGACGGAGGTGCGAGGCTGCAATTCGGTGGAGAGTGTTTGACGCAGACGTCGACGACTCGTGTGCTCGTCCTCAGAGTCGTAGCTGCGATCCATGTGGCTGGAATAGGTGGCCTGATAGGGATCAGAGATGATTGTATTATGAGTGTTTAACTTAAATTAAGGAACCAAACATAGAAGTGGACCAAGTGTGGGAGTATGTTCTATTAATTTTTGCTAAAATAAATTTGTGTTAAATAATAATATAATAAATGAAGAAAATTGAAAGGAAAAGGTTCTTTTCATATGCAAATTAACATAAAACTGTATTCGTTCGGTTGGTCATACAAAACATTTGAGCGTATGGGCTTACTGCACGTATACGTAATATTTAAAACACTTTGAAATATTCCATATGTAAAGCATTTTGCGAATATTCATAAAGCAGTCAATAGCCTTACATGAATGCTTATAAAATCAGGCAATAGCTTCAATTATGCGTAACTTTAAAATTTTAGACGTGAGGCCGAGGCCTATAGACTCGTATATAGACTTTATATATTATCAATATATATAAAGACTATAACACTATATTTAATATATATACATATATATTACATATACATATATACTAAAATATATAATGATAAAAATAATTACTTAACCTAATATAAATAGTTTAAGCTTCATTCGGAATATAACTTTAAGCCATTTCACATTCCACTTAAGCCTCAATTCTAATATGCCCGTATATATAAAATAAAAATAAAAAAAATCTCTATACAATGCGCCATCATAATCTGGTCATTTCCTGTAGCTGACTTTAGTCGTTATTTCTTACTCACACCCGTTTCGCTCAGTGTCTTTTTGCTAGTGCTACCAACCTTGGTGGAGACCTCAATGTTGCCCAATGAGACAGCATGATGTAAACCTGCAAAATGAATTGTTGGTGAATAGCTGCGTTTGTTTCCATTTCAGCTTAGACAAATGAATCACAATAACAGGGAGAGTGTAATTGTGTATGTGTGTGTGTGTGTGTGAAACTGTTTGTAGCTGTCTCCCAGCTGACATGTTTATATGTTCAGTCAGTTCAGTGACTCTCAAGGACTTACCAGTGCCTGTGGCCGAGCCAGTGGCAGTTGCTGCTGCTGCTGTGCCACGCAGGGCGATATCCATTTTGGCCCCAAAAATAAATGTTAGCAAGCACACACACACACACACGCGCGCACACACACACGCGCACGCACACACACACACGCGCGCACACCTTCAACTCCAAGTCAGCTAAGGCTATATATAAACTTTTCGTTGTTGTTATTGCTGTTGTTGTTGCTGTCGATTGTTGGATATTCACTTTGTCTGCATTTGGAGCTGCTTCAGTTGGTGGTGGTGCTGCTGCTGCTGGAGGTGCTGCAACATCATCATCATCATCCTCATCATCACGATGCTGATCATTATCGTGATTATCCGCTTGCTGCTATGTTCAATATGAATAATTAAAACTTGATTTCCTTCGACTGCGTTCGTTGTGCTTGTGCATTGGGCGTTGCAGCAGCAACGCTTTTCTATTGTTGTTATTGTTGTTGCTGTTGTTGTTGTTGCTGCTACTATTATAGGGTGTTATTTTCGCTGCTATTTCGCTGTATACCCTGGCTTTGTATATCCCAGACTCTGGACTTATGCAAGGCGACAGCAATCGATATTCGCACGCAGAGCAAAAGCACACGGAGAGAAATCACTTTTGATTACGTGTGAGAGTTGTGCGTGTGTTTGGTTCGCCGTCGTCGAGTGTTGCTGCTAATTGTTGGCCAACGCGTGGCAGCCTCATGCTGGCCTAATGCCTTTTTAATTGTCTGTTTGGCAAATCTAGAAAATGGCTTGCCACAAAAATCACTTTCGGGCCTCCGCCTCTGCGTGCGACGTGTGTGTGTGCGTTACACTGGCTGTCTGGCTGCCACTCCTGCTGCTGGGACTTCTACTGCTGCTGCTGCTGCTGCTGCTGCTGCTGCTGCTGAGTGTGCCGCGAATCGAGAATCGCTGGCTCCGTGCGCCGTGGCGTTGATGCTGGAACTGATGCGATGCCAGAGTGCCACAGAGTGCCAGCCTAACAGGATGCTGTCAACGGCAGGAGAGCAGGAGAAAGAAAGAGAGGCAGAGAGAGCGCGCAAACAAGAGAGCGAATGTGTTGGGAGAGCGCGCGTGCCTGGAAGCAAAAGACAAACACAAAACAGATGTTTACGACACCATTCGAGTTCAGACTCTGTCGACGGTGGCGGGCGGTAGGAGGTGTTGGCCAAGGGGGCGGGCAACAGCTACTGGCGGCAGTAAAAGCGCAACAATGAACGGCGCCTGGAAGTAGGCAACAGAGCGTGTGCGTGTGCGCATGGCATGGCAGCAGAGACGCCGCGTCGCTGCTTAGAGCGACAGCGCCTGCTGCCGCTACTCCTGCTGCCATTGCTGCTGCTACCACGGCTGCTGCTGCTGCTGCTGCTGTGTCAACAAAGTCACAGCACAGACAGTTGGCCAGAGCACGGCTAGGCTTTCGGCTGTCAGCTGCCGACCAAAAAAAAAATTTACGAAAATACTGCGTGAAGTTGACTTTGGCGTGCGTCTGTTTTTGCACGCGGTCTTCGCTGCTGCTGCTGCTGCCGTTGCCGTTGCCGTTGCTGTTGCCGTTGCCGTTGCCGTTGCCGTTGCCATTGCCAACCCCCGTGAATTCAAACGGGCGGAAGCTGAACAAAAGTTCGATTCGAAACAACGACGAGCCTTTTATGCTCTTTCGCGTATCGGCAACATGTATTTTCTTTCTACTTAATGAAAAACTTCCCAACTCAAAGTTTCTTTTGTTGTGCTCTTGAAGCGTTCACTCTTCCAGTCTTAACGCGACCCTTGACAGCGGACCGACATGCCATATCCGTTCATATTCCCTCAGGCATTATATCATTTTTGCCACATGAAACTTCTTCTTCTACGTTGGCTTCTGCTTCTTGTTCAACGTGTTGCCCACTCAATCCTTATCATTTGACTTGATTAACCCATTCATTCAACTTCTTTTCATGCCTAATTAATTAACTGACAGCGAAGCCTTGCACTCAATTTATTTGAATTAATATTAATTTATACATACACATATACATCTTCATCTTCATATGATTTATGAATACATTCTTCCATCTTTCTAGCCTAATTATGTATAATAAGAACCAGCCTAGTCTGTCGCTCCATAGCAACAGCCAACTAAAGAAGCATTTACAAGTGCGAATTATAAATAAAATTTCTGTTATAAAAATGGGAAAGTCCTGCAGAATACTTTATGGATTCAGTTATGTGAAAGAGAAAATCTGTTTAATATATGTTCAATGTGAAATTGAAGCTTACATTATCCATTAGTCAGTTGCTCTAAGCACTGATACAATTCAGTCACTCGATGAAATCTCAATTCCCTATTTCAATTAAAGTGCTGTGAAAACTTTAATTAATCTTTATGCCCTCTCTCCAATCTCTCTCTCTCTCTTTCTCCCTCTCTCTCTCCCTCAAAAAGCTCATCGCACATTTACCTGACCCATCGCAATTACGTCTAGCACATATTTTACTTAGCTTTAATTGATTACAAATTTACACTAAAATTGAAATAGTAATTCGAAATGTCATTTATAAATTTTCTATACAGATCTCAATCGACGTGAGCGTTTTGCAGCTACAAACTGAATAATTAAAGGGAAATGCTCTGAATTGGGACTAGAGCCAACACGCAAAACACACACATACGCACACAGATACACATACAATACAGTTACCTTTTCAGCTGTTTGTATTTACGGCACACACACACACACCCACACACATTTGGCATAGTTGTATGAGTCGTAAGACATTTATATAAATTCTCTGGCTGGCGGCACAAATTGTCTTCTGCATTTTGGGCTGGCTTTACGGCTTCACTGTCGAGGTCTTCTCGACGGGCTGCCTGCCTGTGCTGCCTGTTCAGCGCTGTTGGCCTGCCTCAGTTGACGGCGCAAATATTGCCGAGCTTAACTGTGCTTTGTGCCCAAGTCAATATCAGGCAAATATTAAGCATACGCACAGTGCGCCAGCATAATGCATGAAAAATTGAGCATGTCATTGACGCCGTCGCCCATTGTTATTGTTGCTGTTGCTGTCTCGATTGTTGTTGTTGTTGTCGACTGTTTTGTAGTCTAGGCACGTTCCATAACGTTGCTCCGGGCTATATGTACATATTATAAAACGGAAATGGAGCCTGACTTCAACTTCGCTTTGGGGTCAAAGTTTTTAATCGCCTGGCATTAGAGTCGTGTGTGTGGGCGTGTGTGTAGGCGTGTATTTTCGCTCGCACAAATTGACGCTTTATGTTAATGCCATTAATTAATAAATAAAATATGACATTTGCGTGAACCTTTTCGGGTCTAGGATTTTATTAATTTTTAGCACGTAATAAATAAAAGTTTATTGCGGTTTTTGACTCCGCCCAAAGGACCTGCGCGATCCGTGGCTAACCCCGAGCTGTGAATTTAATATCCACTCCTGCGGCGGCTCATTCAGCTTGCAGCTGAGACCCAGAATTAGAGGCTTTGCAATTTACGATTTTCTATTTGCTTTATTTTAACATTTATCACTAAGCTACCAATGATAAAGAGTTACAAATTCAATTATTAAAGTACAAGTTTTATGAGTAGCCAGCGAAAAGATCTCGCAACGGCGCCTAGTTCAAAAATTTGCATATCTAATGTAATGTTTTTAACTACAATTTTACCTTAAGTTAAATAGTTTTATTTTCTTTTTAATTTTCTTTTAGTTTTTTGACAAATTGAAATAGTATTTTGTTTCGAGCGTAGATTGGCGCATTTAGATATGCATGAATTATGTGTGAGTGCGTGTGTCAGTGTATATGTGGGTGCATGTGAGTGTGGGTGTTTGTGTGTGTGTAAATAATTTATGTTAAATTTATGCAAACTTTTTGCACTGAACACAAATGGCGCAAATTGCGTCACACGAAAAGAAAATGAAAAGTTTTTTTTTTTTTCTTTTTTCTTATGAGTTTTGATAAAATTGTTTTTGAGCAGAATTTATATGTAATTACGCGGTTATTTTTTATGACATCGAAATTTTCAGTTTGTCCGTTTTTGACATTTATTTTATAGTAAATTGGCTTTTATTGCATATTTTGGCAGTTTGTTGGTGTTGCTCAAGGCAATATTTTGCGTATTTTGGATACCCCTGCAGACTGTTTCAAATATCTATCAATAAATTACCAAGCCCGCATTAAATGCTACCCCCCTGTGCTGAGCTAAAATATATCATTGCGATAGGACAGGTGTTGACACATAACGGGAGCGAAACTGTTTCACAATGTTTTGTTGATGGCAAAAATGAAAAGCGCAAATTAGCCAGCAATTTAACATATTTGAATAGAATTTGAGTGGAGTGCGGTAGCTGGTTCATTCATAATTCAGTTGGCATTTCTATTTATTTCAACTATGGTCGAATTACTTTAATTGAAATGTTAACTAAATTTATTAAAAATTTGGTATATTTAAGCTAAGATAGCTTGTCAAAAATTTCGGAGATAAAATTAAATTTAATTATTGGCTTCTTAGATATGTTGAATCTAGAATCTAAAAGTAAAGGAAAACAATAATACCCTGATTTACCATTTTCATTGGGATTACTGAGATAAGCACTAAGTCCTTTAATATAAGTATAATATGAGAACATATTAGTAATGTTTCACTAATGCTATTACTGGCACATAATATGAAATTTTAATTTATGTTTTTAGTGAAGGAACGGAATTTACTTTTTTTTTTTTAACTTTTGGAGAACTTTTTGAAATTAAGATGGTTTAGCTTAGGCGTGATTCTTGCTTACTAAATCTGGCATGTGTTATTAGATTTATTTATTTAAGCACTCATTTTGTTTTGATTATCATGCATCTACATTGGAGTGTAAATAGCTTCAAGTTTTGGCCAGTCCCTATCCTCAACGACCATAAGTCTTATGAAAATTTGTTTACACAAATCCAGAAATCACTTTTCAGCTTCCGCTTCGATGCCTGCTCGTATTGGAAAAGTCATTTAGTGTGGCAAAACTTTGGTCTTACTTAAATCAACTTTCGTGGTTTGAGAACTTTACTTCGGCACCAAACGACAGAGGAGAGCGGAAAAGTATTAGATGCATCGCTTTTATGGTTAGTTATTGAGTTTGGAATCATTTCACGTCGGTCACTGCCAAAAGTAATCTAAATTAACTGTTCATAAATTTAATAAATGATAAACCTTAAACTTGTATGTAATGGCTCAAAGAAAATAAAAAAGCTTAAATCTTTTTTTTTTTTTTTTTTTTTTTTTTTTTTTTTTTTTTTTTTTTGAAACAAAGTAAGAAAATTTCTAAAGTTATCTAAATAAAATTAGAAAGTTAGGTTAGACAAATATTGTCTATGTTTCGTTCCTTAACAGACAATCATTCTCAGCTATTTCAACTACACTAAATCCATATTAGTTTCTCTAACTTGTCTGCAAGGGTATACGATCTTCGGTATACCGTAGATATTTCAATAGTATTTTTAGTTCATTCATTAATTTAATGAATTCAAGGCTTAGTTTATGTTGAATATAATTGAATTTGCGCCTCGTTTAATTGTTGAATTTACAATTCAAATTTAATTTCTGTTCACTCCTTGTCTTAACTCAATTCTGTTTAAGTATTTGCACATATGTCCCTTTCACAATTAATTAGTTACCTGGCTGCTTGGAGTTAAAATGATGACATCAATGTGATATTATTGATATCACCGTATTATCTTAATATGCGCTTCTTTAAAAATAAGGCTCAATCCCACAACGAATGGTAAAATTGGCAAAAGTGCTTCGAGTATTTTCGCACGCGGCCAACTACATGTAAATATGCATATACAAATATGTATACATATATGGAATATTGAATTTAAAAATAAAGTACTGAAAGTGTGCCGTCGCCCGTATAATTGGCACGACTCGAGTATATTTCGTATTGGTATCGGTGGATAATTTGTATGTTTGTATTAAAATGGACCATTTAATATGTGTTCGACCCGCTCTGGTGTTTGACCTCTTTGTTTATTCGTTTGTTAATATTTATCTTTCGATTTTTATTTTATTCTTCTGTTGTTTGTTCTTTGTTGCGTTTTCTTTTGTTATGATAATTTTTTGCCTGGTAGCAAAGTTCATTTAAATACTTTTGTATTGAGACAATGATAAAGCTTTTCGTCTGCTAACAGTATGAGTGTGTTAGTGTGAGAGAGTTTGTGTAGGTGTGTGTGTGTGTGAGTTTTATTAATCTTAGTTTATGTTTTAGAAATCGACAAATTCAATGCGCTGAAACCGCACAGAATAGTATTGTATATCATAATAGGTTTAGAGTTTTTAGAAAATTCATCAAGTTGCGACTTTTATTTTGTTTTTTGTTGTTTGTGTTTTTCTTTTTTCTTTGTGGGATTTTTCGACTTGGATTTTAGCACGTGCTACTAACTACGACAAAAGACTAGAAAGAAGTGACAATTCGGAATTCGATTCACGTAACTGGAGTACACTACAAAATAACTCTAAGTCAGCCCGCCCGCTCCTAGACGGAGGTGGTGATTTGCTCTACGAAATGAACGGGACGACTTAGCGATTGAGAACGCTTCAGCCGGCATTGCGGATTGCTTCTGGATGCCTGACAGCTGCTGCCAGCTCCTGCTCCTGCTCCTGTTCCGGCATGGCGACTCTGTCGATGTGGCGTTCGCTGCAATGAGGCGTAGGCGTGCGGCACGTAGATAAACTCACGGGATGGCCCAGCCCCAGCTGCCAGGCCGGCCCCATGACGGCAGTTACACTGCTGCGACATGGTCGATAGGCCCTCTGGCACGCTGCGACTGCGTGCCGAACTGCCGCCGCCGACGCCGCCTCCTCCTCCATACGTGGTCGAGTTGGGACTGCAAGTACATATGAGTGGCTGCCTGTCCTGAGATCTGCAAATAAACACGTCGACAGTCAGAGAGAGAGAGAGAGAGAGAGAGAAAGAGAGATGTGTAGAGAGTGAGATGGGGAGACACTCTAGAGACCTGCTTCAGCTGCATAAATAGCGCAAGTGCAAGTGCAATGATGTTGTTGACATTTTGTTGACGCCGACACGAAGCCGAACAACTACACATTGCCTTTCGAGGGCTTCACGGCATTTGCCACCAGCGCGTCAGTAGTTTGGATAATTGAACGTCAGTTACCCGTTAACTAGCCAATCCATGCCGCCCACCCATTACACATTACCGAAAAACCTAATCAAGCCGAATGCAAGCACTCAGCCTCGATTGCCGTCAAGTGCATACAGTTAACATGGCATACAGGTTCGTTCATTCAAGTAATCATTCAAATATTCGAGTATTATTATCAGAAGTTCATTTACCCATTCAATAAATTCTGTGGGAAATTCGCGGCTAAGAAATATTACATTTACATAAAAATATAAAATATTAATAAATATTCTTGTGGCATTTATATCTATTAAGCTTCGAGTCTTAAATGATATTCTGATTCAATCAATGATTGACTGACACTTGGGTCCGCTTTTGATTATTTCAGTTTTAGTTAATTGATTGATTAACCACATAATATTGAATATCTTATAGCCTCGTTGACTGAGTAAGCTTTTGATTGAACTAATGATTGATTGTAAGACTCAAATTGACTTGAAAAGAGATTGATGACCAATTGACTGACTAATTGAGAAACGTTTGAAACGGTATGCTCAATCAAAGATTGATTGACTATCTGAGTCAGCAATAAAATGCTGATTGAAGTAATAATTAATTGATTGACTGAATGACTAAATGACTGAATGAATTTCTGTTAGCTTGACTGAATATATTATTTTGCTTAAGTTTAGTTTTATTGACCCTAGATTGATTGACTGCTTTTAAAAATTTACACATGTAATTATTTTAATTAAATAAATGACTGATCGACTGACAACTAAAGTAAGTCATTTAAAGGCTGATTGGATACTAATTGATTGATTAATTGATTGACTTGTCAATTCATTGACTGATTTGCATTATGTTATTGACATATAAGTTTTGACTGATTTACTGGTTCATTCACTGACGGACTAGCTGATTGACTCATTTGCTTACTCGCTGTATGTCTGATTGACTAACACGCCAAGTGATAAGTCGTCTAATTGACTAAATGATTTACTGACTAATTGATTGCCTAACTGGTTGAATGATTTACTGACTGATTGACGCCAGCATGGTTCACTAATTAACTGACTGACTGACCAACTAATTGACTTATTTCAGATCTAATAAGCACACAAATTAAACTGTGAGGATAACGCCACTGCAATTTGTAAGCAAGCAACATTCTGATGCCAGCAAGTGAAGGATGGACGTTCACTTTTTTACATTTCATGCTGTAAATTGATGATAGAAACGAAAAGGAAAAGGTTTGCTTTCACTGAAGCAAGATGCTGTCAAACTCATGCTTTACTAATGAACTCTCAAAAATCAATCTGAGGTATGGGAATTCCAAGTGGAGATTTGCTAAGCGAATCTAGCATTGATATACCGCTAATATATATGGAGGTTTGCTCAAATTAAATATAAGAAATGAATCAAATTATCTGTCTGTACAGCTTTGATTAGAGTCCCGCTGTAAAATAGCTTGATTGGCTTATCTAATTTAGCACTAATACTGGCTTTAGCAAAGCCAGCCTTTAGCCGTAAACACTAATTAGGTACAAGCAGCTCTTGCTCGCCAGATATCAAGTGCATCGATCTTACTTACTTGGGCGACCTGCGACAGCCGAGCTCGTAGGTGCTGTGCCAGCTGCAGTACATCTGGCCGTCGCAGCAGTTGTGCTGCTGGATGAAGGAGAGGCTGCGCTGCAGTCGCTTGCCCATCTTGGCGCCGATGCTGCCCTGGCCCAGCTGATAGGGCAGGCGGGCCGGCTGCATGTCCAGATTGTGGCAGCCCAACTGCTGGGGATGAGGATGCGGATGCGGATGCGGATGTGAATGCGGCTGTGGATGCTGGTGTGAGTGCTGATGCTGATGCGGATGCGGATGGGGATGGGGATGCTGATGTAAATGCGAATGCATATGCTGGACAGGCAGATGATGATGATGTGGCGTGGGCGTGGGCGTGGCAAGCGGCTGTTGCAGCATGTGACGTTGACAATAGTGGGGATTGCTGGCCTGCAGATAAGGCTCCATTTGATTCAAACTAATGCAGCTACGGCTGAGCAAATCGGGAGCGGGATATTCGCCATAGCCATAATCCAAGTGCAGGTTCGGCCGATGGTGGCGCGCCGAGGAGTGCCGCATCAGCATCGGCGTCGGCAGATGCCCATTGAGATTGCCGCGCTGCTGATGCTGCTGGTCCTGCGACTCGCTAATGAAGAAGATGATGATGCCCGAGATAGCAGCCGCCGCAGAGCATATATAATAGCCAGCTCGTCCATACTTCAGCGAATAGTCATTGAGAAACGAGGTGAGGGGCACACTAATCAGCACGGGCACCGACTCGACGCCCCGTATGAAGCCTGCAAAGCAGAAGTTAAGCGAGACATTAACTCCAATTGAGAGCCGTGGGGACACGGGTGAACACCTACCCCAGGCCTTTGAGAAGTGCTTCAGCTTGATGCGCTCCAGTGCCAAAATCTTCAGCGAGTACTGAAAGCCACCCAGCCCGATGCCGTACAGCCAGCTGAGTATGCAGAGTCCTTTGTAGCCCATGACAAAGGATAGGAATAGTATGGCCAGCGCCACAATGGATATAAACAGCTGCAAATGGAACGAAAGAGTTGAGTTTAATTAAGTTTTCAACTCAGATATGGGCATCTAGATTGGATGCCCACCAGCTCTGTGTATGTTAACAAATATTTCATCTTTCCCGCATTGCCCACCCGCAAAGGCACATTAGCGAGCTTACGGATTATAAAATTTAAATAATTTATATTTTAATTTGACAATTAGTTGGCCACGTTCTCGTGGTTTGGCTGAGTTTCAATTTATAGTTTTGCAGTCATTAAATAGCTTTTAAGATGGTAAATGAAAATACGTGAATTTATATTTAATTAACTAATCTTCAACAGATGAAAAAAATATTATATTATTTATTTTATGAGCTAAGCTTTCACATGATCTGTACTCTTTTATACAGCTGAATTTCAATGTCTTTATTATTCTATTAATCTATCAATCCAAATAAACTTATTGCTATTATTAATTAGGATTCAGTTTTATTTAGTTTCGAATCGGCTGATGTCAATCAATAAGGTAATTAAATAACTACTGGCTCAATCTTTTTCTCTTATGTTGGCATATATCACATCATTATTTATTTGAATGTTATGTTAGCTATATTCTGATAAATTAATCAGTCATTACCAATCGTTCAATAATTGAATCGAATTCGATATTTTTTCAAACACTTTATCAAACACTTCACCAGCAGTTGTTGACTATATAAATATAGGAATATATAAATAACCTGTAGCTATTCACAAGCACTCGGTCAAGCAGCCACATCCATATAAAGAGTATCAAAATCAAAAGCTCTTCATAACTTACCTGCGCAACAATTTTGGTATTGATCACAAATTGTCGTATGACAAAGCAGCGACGCAGCAGAGCGCCGGCCAGCACAACGCCCAGGGCCATGGAGATGCCCAGAAAGGTTTGCAGCAGCACCAGCTCCTGCACATCGGAGCCCTCCTTGGCAGCATTGAGGGCCTAGTGGACGAGAGGAAAGCTGTAAAATTGACATTAGGCGAAATTGAATTTCACTCACCATCAGGAACATGGGCGTATAGATGCCAAAGGCAGCCACACTGGAAGTCATCAATAGGATCTTAACTGTCGCCGATTTCAATGATGATATGTCCAGGAATAAGTATTTAGTGGGTGACTCCACTTCCTGCGTCAGTTTGGGCTTCTTCTCGCGCAGCTAAACACAAAAGTCACAGTCAACAACAATAGGGCTTCATATGGCTCGCTCTCTCTCACTCTCTCTCTCTCTCTCTCTCTCTCTCTCTCTTTACTCACCTTTTTGCGTTGATTTTTGAGATGTTGAATGGCACGGCGTTGCGGATGGTATAGGGAAGCCGGTCGATACATGAGGCCCATGAAAAAGCTGAGCGCCGTGAGTGCGGCAACGATTTGCAGTCCCAGGCGCCAGCCGGCCTTGCCCACGCCCTCCTTCAGGATGACGGAGAACAAAGCGATGCCAACGCCCTCGCCGGACATGGCCACCATTTCGACGAATTGCCGGCGACGCTTAAAGTAATTGCCCAGCATCACGGTGGAGGCTTCACGCACCATGGAAACGCCAATGCCAAAGACGATGCCTGCCAAGCAAACCCAAATGGTGAGCAGCACTTCCGGTATACAGCTTAAGTATATTCCCCACTCTCCCCCTCTCTGACATACGAATATATAACTTATAGACTTTATATACGCACCATAGCTAAAAACAACCTGACCGAATTCCGTGGCAAATGATGTGAACAGAATGCCCAGCGGCATCACAAGGCCCCCCACAATCGAGAGCAGACGTATGGAGCGTTTCCGGCACAGAGAGACCACAAACGGTATGGCCAGCATCGAGATGGACCAGCTCAGAGCGCCCAAGAGCTCTGCAAAGGAATTTCATAATGATTTTTGTTTTCCTTTTTGTTTTTTGTTTTTGGGTATATAAAAATACATGATAAAGAAAACATAAAAATTCACAGAGGCTAATTAATTATCAGAATTTATGCTGCTCAACAAATTTTACTAAATAATTTTGAATTTCGATTTCGGTTTACAATTTTAATTTCAGATTAAATTTAGCACATTTCTATATTAGGGTGAATATTTCAAAGGAACACAGTAAAAATACATGTAAATAATAATAACAATATTGTATATAATAAATAAAAGTTTTATTTTATGAGTAAAATTTTTATAAAATAATTTTTTTTTTTTTTTTTTTTTTTTTTAATATTAAGAGTTCCTTAGAAAGAATTAAGGTGATGAGATATGTAGGGAATTAATAAGAATTTTATTAATTGTATATATATAATAAATTGCATTTATTTATTTGAAATTTCATTAAGCCTATTGTTTCCTGTTGGAATCAAAGCTTGATGTGCCCATCAAAAGAATCAATTAAATTAAAAGTTTGCTAAGGCACATCTTTTCGTACCATAAGAAACCTAGAACAAGCTCTTCAGTTGCGAGTTTGATTGTTTGATTGTAAGTCTGCAAGACAATGACCGGAAAACAAGACTAAAGTAAGTCGAAAGTGAACTAACTTCATCATCAATTCCGAATCACAAGTAAATTGAGGTCAATATCAAAAGGTGCCCTTTGGTATTGTTTCAGGTTGTTTGAATTGTGAATACAAAGTTTTAAATAAATTGTAGCCTGAAGTTTCGACAAACTAAACTCAAGCAATGCCTGAAATGTTCTGTAGAACTGAACTTCATTGGGCAAAAACGTTGAAGGAAAGTGAAGCTAGAATAGAATTAATTAGTTTACATGAAATCGGTGATTAAAAACAAAAATGTAAGAACATATTGCGTTTACTTCTAGTAAACCAAAGTAGTTTCATAATAATGTCGGTAAAAAAAAAAAAAAAAATTAAATAAAAATAAAAATATATATACATATATACATAATATATATTTATATATATATATATATATATATATATATATATATATATATATATATATATTATGTATATATTATATATATATTATTATAATATAATATTATATTTTTTATAATATAATTTCCTTAATACATAAAATGTAATATATACTCTAATTTATTAATTTATTTGTTTACTTGTTTTATAGTATTTTAAATGCATTTATAAAAGTATATAAATTTTTGTAATACTTTAAGAGTGTACGCCTTGTCAACTGTATACAAAATTATAAACCATTCTACATTCAACTGTTTCACTTAACCAATTCGAAATATCTGGCATACAGCTACCTGTCAAGGCGTTCGCCTTTTTCATGTGCTTGACTCGACTTACCTATGCCACCTGTGTTATGCAAATGCTGCACGGCGTAGAACAGCAACAGGCCATAGCTGAGCTGGAGGCCCGTGGTGAGAATGTGCACCAGAAAGGAGACGCCACAGATGATCCAGCCCCAGCCGCCGTCCGGGTAGAAGTACTGCGGTGAATGTAGTGCAGGGCAAATGCAGTTAGTCAAGAGTTATTCGCTTTGACAGGCAGTTAGAGCGGTAATTGGACGTGCTGCTGTCCTGGCTGGCTTACCTGTCGTATGCGTGTTGTGTCCACACCCGTGCGACGCAGCGCTGGGATGTTGCGATGCAGCAAATGGAACTCACGATCGGCGAGTGCCGGAAACGCCGAGTCCTCCTCGTCGGTGATGTGGCTGGGATGGTGGGCAGTGTCAAAGCCTGCGGCACGGACAATTGAAAGTTGATTAAATAGAAAACAGCGCGCACAGCAAACTGCAGCGGACTGCAGTGGATTGCAGTGGACTGCAGTGGACTGCAGGGCAGGCTCATTACTCACCCAAGTAGCAGCCGCCGTTGGGCATAAGTGGCTTAGGAGGCGGCGGGATGCCTCTGTGCTGCTGCTGCTGCTGCTGCTGCTGCTGCTGTTGGTGCTGGTGATACCAATTATCGCAAACGCAGAGCTCGGGGGCGTAGTGGGGCGTCGGATTGTAAACGTAACAACAAGCATTCAAACTGGGATTGGGATTGGGATTCAGGTTGGCATTGGGATTGGCACCGTCCGGCGCATACCAGCGCAGGCTGGAGGCCGGTGGCGGCGGCTCCGGTTGCGGCGGCATTGAGGAGGTCGCGCAATGTCGACTGCAGGCCACATTCCCATAGCTGGGCGCATGATGGAGCTGCTGCTCGATGCTGGGCAATGTTGCATAACTGCCAAAATTGTCACAATGCCGCTTGGCGTTGCCTGGCTGCAGTGGAAAGCGGGCCGGATTCGGGGCATGGCAATGATGGGTCTGGGCCTGGCCCTGGGACTGTGCCTGTGCCTGTGCCTGGCCCTGGGCCTGTGACTGAGCTGTTGCTGGCTGTGACGGCATTGCTGGCGTTGGCATTTGAGGCTGTTCAGCGGGCAGATTGGAGAGACGCGGACATGAGACCCACCAGGCCAGCGGCTGGTTGTTAAATCGGCACTCGGCACACAAATATCGTGGTGTGCTGAGCGTGGCGGCTGCCTCCTGCCGAGCCTCTGGGCCGTTGACTGCAGCTGCAGCTGCGGCTGTCTCTTTTGCTGGCGCTGGCTTGTTGCGGCCTTGTTGCGGATGTGGATGCAGTTGCGGTTGTTGCGACTCGGGATGCTCACAGCTTAGGTTGTATCTTCGTCACAGCGCGCATTTGTTGCACAGCACGGAGCTTCTGTGCTTGGTGCGCACCAGACTCGAATATGGCCTAAGCTCACGCTCCCTGTCCTGCTCCTGCTCTTGCTCCAGGCTGCGACTCAGATTCTGCAGCTGACTCTGACTCTGACTCTGACTCTGACTCTGATTCTGATTCTGGCTGTGGCTATGGCACGTTTGGCCAACGGGCAGCAATTGGGGACAGCTGCCGTAGAGCGCTGATGAGGTATTCGATAGCCGGCGATAGTAGGACAAACGATGCTCCATATCATTGCCAGCATCCAGGGGCGTGGCACGTAGTCGCAGCGTAAGGCGTGGCAAACAGGAGCTGCGGTTCTCTCTATCACTGCAATTGCAATCGCATGTGCACTGGATGACCATTGTACAGTTCGCACCGTGTTGTATAGTGTAATAGTGTTCGTTCTGTTCTGTTCTGTTCTGCTGTCTGTTTTGCTCTCTGTTCTGTTCTCTGTTCTCTGTTCTGCTGTGTTGTGTAACGATCTGTGTGTGTGTGTCTCCACCTCAATGCGTAGAGCACATGATTCACGATGTTGACATTTTCTAGGCCAGCGCCAACCAACTATATCCAGTTGGGCTCAGCTCCGACATTTTGGGTCAACGAAATCGCCTTTTTTTTGTTTTTGTTTTTGCTGTTGTTGGTCTGCTTCTGTTTTTGGCACTGCAAAAATTGAGAACGTGCACACACATTGCATCAATAAATAAATAAATCAAAATCAATTTGTTTACTTCACGCGCACACACTCACACACACACATACACTCTGCACACATATTTGATATGCATAATTCAATTTGGTGTTTAATTGCGTGAATTTGCCATTTGGCTGCGAGCAATGCGAATTCGAGTTCAACTCGAATGGGAGACAAATTGCTGTAGCGGTCACAGTTTGAGAGCCCATTGAATTAGATAGCTTAAAAGCATTTCGGTTAGTGGTTTTTCAAATTCAAGCACTCTCTCATGTGCATTTCATGAAAGAAACACTATTGCCAGACTTAAAAGCAAGAGTTGTTCAACAAAACAGATCAATCAGTGAGTACATACTCAAAGGGCCATTATTTACATATACAAGTATAATATATTAATTTATGTGCATACACTCCTGTATATACATATTACTAAATATAATTGCAATCAATGCAATTTTATTTAAATTACCACAGAGATATGAGTAAGAGTTTTCCTTTGCTGCAACTTGAAATATTTCTTTTTTCTTCAGCGAGAAACTGCAGCAGTAATGTTAATATTTAAAATTATATTTAAATTATATACATACATAAATAAAACTGTGACAGTATAAGTATATGCATATTGTTATTATTTATACAAAATGAAATATAATAACATTGTATGATTATTATTAAGTATGAACGCAATTCGAATTTGGTATCTTAAAGAAAACAATTTAAATGAAAAGCAACGGACCGAACTATCGCATAATCATATGCATTGATAATAAAAACAAAAACATTTGCATACTTTGGGGCGTTTTGATATAAGGCATTTATTGTAAACAAACAGATTGAAAATCACAGTGAAGAAAGGAAAGAAAGAAAACAACAGAGTCTGATGTGCTTGAAATAATATGTAACAATAATATTACAATAATAAGTGTATGTTGTCTTAGAGAGTCTGACCAAATAATGCAAAATGCTACGAATTTAAACAAATTGAAAAAAATACACACATACACAAGCAAACTCATTTGCTGGAGCATATTTTTAATTTTATAATAAATCAAATTTTACAAATACATTTTTTTGGAAATTTTAAATCTTAGATTATAATTTATTACTTTATTCATTCATTTGTTTAACAATTTTCAGTAAAAAATTGTAAATTTCTTCTTGTTTATTTTAGAATTTAAGAATAGTTAATATAAACAGTTTTCTCATTAGAAGAAATTAAATTATACGACACTCAATATTTAATTTCAAATAAAGATAATTACCTTATAATGACGCTTAATAAATTCATTAGAGTTCTGCTTAAAATATTTAATACTACTGCCACAGAGCCGAACAGGTGAAGAGGACTACTGCACAGCAGACCACTTAACGACTGAGCACGGAGACACGAGGGGAGCGACTGAAGAAACAGTGCAGCAGACTTGCCTTTATATGACTGCCGACTGTCGACTCTCCCAGAGCCGAACTCACGTTTCACACTCGATCGTTAAGTGGGAAATCAGAGTAACATCTTCAGACACTTCTCTATTCAATGTGCGCATAATAGTATTAGTAAGAGAGGCTGACTAAATAATCGAAATTGAGAATGAGAATGAAATTTCAAATTAAATTAAAATAAAAGACAGTCAATAGTAGCAGCCAGAAGGCAAGAAATAAATATAAAAAAAATAAAATAATATAGAAATATATATGTATTTATATATATGCATTTGTCAAAGTTCTCTCTTTCAAATTTAATATAAAAATTAAATACAATTCAGGAAAATAATACGAATATCTACATAGTAATTAACGATAATATAATATATGCATAAAAAAACAAATCAGCATAATCTCATTAAAATACCATATTTTCCAATTGTTGCGAAAGCTGCCGAAAAAAACACACTCAGAATTTTAATTTTGTATTCCTGTGGCATTAATTAAGGCTCCGTATGGATGAAAAAGACCTTATAGCAAAAGAGCCAATCACAGTTTCAATTACAAACAGAATCACTATTCCATCGTGTGCAGACTGAATACATAATAAACAAATTTATCATCAGGCATAAAATAAGCACAACAACAAGCAACGGATTCTAGAAGCTCATGCGCCTCTTCCCTTGCTCAGCATTGAGTAATTTCCGATTGTAAGTAGCTAAATTAATAAACTGGCGTTGAATTAAACAAACAATGCGAGGGGGCTCATTCGGCTGGCAAACGATACTCATTCATCTGTGCTCAACGAGGAATCAATCATCACTTATCGACAATCACGGCACACACACACACACACACACACAAAGAACAACAGCAGTAGCAACAGCCAGAAGGACTCCGACTTGTTGAAGTATTTATAGGTCGAGTGCGTCGCATAGTTAACTGGGCTAAAATAAGATAACGGACAAGTGAGCCACATCAATTCAATTTGCGCAATAACCGCTTGGGAATTAGAAGGCGAGAATTTGATTATCACTTGAAGAGCTCGAGGTGAACTAAGTGGAGAAGGAAATAACAGAAATGACTTTAATTCGAATATTTGCAAATAGTTAATCGAGTTAAAAGTGCACGCCACAAACAAACAAGCAAACAACTTTTAGTCGCTACGCAAAAGTAGGCGTGGCAGTGGGCGATGGGCACTAAGGCCATTATTCGAGCGAGCTTTGACTTTGAGAAATTGACCAACTGATTGCTGCAGACAGTTTGGCACTTTTGTTAGTAAAGTTCTGTGTGCGCATTCATAGAAATTACAAAAAAAAAAAAAAAAAAATAGATAGACCAAAACCAAAAAACTGAGAGAATTTAACAATGAATGTGGGTCACAAATCAGTTTCGAATACACTTAGAGAATGCTTCAAGTATTTAAAACGAATTTACATAATTTATAGAAAACTTTTCAATTATGAATAATACATGGCATTATGTATTGACAACTGTATATATACAATATATGTATGTGTTTTTGTTGTTGCATGTTTTAGAATAAAATTTATGTTTTCTGTCTGCGAGATGATAAATAAAAATTCAAGAAAATTTATGTACAGTGCTTCATCGTTGAGCAGTGGCAGTCCTCTTTCAAAGCTCGAGAATAAAAATGTTTATTTAATTTATGTATGTTAAAATTCAAGCTCAAAAAGTTTCACATGGCTTTAGATATGTCAACTAGAACAAGAATTTTAAATAGGTGTTTTCCATATGGTATATATGTATGAAAGAGTGAATATATACATGAATGTATATTTGGTTTAGCTTAGTATTAAAAACTGAATAAATATTTTTATTTGATATGTGAAAACTACGCATTTATTATTATATTTATTCATTAATTTAATTAGAAAGCAAATAAGTGTGTTCTTGTCTTTGCTATAAAATCAAAATTTAATAATAATTTGACTATTATATTTTCCAATTATAGTTGAGAAATAAAACCAAGTATACATGTTAATATTAATAATTTTTAATTTCTTCAAATTCGTAAAATTTGCTAATAGAAAAGGTTTTTTATCTTATTAAATTCATGTCAATCGTTTAAGAAAAAAATTTCGATACTAAAAAATAGAATAACAATTAAAAAAATAAATTAATTAATTTCATTTAACAACAGAATATATAATAAAATAATAAATACATATAATATTTCTATTAAAATTTCAGAAATTCGTTTCTTATAAAAAAAAAAAATTTTATTTGAATAAATAATAATGTATTGAAGCTTCATGATATTCTGAAGTTATAACTCATATTTTATATTTATGTATTTTTTATAATATTAAAAAAAAATTTGTTAAACATATTTGGACAAGTGCAACACGCAATAATCTCTTTATATTTTAATGACACACAAAAAAAAGGAAATTGCAAATTGAAATCTGAAAAAAAAACTCGAATAATGCTTGGATTCAATCATGCCCGGCCGCTGCTTCTTCTCTCCGGCCAGCTTCCCCTGGGCTGTCTTAAGACTTGATTGATTCGTGCTGCTGTTATTTATGGAAGGACAAAGTCTTGTATCTGTCCTTTGTAGCCAGAGCCGATATTCAGGCTTCGATTAGCCCCACTGCACATAGAGCTGGCTATAAAGATGATAAATGATTTGGCTTGCTCAGCTCAACAACAACAACAGAAGCTGCAACGTAACAGAAGGAAACCTGCATCAAGTTGCATTTGGGGCTGTTGGGCAAGTGCAACACCTACCAATGCAAACAGCATCAATTTCAAGCGCTTTATCCTCTCCACTTCTCTGTCTTACTCTCTCTCTCTCTCTCTGTGTATGTGTGTGTGCGTGTGTCCCACTATTCCATTTTTATGGCCTCACATAACGATTTGGCCGACAACAGCAAAAAGGAACTTTTTACAATGCACAACGGCGCATTTAAATTGATTGTAAGCAAGCGAGAAGCAAAACAGGAAGCATCCAGCGAACAGCCAACATCAATCAAAACGCATTGTGCCCGAGCGCCCACGTTAAGCATACAGCGGGGAGCTACGCCGCCTGGGCACCGCACGAAGCCAGCTTAAATCGAGCCACCCACCCAAGGAAGCCGCAAGCCAACCCAGGCCCATCCCACCCGCTACCTGTGGAAGCATAAAATTCAAGAATAGCAGAAGGAGCAGCAGCAGCAGCAACAGCAGCAACGGCAAGAACAACAGCAGCAGCAGCAGCTGCAGTAGCAATAGCAGCTGCCGGAGCAGCTACAACCAATACATAAAGACATCCCACTCTGGCCCAAACACTTCCTTCACAGCGACTGTGCGAGCATACATAAAGGAATGCCAAACGTCCCATAACTACCAAATACCTGTGCAAGCTGCTTACACGCAGCCTAGAGATGGCAATGTGAGCCGAAATCTTAAATATTTAAAATTCATTAACCCCCTACCGCGTAATGAGGACATGATATTTTACTTAACATCATAATAATATATACACTCAGAATGCTTATACTTATGCAATCGTCTACCAGATGTATCCAAATTCTTTAAATAATTAAAATATTTAGCATAGGGTAGAAAATTGTATAAATGCTTTCCTATAAAAGTCTAAAAACATTGAAAACTACAGTCGTTGTGAGTTGAGGTCTTTAAGTGGTGCAACAAATACTGAGCAACTAGAGTCATGAGCTCAGACCCAAGCAAGTTGGTTATTCTCTTAGCTAAGTATTTTTATTATCAGTTCTGTGTAGAAAAGATTATATGGTTTATGTTGAAACTACGTACGTATATGTTAGATACACTGTATGCTTCTCGTTTCACCTCATATCGAATGGACTCTATGTAAAATATGTTGTGAGTGAAGGTCATGCAACCCTCTTGCAAGCTTCTCATTGCTCAACTCCCTCCTTGCCTAATTTTAACTGCAGTAACAGCAATTAACAAAATTTCTAACAAATTGCTTTTATCTCAACTGACCAAGACTCAGACCCTTTCATCAAACCCAGCATATGAATTCATTGAATTATTCAATTCTTAAATGGCTAACATGTTCCACTTAATAATATCAATGTAAACATTTTTGTAAAATTGTATAAAACAAATTGTATAAAACCACACGCACAGAGCTTAAATAACATGATTTTCAATTGACTTGAAGCACTCAAATAAATAAAGAAGAAGATAAATAAAATTTATATTATTATTTATATTATATATTATTATATTTATATATTTTGGGCTCTTTGCAAAATAGTTTCAATATTTTTAAAAATTTATAAAACAGCTTAAGCTCATGCAAGATGAAAAGGTAAATTAAAACCCAAACACAAGAGAAATCAATGGCACTATAGAAATTGAATTGGTTCATGTTTGTAGATATATTAATATCAATATTTATATATACCACATGTATACACTATATATTTCGAATATTTATTTATGCCACTTCAGCCGCAGGGCCAAAATGAGCTCCTGGCCATCAGCTGTTACCACCAGAAACTTTGTTTGGCTGCTGATTAAATTTGGCGTGCAGTGCGTACAAAATATGGGAAAATATGAATTATGATGTGCATTGCTTGGAGTTGAACGAGCATGTAAATGAAATTTTACAATTGAATTGTTTTAATCATTGTAAACTTTTCAAGTTATAAACCAAAATCCGAGTTCATTGATGTGAGTGGCTGAACGGCTGAGTGAATGGGCTCCACTTGTGCGTGTGGGGCACATAAAACAAACTTAAGCCTTAAAGTACACCAAATGATAGTAAAATCAAATAAAATAAATGTATGCTAACTTTAATAATAATTCCTTGTAAACCAACTCCATTGAAACTTTTCCATGAAAAACCAAAACCTTAAAATATGATTTAAATTTATTGGGTGAAACTTCTGCGATTTATTGTTATGATGAAAGCCGCAAAATTTGCTATTTATTATTTTGCACTAGAAATTGTATTTATTATTTTGCACTGGGAAAACTGAATTGAAATTTGATGTGATATCAAGCTGAGCTGATACCCATGTCAGACTCGGCTCGTTGTCAATTATATAAACCAGTTCTAACTATCAAATTTGTTTGGAATCAGAAGAGAAACTGAATTCGGAGGCACGAGTTCAGCTCATCCTCGATTGCATAAAGCAGCCCTGGCTATAAATTCCAAATGGCAGAAGAGAGAAATGAAATGCTCGGGTAATAGTTGCGATTATGCCCCATAGCATACGCTTGCTGCGGGTATAAAAATATTTTACGAAAATCTATTTTTTTGTTAGCAGTCGAGTGTAAAATGTTTCACAATTCCCGAGGATGCTTTTCGGTCGGTGGCAGAGGCCGCGGGCAGCGCTTAATGCCAGCCAGCCAACCAGCCAGCCAACCACATTTCAATAATATCATCATCCTGGAGATATGCTCGGCGGCTGGTGTATTATGATTTTTTTTTTTTTATTATTACTATTATTATTATGATTTTGTAGCTTTCATTTAGTGGCGCAGGTCGCCAGGCTTTGCCCGTCCCATTGAAATATTTTATTAAATTATAAGCGATGTGCAAATTCAAATAACTCAGAAATGTTGATAATCTGGACATTCAGAAGTTTATGGGCCCAGCTCGTGCTCACGCCCAGCGCAACAGCCACGCCCAGGCGGGATTTGGGTGGCTGGTTCATCTGTTGACTTAACTGGTCATTGACTTTGCCAACTTTATGATGCACTAAAATTAAATATACAGCGTAGCATATAAATATCGTACATCGTATACATCGTGTCTCTGTGCATGTGCATAAAAAGGACAACTTTTATTCGCAGGACACAGAGACGGACATTGGCGGCGATTCGCCGAGCGAAGGTCCTTTTGATTTTTTTTCCTTTCACTGTGCTTGCGTGTGTATGTGTGTGTGTGTGCGGGAGGCGTTGTCGAGGCAGATCCAGCAGCAGACCCTGAGCCTGAGCCTGAGCCTGTGCCTGGTCAGCTCCTCCCTGGTTTACTCTGCTGATTAAACATATTGCGGCGACGAGCATGTTGCCAAAAAAAAAAAGGTAATATTTAAGTTACGGCATGAGTAGCTCAACTGGCAGACACCTCACCTTGAATGAGCATCATAAAATATACACACACATATATGTTTATGTATATGCATGTGTACCTGAATAAACATAACCTATTTTACACATAGAAAGTTTTTACTTTCTATGCACTTTTGTTCGCCTATTGTTCATAAAAAGTTTTTTGCAAAAACATAAAATTTGAGAAAGTTTAACTAGATTCTCTCCCCACATGCGCATATAACAAATAACACATTATTTTCAAAATTGTGCCATATAAAATTATTGCGTAAAGCTACGTAGTCCCATGACTGACTATACACAATTTTATTCAATAAAAATTACATTTTTCTATTTATTTTTATAAAAAGTTACCATAACTATCGTTTATAAGCATTATGAGACATAAAGCCATAATATTTTTAAAAATTTTATAAATGAGTAAAATATATAAAAAAAAATTCAATTAAATAATATAATAAATATATAAATGTAAATAATCAAAATAAATTAAATAAAATATATGTGTATATATGTATATTTAGAAAACACATTTAATAGATTTTAATCATTTATTTTTATTTATAGTTTTCACAAAAATTATATATATTTATTATTTATTTTTTATTATTTATTTTTTATTATTAATTTTTAATACTTTTTGAGTTAGAAAATCGATTAAAATTCTAACTTAAGCAAGTATTAATTCCAAAAACCTTGCTCAGCTATTGACCACGCTCCACTGAGCAAACTACATAATTTAGAGGTCTGTAAGTAGGAGAGGTACAAACCGAACACATCCTCAAAACTAACAATCCACTCTGACTTGCCACAACAAAACTTGGTAGGCATCTCTATACATCAACACATTAAGAGCAGATGGTAATATATATGTTACGCACATAACTGTAATATAATATTTAAGACCCATTCATTACACGTTACAACAGTTAAGCCAGCCAGACATACGCCCTTTAACTCAATTATAGGATATAGGGTATGATGAAAAAACCACAAACAATTTTAAGCCACAAAATTAAATTCACACCGAGCACTTTTCTCCTTCTCTTTCTCTTCTTATTTTTTTCGTTTTTGAGCTGTGTTTGCTTTGGTGTTGAGATCGCTTTTTTTCTCGCACGCTGTATTTCGGCGAGCTGTCACAGCGAGGACCCCGTGGCTGGGTGCCAGAGTGCCAGGTTCTCGGTCTTTGGTCCCTGGCTGCACGATAATGGATATCATGTTGCCGCTGGGTTTACATTTTAGTTTTACACTTTTCGTTGTAATAAACACATGACAACATGCAAGGCTCCTAAAAAAGTACAAGAAAATAGCAAAAGTCTCTGGCAAATAGTTCCCAGAATCAGATTATCCCTAAAATTGAAAATTTGATGAAGGAAAGAGCTTTAACTTGAAGTAATTTAATTTTGAATAAACATAATTTTATTATATTATAATCATATTATATAATAAAATGTATTTAATAATCTAATCTTGCTCTCATTCTGTTTTTTTTTTCCAAATATTTAATCAACAAAATCTGTGGCAGCCTTTTTTAATTAAGTAATTTCCCACAGATAATTAAATTAATCCGCACGCAGCACTTTGCGGAATTGCGGCGAAAGCGTTTCTTGGAATTCACAGCAAACATATTTTTGCTTATAAGCAAAGTCCTTTCTTTTTTATACATTTATTTCGCTAGCTCCTGAAAGGGTACGAATTTTAGATGTCCTTTTGTGTTTTTGCGCTTGTCTTTGACTCCGTCTCCATCCCTTTCGCTGTGTTTGTGTTTGTGTTTGTGCATATGCGTGTCTATGTTAAATGTTCGCACTCCCAGAGGAAAAATAATTCGAATGCCGGCTGGCAACAGAAAATATTAATACTTTTTCATTTACTTTCGGCTTGAGGGGAAGAGAGGCCAAGGCGATCCGAAGGTTTTTAGCCAAAAACTTTGCCAAGTTGACCAAATATTTTGTTTGTGCTCAAAGTTTTGCGCATATTTTATGTGCAGCACTTGAGCAAGAGTTTTGCGACCTCTTTCAGATGCTGACTAATGGCTTTCGGTGGAGCTACATGAAGTCGACATGCCAATTGCTCTGGCCTTAAATAATCAAATTAAATGTCAAGTCAAACGCTTGCACAGCCCCCGAAAGTATGCCGCATTATTTTGGATTTGCGCTTATTTCTCCTCCACTTGCTATCAGTAGAAGTCCTGTGTGCCATTAACCTTACTCAAAGGAGCCTATCTGCGCGTAATTAGGTTGCCAAACGGAGGCAGCCAGCCGAGCGGCGAGGCAGCCAGAATCAGAGGCTGGAACGGAGCCACGACCTTAATATTAATATTATTATAAATAAATTTAAAACGTAAACTCGCTTAGACCTCAAATTTAACACAAACGCACACAAATCCTCCAAAAGCAGACAGATAAGTTCTGGGCGGCTGGATAACGGGGCGAAGGATGGGAGGAGAAGCGAGGGAGGCTGAGCGGTGCGATAGGTGGCTGGGCGATTTGCGGCAGGCGTGAACCACATCATAAACCGAAAGCTAAACCCTTCTTGGCTGAAAAATGACACTTCCACAAAAAGGCGACGACGAACGGAAGGCCTAAAACAACGAAAATTACAGGCACAGCCACTGGGCGCAACTGGCTGTGACGAAGGCGCTGCCAAGTGGTGCAGAGTGGTGCGAGACGGGCGCTCTGGCTTTGGTTTCTGGTCTGGATTTGATTTCCTGACTTGCCTCTGGGCCGGGCCCGACTGCTTTATCCACATCGAAGGCAACTCTGTAAATCGACACGGCCAATTTTATTATTGGAGCCCCAAGAATATTTCTTTTGCCTGTATAAATTGGCAGCAACCGCCAGCTGCCAGCCGCCATCCGCCCACGCACACACCCATTGGGTTACCCTTTCCCCCAGGCCAGTCTGAGCCACTTTGTTTGTACGGCCTGCGAGGAATCGAATTAGCATGCAAAATCTTTTGTTTGACTAACAATGTGTCAAAGTGTGTGACGAGCGCGCTTTAGTCTTTGTCGAGGTAAGCCCCACGCTCCGCAACCCAGACAGCCCCCTCAACCCCTCTGCTCTGCACCCTCCACCCAACACTTTGAAGCCTTCGGGCCATTAGGCTCGATAAAGTCACAGCCACTGCGCACGTCTCCCTAAGGCCACTGGCGGCTGACGAGCCACAGTGCTGGCCACCTAAATGGAAACCGCAAAAAGATTGCGCACACAAAGTAAAGTGAATTATTGCTGCAAACATTATCCAAGTCGAGGGAGACAAACGCTTAATTAAGCATTAACCCAGCTGCCGTTGCACAACAGTAATTCCTCTAATTGGTCACATGGCCACAATGTCCATTTAAAACAATCAAAGTGGGGCAACCTTTCACGACGTGGCTCTATGGCCAGATCCGCTGAGTGTGCTTCATAATTTTATTTTATCTTTTTACTTTGGCATATGCCAAGCCATAAAAAAGTTCAGCTCGACTCTAGGGCAAGAGATTCCAAATTATTTTTTATGTTAATTTTATGCCTCATTTCTCATTTGCTGCGGAAATTGTTGAAAATGCGTGAAATCATAATCGATATGTTTAACACTTCAGCATTTATTGGCCAAGTTCGCAAATATTCTCGTCTAATGAGCTCGCTTTGCAAGTGGTAATAGAAAACATTGGCATTCATATACGTCCTGAATGGCATTGTCAATTACCTGCTTACGTACTGTAGCCCAAGAAGCATTTAAAGCGTATTCCACAGCACTTTGAAACCAAGCTGAAGCCAAGTTGAAGCACAGTCCACTAGTGGCAAGAATTCGAGTTGAGCTTTATAGCATCAATTGAAGCTGCAATGAGGCAAGAAACATTTCAATCAATAGGATTTACGTTTATTAACTTTGTGGCAAATACTTTTTTTTCCTTTAATACTAATGACATCTATGCAAAGTCTTATCAAATTTTTATAATAAATAAGCTCGAAAGATGCTTTGACGAAGTTTCTTTTAATTTTTTATTTTTTTTTTATATTTATTTATACACAAACTTTGCCAAAGTATTTTTTTTTTTATATTTTTATGAGTTGGAAATTTTAACAAAGAACTTCGATTTTTTGAATATTTTAACTAAGTTGTTTCATAATAAGGTTGCCTCTGGAGACAGCATATGAGGTAATCGCCTTGTGAGGAAGATGTTTATCTTACAAGAATTAAATATGTATGTATATGAGAAAGTTCTCTCACAGGAGACTGTATGCGCTCAGTGGGATAAGTGAAGTTCTCTTTAGGGAGAGTATATGAGGTATATGAGAATATGTATATTCATATGTTTATATGTATATTTGCTGTATATGAGTACATCAACTATAAGAGAAAATTCGTCATGCGTTCTTTGATATTGGATATTAATGATGCTTATGTATATTATATGCTCAATATGAGAAAACTTCATTAGATCTCATATCGATCGATATATGAAATCGAGCAAAATCTGGTATGCAGAGAGCATATAGGGCATTCCACAGTTGACTTTTGAGCATATACGTAGGTGCACTCTTAATTCCACACCAATACAGAAACTCTACTGAGAAATGCTGATCACATATTAATCTTCTGATATAAATAATCCTCTTTTCCTAATACATTGCATAATATATAAAATTATGTCAATACAATGATTATTTATGGCTCACATTCGATATTGACTTTACATATCCACAGTTATATTACGCATTTATGTTTAACAATATAAATATTGATGGCTAAATAATAGCTTTTTATTATTTACTGTTGAAGTCAAAAGATTTTCCCTAATCTGCGAAGGGCATAAAAAGAGTGTTTTCACTCCTAAAGCTAGACATCTAATATTTAATGGCAACACCCCTAATTCTTCACATTCAAATGCAGTGAATGCGAAGGACAAATGTATCTGGAGGCTAAACAGAAATCGTAATACAAAAATGATAAATGATATTAATAAATTCCAGAGTATATATATTATATATTAAATTTGCTTCTCTTTTTTCCCCATGCAATAAAACAGTACATTTATCAACATGATTTAGGAATTTCTTTTCTCGCATTAGAATTTTAATGTTCGTATATCTCAGGCCGACTCTTTCGCAGCTAATTGGCTGCTCTAATCAATTGCCTGGCATAGTTTGCATTAGGGAATAAAAAATTTGCTCTGCATATTGTTTGTCATCAATTTTAGCTGAGCTGAACTGAGCTGAGCTACTTAATTAATGTTCGTTTGCTTTGATGATGTCGATGCGGCTGTTAACTACATTGTGTTGACCTTTCTGGCAAAATGCGAATGCGAGTGCAGCTCGCTCCACTGTGGGGGCAACTTGTAAGTAGTCCAAAGCAACGGCTTGTGCTAAATTAGCAAATGACATAGTCAACATGGCCAACATAGCGGCAGGCGCCAAGCCCATTCCTCATGTCCCCTCAGCCCCTCCAGCCTGACAATCCACAAAACAACGTGCAATGCCGACACCATTTACAGCTGCCCCTCGGCTGCCTGCGCCATGCGACGCCACGCCATGCCACAGTCAGCCCCCCCCTGAGCTGACACAGAACATAATGCCGACGGGCAATGCTCTTTTAAGCACGCAGCTATGAATGGAGCAGGCGCCAGGAAGGTGGGCATGGGTAGTGGGTAGTGGGTAGTGGGTGCTCTTAGCGCTGCTGTCTAGCGAAAGTGCCTCAAATGCGCGTAACAATAATGATCATACATACACACAAACACAGTTATAAACCCTATAAAAAATACACAGTTCCCATTGGCAGCTGCTGCCGCGGCACTCATCAAAATGTGACAAAAACGCAAACAAACAAAGAGATAAACAAAGAGACTCTGGCAGGGACGTTGGCAGCTTTCACGCAGCTTTCATTAGTCGCAATTTACCTACGAGACCCTCCCCCAGCCCCCAGCCCGCCCTCTCTATCCCATGCCACTCGCTTGCTAGAAGAGCCCATAAACGTACCGCTGATAACTTCTTTAAGTCTTGGGTCCAACTGGGCACAGAGACAGCCGGCTCTCTGTTTCCGCCCCGCTCCAAATAAAAAAATATGCTAAGGCAGCACGAAAAATATTTTAAATTGAAATTCTGTTTATCGCGCTGACGAAATCGTCCAAACAGACCAAAAGCCCGCAGTCCCCAAGCCCCAAGACCCCAACAACCCCCCAAAACCCCTCCAAACCCTCAGCACACATTGCGGCCTGGCATGGCATGGCATGGCATGGCATGGCCTGTCCTGACTTGACTTGGCCTGGTTGGCCCGGCTTTACTTAGCTTTTTGGGGGTAATTCAATAAAGTGGAAAATGACGCTCATCGTCAACGTAATTTGCTTTCGTGGTTTTGCACAAATCCGCCAAGGAGACCAAACCGACTGACTACAGATGTGAGGACTCAGCACTGCTAACGGGGCACTTGAATGCCGTTAATCGGTTCTTCATATCACATCAAACGGGGACCGAATTGCTGAAACTCGGCCTCATCATCAGCGACAACATAATCTGCAATAACCCACAGCCACAGCTACAGCCACAGCCACAGCCGAAGCCAACGCCAAACAGCTAGAGATGGCAGAGTTAGCTGAGCCCAATGCCAGACTGTGAGACTCACACGGGCAAATATTTGATCATTCAGGAAATATGTTGACGAATATTAAAGAAGCCTAAGAGGATACAAAATTTAACTGCTGATATATCAAAATTTCAAGGACATCTTGAAGCGACTGCTTCTAATGCCTTTTGTAAACGGATGTTTGACTTGGGAAACCGATTAATACGGTTACTACTACTCCTTAAATTAAACGCTATTTAAAAGAAGTAAAACATGAAAAATATTAAAATTGTATATAAAACCTATATTACGTTCAAAATTCTAAAAATATTGATTATATTCTTATTTTAAATGAAATAAGAAAAAACAATAAACAATTAAAAAAAAAAAAAAAAGAATAAAATTAATTTATATAAAAATTAAGCACAAAAACATTTATTTTTAAATTTTATAATGATAATATATGTATTTATATTTATATATCCAAATCATTTAAATTATTACGAATAAATCTTTACATAAATAAATAAATTAATTATCCATTTATTATATATTTTATATATACATATATCGTTTTATATTTTATTTGTATTCATTTTAATAAAACCATTATTCAACACAATTTTTTTTTTTATTATTTGTATTTTCAAATATTTGTTTCCCATAAATAATATATTATAACACTTATGCCATGAAATAATGATTTATATTTTAATTCAACATTAAGTTTATTTGGTGTTAATTGCATTGATTTTGCGCGTTTTTTTTACCAATTTATTATGAAACAAAAATAATAGAAAATATTCATGAGATGCTTTAAAAATGCATTAATCTAATCATATGTTGGTTTTAGTTTGCTCATTATAACTATTATTGCTAGAGTCCCTGCAATGTGTAAAAAAAATATCCGGCATTCATTAGGGGTCGATCTGCATTTCTAACATTTCGCAAATTACTGAATTATTAAACATAAATTAAACCGTTTTCGCTCAACAGTTTAAGGTACATTTTCGTTTCCCGTTTCCAGTTTTTAATTAAAATTATGCCAACAGATATAATTGCTAATTTCGGTTGCTCTCATGGCGAAATCTGCTGCTGACAAGCTCCACAAAGTGCGGTGGCAATCAATTACCCAAGTTTCGTGAAATTCTTTTTACTGTACTGTAAGTAAATAACTAAAGGCCATTGCATTAGCCTAAGCCCGGGAAAATGTTTTTGAAAACATTTCTCCACTGACATTTCTGATTACACAAAGCAAAAAATTACGAATAAGCGGGAGAGACGAATGAATGTTGGTTAAATTCGCCCTGGCCAGAAACAAAGACACAGTGCAATTCGAGCTTTGGTCATGTAAAATGAAACATAAATATGAAGTAGATTAATTACGCTGCCAGCTGAGCTGGGCATTCGAGCACATCTCTAATAGGAGTCGCATTAGCTGCGAGAGCTGGTGAGCGCATCTCATCAGCAAGTGGCAACTGGAATAGTGGCAAGTGGCAAGTGGCAAGCGCCGTGCGGCTGGCGACAGACTCCCAACTCAAAGACTTCCCAACTTCCTTTGGCTTCGAGCTGCTGCTGATGATGCCAAAAGAAAGCAGACCAAAGGCAAACCGAACCAAAAGCTGAAGCAACATTTACAAAAGGCAGCTGCTGACTGAGTGGCCTCACTGTGTGTGTGTGTGTGTGCTGGATGTGAGTGTGTGTGTGTGTGTGTGTATATATGTCGACCCCATTACGTGCCAAAGCACTAAAAACAAGACCAAGCGCCACCACAGGGTGTTTCATTTGCCTTTCACTCGACGTATGTATATGTGTGTGTGAGTGCATGTATGTGTGTGTGTACCTACAAATATGACTGAGCAGCGCTCGTAAATTTTGTCATATTTTCTCGTCTTTCGCGCTCAACTTTTGCCATGAATTTGTTGTTGCTGTTGATGCTGCTTTGCTGCTGTTGTTGTGGCTGATGCCTTTTTTTAGGCGCACATTTTCCTGTTAATGCGCCTGACTTTTTGTTTTGTTTCGTTTTGCTGTTATTTTATTTTCATTTTATATTTTAGCAGCCCATTAAAAAAACGCGGCCGCACGCACAGTTTGACATGCACTTTTAATCGATTACAAAGCAGAGCGAACAGCAACAACAACAATGTTTCTTGGCACACGATTTTCCATATTTATAAAAACATATTTCTTTCATTACTTTTTTTCTGTCATTTTGGCACACATGCTAAATGGGCGTGTGTTAATGTGCGTGTGCGTGTGTGTGTTTGAAGACTTTTTGTTGCTGCTGCTGCTGCTGCTGTTGCTGCTGCTGCTGATGTCTGTGGTGCGATTAAAGTTTATTTTTGCTGCTTTAATTGAATAATAAATTAAGCGAATGGCCCCGACACAAAAGACCCACACAATATCCCCACAATATCGGGCAAGTAACGTGAAGTAAAACTGAAGGCCCAAGCGCAGGAGGCAAGTACTATTGTTATTTGCACAGATTCCAGCGTGCCGAGTGAACCTGACTGCCTGAGTGCGTCTAAGAGTTTCAGGTCGTTAAGGTCGCAAATGTCTGGCCACGCATCTAATTAGAAACAAATTCATTTACACTTCAAATGGCCTGGCCCAAGTAGCAGTACGCACGCTGTTTATCTTCATAAGGGCCGAATTGGGCGAACACATTAGTTTTCTCCATTAGGCTGCCAAGGGCTAGAGCTGGTGCAGAAGGTAAGCAGTTTTGTGTATATGATAGGTGAGTGAATAGCAAGTGTGTGCTTAAGCTGATACATTGATATTATAGAAGGTAGAAAGTCTTTGTTATGCTTAGAAGGAGTTAGGAAGTCTCCTATAGAGCGCTTAGCAGAGAGCTAAAATTATATGGGTCATCGAATGCATATAGAAACAAGGTAAAATATTTGAAGAAAGAAATAAGGAAAACTTGTTAAGGCTTAGCCACATATAAGGCTTCAATAATATGAGCTCTCGCTTAGACAAGAGAGTACTCCTATTAGTTCTGTAAGGCTTGATCAATTATCTCTCATCATAATAATCTAAAGTTTAACCCATTTTCATTTTAAGTATAAGTTCCTTTCAGTTTATATTAAACCCCAACTAAAAACCTATTTCCAGCCGCCAAGAAAATAGTTGGAACATTTAAAAATATCAATAATTTTCAACGAGAGTGTGTAGAAAAAACTAAACAAAAGACCAACAACAAATCTAATATAAGGAAAGTCCAACTAGAGCAAAAGCCATTGAACAATTTCTCATAATAAAACTCAAGCAAAACCTAAGCAGACCAGGCACAGCGTGTGCTTATGTGTGGGTGTGTATATATGTGTGAGTGTATTATTTATTATGTGTGTAGAAGAGAAGTGTGGAACGATTGGAATAGCAACGCTGTGCAAAGCTCACAATATCAACTAGTTTAGACTAGAGAGTTCTTACTTGTTTGAAATTTTAAAAAAAGTTTTAATATGATATGTGAGAAAAAAAAATAATAATAATGCAAAAAAATATATTAAAAACTTTTAAATAAGTTTTGCCATATTCAAGTACCCAATAATTAATGTTTTTCATATTTACTTTGTTTTTTATAAAATTAGAGCTTTAGTTGATCTTAAAACGAAGCTGATGACAGTTCAATTAAAATTATTTGTCAAAATTCTGTTTTCTTAAGTGTTTCATTCAGTTAAACAAAAAACTGAAAGGATATACCTTCAGAATGTTCCGTAACAATAGAAATGAATTCTTTAACAAGTGCACTTCACTCATCGAAATTTTTTCTATCTATAAAATATAAATTGGAAATACCCACTGGCCAAATATGTTATAAATATTTATACAATGTGTTTTAAATTCAATTACCGAAGTTGATATGCAAAAAAAAAAAAATATCTATATATATATATATATATATATATATATATATATATAAATAAATTTGCTCTGCGGGCGAAAAGTTTTGCTTGTAACCAAAAAGTGTGTTCTTTACTTTTTTTAGCTTAATATTTTATGCATGATAAAGTAAGCGACTAGTAGATGCCCTAAAAATAGATTTCAGCTGTGCAGCAATTTTTAAGAATTTCTATAGATTTAAATTTCTAAATTCCAAACGTTTTTATACAATTCATGGCTTTAAAAAACCTTTTTAGCCCTTAGCTATTTAAGTCGCGCTTATATCATTAATTCCCTCTTAAATGCACGGCATGCAAATATAAACAAATTGCGAGTCAGTGAAAAAAAGGATTCTTTTCTTAGTGCTGTCGCTCAGTACATCGTTTGCATATTGCGACACGCTTTGTTACCCCTCGAGAAGAACAGCAAGAGACAAACTTTCAGACACACACACACACACACATACATATCTATATATAATACACCCACAATAAAAATACAAGACTGAGTATATAAAAAACAGAAAGAGAAAATAAAAACAGGTAAAAGCTCCAGAGGGCAATGAATACAATAAACAAAATGCGTAAACAAGGAGGAAGCGCTCAAAGCGGGCATGATTAAAAAGTAAGCAAGAATAATTGCAAAACATTTAAGAACACAGAGGAGGGACAGGTGGAAAGGGGGCAGGTGGGAGATGGTGGAAACAGAGGTACAGAAGCTGTAAAGCAAATGAAGTGCATTAGAAAATAAGAAATTTAATTTCGGGCCAAGCCAAAAACCAATTTTCGCCCCTAATGGAAACATTTCAAGGGGCGTATGAGTGATGTAACGAGTCGGGCTAGACTGCTGAGTGCTGCACATTAACTAGATAACAGATACCCAAACAGATAGACACATCTACACATACAGATATCGTGTGTAAGTATGTATATACTTGGGAAATGCATAAGCTGCTCAAAGTTTAATCGCTTGACAGTTGGGAAAGAAGAGTGAGGGGGGAGTGGGTGGGGGAGCGCTGCCAGTCGAGGCTGCGTAGGAGTCTGTGTGACAGGCACAATGAAACGCACTAAATCATAAAGGATCTCTGGCTATAAACTGCACAAAACGCACAAAAACGTTCCTGTTGCTGTTTTAGTGGCTCAATACAGTGACACAGTCGAACTTGAAGGCAAACTCCAGCTAGTTGGAGTTTCGAGGCTGGAGAGCTGAGAGTCGAATCTGAGCCGAGCCAGAGCAGCAGCAAGTGGCTGTCAATGCATTCGGGCAGTGCTTAAGATAAGATGCGGGTCTTTGGAGCTTTACTCTGGCTATAGATGCCATAAGAATACACAAGCACACACACACAGACACACACGCACACACAGTGATACACATACTTAAAGTTGACTGTCAAACTTTGTTGGGATTACAGCAGCTGTGCGAGAGATAAAGTAGAAATGCAATTGAGAACAATTTAGATATCAGGCTAAGGCAGCAAAGCTTGAGCTATAAATGAATGAGTTATTGTTACGAAAATGTAATAAAGCCAATTAAGGCAATACATTGCTCAAAACATCATAATACCAAAAAGTTATCCGAATAGGCACATTTATTTAAGCTGTCATGGGCAGCGGCTAACCACAAGCATTTCACTCGCCCGTAAATTATTGGCCAATTTTACGCAGAGATTACATAAAATACTATTAGGGAAGTTAAGAAAGATTTCTATTGAGAAATATATGTATTTATTCGGTGTATACATATTTATACAACGATTTCTATCTATCGACAGTTGGCAACAAGCAAGTCAAGCGAAGCGAAAGCTAGCCGAAAAGTTTTTAATAAATGTTATAAGGGATGAAATTTAAAGTTGAGATTTCATATAAATATTTAAGAATGTCAAAGTTAATCCATTGACGATTTTTGACGACATATACATATATACATTCCTATATATATATATATATGTATATGTATATATATTCCTGACTAGTTAGAAAAGTCAAGTTGCTCTATTCACCTGTTCACCTGCATAAACTTTTGATATATAGATATACTTCTATAACATAAAAAACATACATACATACTGCCTTCGCTTAAATTTGTTATACACCTTTTTACCTTTTACCCTTTTTACCCCTGCTCTGAGAGCTTTACTTTGGGAGACAAGAAATTGAGTATGAAAAAATGTTGCTATCATAAACAAACGCACACGAATATTTCAGATTTTGCATGCGTTCTGCTCACTCCAGCATAATTGAAAAGAAAATTCACTTCGAATTGAAGATTTTTGTGCACACATGTGAATGTCATGTTTGTGGAAATACACCTGCTTGATTTTCTTTGTCTCCTTCTTTTCTTCCTTCGGCAACCATTTCAATGTACTTGGTAATGGTATTAAAATTGCGGGAAAATTGTTCACAGTTAATTTTTCCTCGGCTGCTTCCATGAAATAGAAAATAAAATTCTGTGCGTAAAAGGTTCGAGGCATAAAGTGCGCAATCAACTTTGATTAAAAATTAATAGGTTCTGACCGCAAGTGCAGTCGAGTGGAGCAGCGACTCGATTCTTTGACAGCCCAACCAGCTGAATCTAAACCAATTTGTACTCATTTACATTTATATGATTCGCATTTCCATTCCAAACAACGAATTTCAATCAATAATTTTCACTGTTCGTGCATTTGAAATACGAACACGAATAGGAAACGGAATTCCACCAAAGGAGACGAAAGGGTTCACCTCAGCCCTAGGTTAAGCTCCGTTAAATTAAAGTCCACAACTTGTTGACAACAAGGAGGGCCCGTGCCCAATCTCTATTTACCATTTCTTGCAAAACAAAATACCTATTTCATTTCAGATACTTGAATATGATATCCCTCGAAAGCATTTTTTCGATATATTTTCTTGCTCCCCTTTCCCTGCTTTCACCTTCGAAACGAAATTGCCTAGAAGTTTGAGCAATCAAAACGAAGAAACAATCTCAGAAGACTTTGAAATACTCTCTAAAATTATTTTTCATAGATAATTGTAACAAAAATTAATTTGAAATTGATGTTGATGTGCCAAAGTTAATTTCTATGTATTCTTTTAATTTTTATGAATTTTTTTTTTTAATTAAAAAAAAATGTCAACTGAGTATAAGGTATTTACTATACGAATACTCTATCTATTCTACTTTTCATTTATTGGCAACAGGAAATGTAAATAATCAACAATCAGTTTCCAATTTGATTTATGGCGAATCGTCAACTCCATATTCAAACTTTCTTTATGGAATTCACTTAAAAAAAGACAAATGGGATACAAATGTAGCTCCATCTGTTGTATGGGAATACTTAAAATATGGAATATTGTATTTTGTTGTGTAAACAGATGGCTTAGCGCTCTGAGAGTTAGTCCGAGCGTAAAAAGTATGAGTTTCTGCAGGGCAAATGGAAAAACAAATTGCAATATGACAGATGAAAAGTTTGTGTGTAGGTGTGTGTGTGTGGAGACAAACAAGCTGGCGAACACACACACACAGGTGAGTGAATCGATGGCACTTGAAGCCTCGATTGATTTTTGACAAATTCTCAAATTCTCTTTCAGTTCACGGATTGTTTGCACAGCTGTCGAGTGTCAACAGCGAGCGAGTGTGGGCGACGAATTCAAACAAAATCAGAAAAACAAAATCAAAATCAAAATCAAGCTGAGCTACGCAAATGTCGCACCTCTCTTGAAAAGCGCCCATTCTCAGCCTAAGATAAACTTACAAAAAATAAAGAATAATAATAATAAAAAAATAAAGTGAGTGCGAAAAAGAAATCAACAAACAAAACGTTAATCAAAAGTGAGTGAATGAATATTTTTAATTTGCTCACCTGTCAGTGGCTCGACATAAATGCAAATGTCGTAAATGAAGTGCGGCAATGCGATGAGAGTTGACAGCTTGCACACACTCAAACATAAAGGCCATCAACAACAAAGTGCAATTGCAAATGCCAATTGCAACTGCATTCATTACAAATTTTTATTCATAAGGACTTTTGTCATTTATGTTCGACTAATAGATACCAGGTACATAAATAAATATTTGCTAAATTGATGAATATATTTGGAGAGTTACATTTTGTTAGTTTAACTGGGTTGAGGCCATTTATGGGTTGACTATGACTCATCAAATGACTGTAAGGCTTTTGGTTACCAATAGAGCAGGACTCTTGGTAAGCTGGAGCCCAATTCGGAATGTTTTTATGTTCGCTTATAACAAAAGAAGAGCCCCAATTAGACAGAATGCATATTTAAAGTTTTTTTTTCTATTATACAAAATATTCAAAATATAAAGAAAATAAAAGAAAAACTATTTTTAGCTTATCAATATACTGCCAAAAAGAAGATATTAAATTAATTACTATTTCAAGCCATCAATCGCTCTTTCGTGATAAAAAAAAAAACTTTCATATTTCTTAAAATCTTCCTAAAGCAGCTTATGGACGCTTATCTCTACTGATTTGAACTGTAATATATAATATTCATTTCATTCCATTGACAGCGTGCCCTATATATATTTTTGGTCGCACACGTTTCAATCGCGACTCGTGCTCTAAAAAATGCAACAGTCGAGCATAAAAAACGCACAAAGGTTGTAAAAATTACACAGCTCAACAGAGCGCATTGAATTGCATTCAGCAGTTGGTGTGCAGCTCAGCTCGCCAGCTGCAATTGTAGTTAACGACACAGACACAATCGTATCTTTCGGATTGCTGTTGCAGCAATTAGAGATGCGATTGGCAATAAGAGCTTACGAGCAACCTGTCATTAATCGTTGAATGACGCGTCCAGCGCTCGGCGCGCTAACTCTATTTCTGCTGTCCCTTCCTTGCCCTCCTCTCAACAGTCGACTGAGATCTGAGAGCCCGGGAGGTTTGTTCTCTGTTGCCTTTTCAACTTAGTAGCAGTGGCCTTAACCACTTGCCCCACAGCCCGCAGATTGATTGAGTGGCACAAATTAAATGGATTCCATTGAGTTAGCAAAACTTTAATCACATTTAAATTAAGGGTAAACAAACATTGATATCAGGGAACTGTCTAAATTAAATTTAGATTTGCAGCTTTGCCAATTTATTATGATATTTGGTATAGAATGTGGTTAAATCATTTCCAGCTTCGCGGCCATGCTTAATTGAGTGAAATAATAATTTACAATTAAGTGGCTAAGCTCACTGAATATTTGAATAGTTGAGAGTATTCAATAAGTTTATCTGATGTTAAATTGGAGTTCTTGAAAATGAATCCCATTGTCGCTTTCTTTAGTTGATAAATGTTTTGGGAAAGCTGAAGAAATATTTTACCATATATTAACATATATAACTATACATATATAGTATCGATATATATATTCACATTTAAAGATTTTTTTCGTAAGACAAAGCACACATATAAATACCCAAGGCTAGGAATTCATAGGAATGCATTGATATATGATTTGATTGATTAATTTATTCATTAATTAATTGCTAGCTAGCTAAGCCTTGCAAAGCTCTAAGCACTCCCAGTTATCCCCTAAATTTCCTCATTTATCAATTTGGGGCTAGACAAGTCAAAATGACACAAGGTCAAGAGGTCAAGTAAAAGAGCAGCATTTTCTGTACAGATCTTCCAATCAGATTTCTTTAAACGTCAACTCTATTACCGTGATTTTAGAGACTCACTTCACTTTACCTTAAGTTGGTTACGCTGATAAATTAAGACGGACTGCTTGAGTGGAAAGTGCAGCGCTTTCTGTCTTCATTTTTTCTTTTTTTTTTTTTTTTGCATGCGAATTGTGGAAACAGAAGTCAAGGAGCTTCAACTGCAACTTCAGCATTGGAGCCATTTGGCCGCTGGCGCCATATTCTCCGCTAAAAGATTGCCAACAGCTTCCACTTGAAATAAGAGCGAAAATAGTGCGGAAGTCCGCTTTGGATTGCCGTTTCACGTCTCGCACCTCGACGGCTTCCCAGTTTTTCTGCGAGGCATACTATCTGTCTTGTTAGGTTCTTGAGGATGGCAGCTGTAGGACTTTATGCTAAATACATTTGCTCCAGGGAATGTGGAAATTAAAAATAGCTGCGTGTCAATCGCAGTTCTTTTGGCAGCAAGAAATAGGGCCCTACCTACTATATGCCCATAATAACTGAATTCAGTAATATAAACAATCCCGAAGCAATCTCATTAATTCTGCTCATCTCTGGTGCCGTTAGTTGAGCGGAAAGCCAACTCAATTACGTCTGACTGCAATAAAAGGCAACATTAAGTACGACTAGATAATTAAAACATTTCAGACTACGCAAGATGCGGCGGAATTCCTGCAATTTGGCAGACGAAGTGACAGACGATTAGATTGCCAAACATCACGCGTTTACATTACGTATACGCACTGGAGATTTATGTTCCAGATAGCGTGGGAATTCTATGTCTGAGCGAATACAAAAGAAATTTAGATTACTAGATTAAATATGAGCTGTAGCAAATGAGTGTTAGAATGAATATACATAGTTTGATCAGGGGAATTATTTGAGTCACTGTTGTGTTCTGCGCTAATGTTGAATATTCTCTATATTATTTATTTTTTCTATTTCCTATTTTACTTTAAATTTATACATAATGATTTAAAAAATGTAATATATTAATTAAATTAATTTCGAGTTTTAGTTATCAATATAACAAAAACTAAAAATTTAAATTTAAAAATTATAAATATATACAAAATATTGCTAATTTAAAAATATTTAATTTAATATTAATTTTTATATTATTAGTATATAACATATCATTTATTAGTATTATAATTTAAAAAAAAAAATTGTTTAAATAAAAATTAACAAATAAAAAAATTTATTATAAATCAACATTAAAAAAAAAAATGTTATTCTTATTACAATTTAACCCAAGTCCATTTAATCTCATTGGACAATGCAGAGCGCATTATCTTTTATTACGAAAAGTGTCTAGAGGAAAGCACTGAGCACACAGAAACTGACCGAGATGTCAAAGTAGATACTATATATAGTATCTACTATATATATAATACTAATTATATGCAAAGACAAATATTCTTGCTGTGAAGTGAGGAGACTAAGGCACCCAGAAGGGTTTCATCTTTAGGATTAAATATGACGCTGCAATGCAACACAGGAGTGAAAGAGTAAGGTTTCTTTACTCGGTAAGCAGCAGAGGCAATCCGAGACATCAGTGAAAATTAAGACCTGCCTGCCTGGTAAGGGTGCATAAGAAGAGAGACAGAGACTTTGCAGACTGTAAATTATTATGTGTTAAATAAATTAAATATAAAATTAGACTTTTTAAGCATATATAGCACCAAATCAACATCTTTTATAGTCCAGAGTGATAAATATTAAAATATTTTTTATTAATATTCGTTTCATAGTGTCTTCAAAACATTGAGTTTATTCCTAATTCGTTTCATCCAACAGTCGCACTAATATTATCATGACCCCAGCTGTATATGTATATATTGATAGGCTATAAAGCTATATTTATTAATAATGTTAACACAATCAAAATTGAGAAAAAAAAGTAAATAAATATTGGCCAAGAGAAAAAAACGAATTATTTTGAAATTCATGTCTAACCGCATTTTGGCCACGGCAAAACTAATTACCAGTTTAATTCCTAATGTCATTTGAATTGTGCATAATTTATTGATGACGAATTTTAAATAATTTCCCATGTTGCTTATTAAAATCGAAATTCACAATCGACTCTAGCATTTTTAAATGTATTTTTAGAATTTTAAACAAAATACCTCAAATGGAAAAAAAATCAATTGATGTGAAATTGCTTTAAAAATAATAAAAATTGAAGCATCGAATCAGCTACAAATAAATTTGGATAAAATGCAAAATTATTGCTATTCAAAAATTGAAACAAAAGCGGAAAATTATAAAAGCTGAAACTATTCGCAGCATATTTGATATAAAGTTTATTGCAATGTGATAAGCTCTCAATGCGACGACGCGTAATGTAAACATTTCCGATAATTGTAATTTGTTTATTTATTAATTTTATTTTATTACTTTGATAGTTGCAATTACTGTTGCAGCTGCAACTGCTGCCAGCCACATGCCACATGCCACATGCTATATGCTACATGCCACATGCTGCCAGCCGCAATATTTGTCGTGAAATGTTATTAATTTATGACTGGACTTCCAGAGGCGCAAAAATGTGCTAATAATAAAGAGTCAAAAGTAAAGCAACAACAGCAACAGCGACAACAACAACAACTGCGAAAAAATAACACAGTGAAATAAAAGCTTCGACGCACACTTAATCTAGTTGAGACTTGACAACCCCACCAAAGCGCGCCCCTCCTCTAGTCCCCGCCCCACCACCGCCGCCAGCACCACAGTCCTGCTGTGGCGCTTATGTTTAATGCATGCCACAGTCAGTGTGGCAGTTGTAAACGTAACCAGGCAACAACTGCGGACAGCAACTATGACTGGTCTTAATCGCCATCGCAGAGCCAGTCAAGCAAACGCTGAGACCTGAGACTCAGGCGCTGACTCCGACTCCGACTCTGGCTGAGACGGAGACAGAGACGGAGATTGAGAGACCTGGTGCGACCCAGGCGATGGCCACAAGTGTAACTGCAGGGGGGAAAAACTCGTGAAAACCCAGAGGGGGCGTTCAATTCGCGTTGACTGTCGGGGCGGGCACTTGCTGCGTAGGGCATTCAGGGAGTGGGCCGCAAACAGACAATCACACGCACACACACACTCATATACTCATAAGCTGTCGTCCTCGCACTTGGCTTTAATATTCAAATGGCAACCAACCTCAAGCAATTGTGGAAAACGCAACGCGACGCAGCAAATATCAAGCAAAAAAAATTAAAAAGAAAACAAAAAAAATCCCGAAAAAAGTAAAGGAAAACTTGTAGATGCGACCGCGAAGAGCAACAGACGACGGCGACAGCGACGGCGGCGGCGACGCAGCGGCGGACTGAAGACGACGACACCGCTGACAGCTGGAGCACGACGTAGCGCAAAAAGATACGACACCACGCGACACACACACACACGCACGCACACTCTCACACGCGAAGATGGCAATTGGTTGTCCCGAGTCCCCAGAGCGACGTGAAGACTAACACGCCGCACAGCCGAAATTACACTGAAAGCGTTTGTGAATGTGAACTCCAGCAGCCGCTGCTGCTGCTGCTGCTGCTGCTGCTGCTGCTGCTGCTGAAGCTGGCGCTGGCGTTGTCGCTGTCAGCGTCGCTGCTGCTGCTGAACCGAGCCGGGACCGGCAGGCCGGCAGACAAATCGAGCAAATACAACGGGATCTATGGCAACCGAAGACAGTGCACGAGCGCCTCCGCTGCCTGGCAGCCGACTGCGCTGGCTTGCCTGGGCTAGGTGCAGGGAGGTGGGCAGTCGTCGCGTCGTTCATGCAAAATAGCCAAATAGCCAGCGCAGCCTCAGAGAAATGTGATTTCGGCTGAGCGACAGGCAGAGTGCAAGAGCAAAAGAGAGGGAGAGAGAGAGCTAGCAAGCGAGAGAGCGCCAGCGAACGCATGGGAGAGCTTCATTGACAAATGCCATAGTGACGCGTAGAGAGTGCGAGAGCTTTTTCCAGGCAACTCTCACCGCGCATAGACCAAAAAATAACTGAAGACTGAAAAACTGGAAAACCGTTAAAATGCCTTTCAACTCTCACGTAATGTCGGCAAGTCTTTAGCTTGTTTTCATGCTCTAGCGTGGGGTATTGCAAAAGATGTAGTAATTGTGTGTCAGTGGAAACTATTAACAGAAATTATAGATGAGAAATGAATGTATTTATATTAAAATATTTAAGGAGTATAGAAAATTAAATTCAATAGAAGTTTAAAGCATTGACAAAAATTACGATAAATTATGTATATATTTTTATTTTTAATTATATTAATATATTTAAGAATTTCATTTATATATATATATATTTTTTTATATTAATATATTTAAGAATTTAATGAAAATAATGGAATTATTTTTTTAAGAAATTCGAAAATAAATATAATGTAAATAAGTGTATTTTACTAAATCGAATTAAATACTAAAAATGATTTATAATTAATGAAATATTTTATTTAAATGCATCTTAAAATTAATTAAGTAAACCTACTATAGAATAAACACTTATAATAATATTAAAATTATATCATTTACGAAACAATAAAATATTTATCGCTTAATTCTTCTCCCACAATATGAATAGCATTTTTTAGTAAGCGTATGCCAAAGTCGATGTTCTTCAATTAGTTGATTTCTTTTCTTTTTGCTTTACCTGCTCCCACAACATTCCAGCAAGCAAAGAGAGCGCACAGCATAGCAACAACAACAACTCTGATGTTTATGACGCTGGAAGATTTGCAAACCAGTGTGAAGTACTCGTAGAAACATTAATAGATGCACATACACACACACTCAGTCACATACACACATACACACACCCACACAGACGCAGACCCAGTCACTGAGAGTTGGCTTATGATTTTTGACTTGTAATTGAAATTTCAAGCATTATTAGTTCTCGTTGGCTCAAAACACGAAGCTCCCAATGGACAACCTCTGCGGCCTACGCTTGGCGCGCAGCTGACTGGGCGCCAACTGTTGATTGGTATGTCAACGGCCGCTGGGACACGACCCCCGCCCACACAGCTCAGTCGCAGCCTGCTCAATCCTTCCTCCTGCTGGCAGATGCCTTTATATATTTTGGGTTGGATTTAGTTAAGTCCTTTCGCTTTCATGGGCCATGTGGCCGCCTAATGAAGCGCTTTGCTGGTCAATAGCCGCCGGAGCCGAGAGCCACAAAATATTTTGCACCTGGCCGTCGCTATCACGGTTAAGACCAAAGGTTAAGTCCGTTGGGGCAATCGCATGTTGTTGCTTTCATCTAATAGCCCTCAGCTATATATATTTATATACATGATGCGCGCTGCCTAACGGTACGAGTAATGTAATTGCTTTCACAATTGAGCAATGAAATCGAGACACTTAAACTCCCCCACACTCTCGTCGTTGTTTTTGTTGTTGTTGCTGAGCTTGTACACGCTCCAAAGTAACCCAAAAAATAAAAAGAAACTACAAACACCCAGGGCCTTGGGTAGCCAAACATGATTTGCTATTTTGCATAGGTTTCGATGACTCGACGAAAACGCTGCAAATATTAGCAAATAGCAAAGAGCAGCATGGAAAAGAAACTTTCAAGAAATAGAAATAGGCAAACCAATAGGCAATAAAACGGAATCCCACTAAAGTCCTGGCTCCTTCCCAAATCCCCAAACTAGCTAAAGCATTTTCTGATGATTTACTTAAAAGTATTTGCAGCGAGGTTTTATGTAGCCATGGCAAATGCTTTTTTATTAAAAATAAACCAGAAAAGTATTTTAATCAATAATTTGTGCTGACCAAAAGAGAACAAATAAATTTTTAATTTAATTGAAATTTTATTTCGCTAACAAAATCAATAAAAATGTATTTGAATAATATTTCTCTTCGTTATTAGAATGAAAATACAAATTTAGTTTATTATTTATTTATTTTCAATTACGGCACTTAATGCTGTGCTAATCTAGGTTTAATTAAAATTAAAAAAAGGCAACAAATGAATTTAAATAGCTTAAAATATTTCTATGAAAAATACGTATTATATAAAAGGCTCTTAGGCACCTAGCCATATTTTTTTTATGATACTTAAATATTATCTAAATGTTATCATTATATGGTCAACTCGCTTACCGGTATTTCAGCTGATGTAGACAATATATTAAGACGAAACTGAGTCAGCCCTGAAATCGTTTGAAGGGCTCTAACAAATGGCTTCCTTTCACTTTTTGCCAAATTTTGGTAATGAACTGAGTTCAATATAAATTATCTTTAATTGAGCCACTGTTGAAACTTATAGATTTCACCTTACGCTTAACAGTATAACGAGGTCTGTTCCAAAAATATTGTATTTATTTTTAATATGTTCCTTTCAAAGTAATCCGTCAGTTAATATTTCTGCCAAAGCTTTTTCAAATTCAATTTTTTATGATTTTGCTCAGCTGTTTCCTCAACGCCGGGTTTAGTTATCCTCAGTGATGGCGTAGCATGCTCATTTTATAGGCCACTTCAGTTTCGCGAGCAAGTAAACGTCACAGGGGACCTCGTTTGGGGAAACAACGATTTCTGCGGCATCTTAAGTCTGTTTTGGTCAGAATTTAAACAGATATTTTATTCTCTTTCCGACAGCTGCCAGCTAAATGACCGACCTTGTCATAAATGAGGGACTTGAGTACAGAGATAAGATCATAAAAAATCAAATACCGCATATACATTAGCCAAGGCAGTAAAAATTGTCATTATATTATTGTCATAAATAGTTGACTAAATAAATATACAACTTTTTTTTGTAGCTGTAAAAGTAAATTAGAAAAAAGTAAATATTTGTTTATACATAGTATATCTATACTCAAATATCAAGTTCTATCCAAGCAAATAAGAACTTCTCCAACATTTCCCACACCAGTTCAAAATTCTTTGGCCTTATTTCATTTGGTGTTCAATAGATTTTGTTTATTGCATTTCAGTTTTGAGTTTCGTATATTTATTATTATATAATTAAATTTATGCTTCTTCATGAATTATTGAGAGAACAGTTTTTTTTTTTTTTTTTTTTTTTTTTTTTTTTTTTTGTATTCGCATTTGCATTATAGTTCAAATAGTATACAATTCACTTAACTATACAATTAAAAATCAGTTTTGAAATTCCTTGAGAGGAGAACCAAATGCGTAACAATATTATAGTAAATAAGAACTAAACAATGTTTATAATGTGTATGTATATGTATATGTATGTGTATATATGTATTCGTATTTATATTAATTTTAAGTTGCCTATGAATGCTTCTTCCATAGTAAAAACTTAACAAATGTTTTGCAAACTTTGTCCGTTTTTCTTTATGAAATTGTTTGTTTGTTTTTTTTTTTTTTTTTGTTTTCCTTCATTTATTTTATTTGGTATTTATTGCAAAGCGTTAGCGTCTTCTTCTCCTCCATCATCATCATAATTTGTTTAGCTTAGAAATTATTGTTAGTATTATGTATAGATACAATAGCTACGTTTGTATGTTAGTATGTATAATGCTTGCTGAGAGATATTCAAAATGTACAAGAGGCTTTTTATTTACCTAATGATATTCAATAGAAACACATCTTTAGCTATCTTTATATATATATATGTGTGTGTTTGTTTGTGTGTGTGGGTGTATGTGTACTCTGCTCTGAGCTCTGACCCCCCGCCACCTATGGCGCCCCTATTTCGAAGAAATTTGTAAGTGTTTGAGTAGGCGAAACAAGTTAAAAGCGGCGTTTGCTTAAAACGCAACTTTGCGGAAGAAAAACATTTGAATATTTGAAAATTTAAATCGTTTTACGCCAAAACTTCCACAGCCCGTGATTTTCCATGTCAATTTTCCGGGCACACCACCGCCAGGTTAAATAAAGAACAAAAAAATGTAATTAAAGTTGAAGCGCTGCTCGCCTGATGCGTATTCCATGATGATGAACGCACAGCCAGCCGGAAATTTTCATTTGTTTTTCTAAAGTTTTCTAAAGTTACGCACAATGTTTTCGCTTTCTTATTTTTCCTTCTTGCTTAGGCGTTGAAGCCTGGCAGAGACCGTGAGATGTGACCACTTATTAGCTGGAAAGTTAACGCTCGCCTTTAAGAGCGAATCGGACAAGCGCGCGAATGCTCCAATGAATTTTAAGCAGTTGCCATAATGCACGAAAAGTTTTTCATTCCATAGAAATTTTATAGATCACGCATACGCCCCGAAACGCACACAACAGAGGCTCGGCAGGGGATTTCCAATTAGGCAATTATGAAGCTTCTAAGCGGGGCAATGCAAGCACAGCCCGAACTTTAGTTGAGTTACTCAAGTGGCTTTGCCTTCAGTGTAGTTTGCTGGGGAAATATGAAAAGCTTAATTAACTGTTTAATGAGCTTTTAAAATAGACTTTCACGCAGTTGGGCAAAGATATTTGAAGCTGTTGAAGTCTGAGGATACAAGCGAAACTTTGAGACCAGCCTAATGAGCATTAATCAAATATTTGGAAAATTTATAACACTGGAAAGCTCAAATTAATCATATTTGTATTAGGGGGAGGATATATTCAAGGTCTATAGAAACGTATGATAAGCTTTATCGACTTCAGTTACTTTCTGCAGTATATCAAATACTTTTGAAAGCAAAATACATGACAAGCTCTATTAACTTTCACAACATAAGAGCAGGATCAATATTATTGTAATTTTAGGCACACTAAAAGCTTTCTTTTAAATGCAAAATATTGGGGGAAAAATGTGTCACAACTGTTTGCTGAGATTGAGAAATTTTGAGATTTCATTAGTAAAGCGTATATAAAATTCATAAGTAACGGTATATTTTAAACAATCTGTTTTGAGTCTGAAATTAAAGCCAGATCTATTTAAAAAATTGTTTGCATAAAAAATTTCTGTATTTCTATTGTTGATCTTAACCAATCGTTAAAATCGTTAGCTATGCAGTATATACAACATTGGCTATTTCTAACATAAGACATATCTATATAGGTATATAAAAAGAAGTGGATCGATAAAACAATTTAAATATAATACTAAAAACCTTCATAGTTAAAAACGTCGCTTTGGATTCGTGTCGTCTCCAAAATGCCAAGCAGTGCCGAATGCATTATTAATTGTAATAATACTTATATAGCTACAGTAATATGTATGTCATGATATGGGAGTGTTGTTCGCGTGATAATAGATTGATAATTACTCATAGGTAGGCATATACGTATGCGAAGGTTACAATAGGCTATAGGCTAGGTATTGCTTGATGGGACTTGAGAGATGAGGGCGGCTGCTTAGAGGAACGCCTTCTTGCTGGCCTCCAGGGTGGTGGTGCTGGTGGTGGTGGTGGTGCCGGTAGCGGTGCTATCCTTGCCGATGCTGGCGGTGGTCGACACCGCTATGCTGGGCACCGCTGGCAGTGTTCCAGATGCTGCAGCAGCCGCTGCTCCGGCCGCTGTGGCCGTTATGTTCGCAGCCAATGTCACTGGGATTGTGGGCGCCATGGGGGGCGTGGCAGCCGATTGGGTTGGAAAACGTGGCTGAAACGTGGGCTTACCCATGGCCAGTGCCGGATTCAAGTCTAGCATGGTGCGTGGACTCATCGCAACGATGCTGGCGCCCAGGGGACCTGTGAAGAGTTGAGCAACTGTTTGGTTTAGGCGCAGTTAAACGTGAACAGAATGTAGAGTATGTAGAGTAGGGAGACAGCGATAGATAGATAGAAAGATAAACAGTAGAAAGAGAGAAAGAGAAAGAAAGAGAGAGAGGAGAGAGAGAGAGAGAGAAAAAGCAATTATATTAATATTTGTTATAAATATTGTTAAAAAATCCAATCTCAATTTACTTAAGTCGAATTCGAGGATAGACGCAACGCTATTCGGTGTTCTTTAATACAGGGTGCACTTTTTATACTACACGTACAGGGTGTTTGTGGTGGCTGGGATACAAAACGGCATACGATGCACACACTTAATGCACTCACAGCATACAACACACAACACAACACGCAACACGCACAGACAACTTAAATTAAATTAACAACTAATCTAGGGTTACTGACACGTCGGAGGTTGAGACCCCGCACGGGAAAACATGCAGCATGCAGTCGAACTACTTGAGGGTTGCTTTCGCATGTGTTGGGCAAACTTTTTTTGTTCGTATCATCGCTGGATGTTAAGAGGTGTGAAGGTTCGGAATCGGTAATCGGTTTTGCGGATATCGGTTTTGCGGTTATTCAGTTCAAGGAAATTATCTACAAACTAGTTAGTTTTAGAAATGTTCTTGTAGGAGTTGCTGGCAGCGCCTAAGCTACATAGATAGGATGTTTGTTATAGGATTAGAATAGAGTACTAGGTACATAGAGATTTGTATGCTATTTAGAATATGGTAAACCAACACACCCGCCCAGCTTGATCCGTGTGGCATTTTTGTCTGAGCCTGAGAGAGAGCATGAGAGATGAGCGTTTTGCGATACAGATAGCGATAACGATAACGATTACGATTGCGATTTCTTTTGATTTTCTTTTTGATTTTCAATTATTTTTTATTTCTGCTCTTTTGATTTTGAGTTGACTTTTGCTTTTTTTTTGTGCTTTCATTTGAACTGTGTTTTCTGTTTCGGTACTTTTGGAATACAAATTACAAAATATGAACTGGTTTCGTTTTATATATATTTTTTAGTCGAAACTGAAGGCCATATCTGAAATACAAAAGTTCAAGATAATACAAATATGTTTGACTATAAAAAATATCAATACGTATATAGGACTAAATATATATATTATATTGAACGCCTGTTCGACGTTTCGAACAACAATGAAATATATATATGTATATATTTATATAAAAAATACACACACGCAGACACACATATAGATAGTAAGAGCGAGAGAGATAGGTATACTTGTTGAATAGATATTTATATTTATATATATGTATGCATATAGAGTAGATACTTTTGAACGAACGAACGAACGAGCCAGAACTGATGAACAACACGTATATCAATATATCAATTAATATTCAATATTCAGTATATTTAGAGAGAGAGAGAGAGTGAGACAGAGAGAGGTAAACACGTAGAAAATTACATATTGTAGTCATATATAGAGCATATATATACGACTATATAGCAAGTTGTAGAAGGTATAGGAGCAGAGTGGTAGCAGTAGCAGTAGGAGCAGCAGTAGTAGTAGAGTACCAGACGCCACCGCCTGTCTTATATAGAGGAGGTCCTTGGTGGGAGGCCAACGTACCACGATTCGTATCTCAATCCAGCGGTTCCTTTTCGATTTCATGTGCATTGTTTTTTTTTTTTTTTTTTTATATATATATTTTTTGTGATAATTTAAATATTCATTCTCAATGATGTGATCGACAGTAGCTTCATAGATATGGTCCATTGTTCAGTACACAATTGCTCTTTGCATTTGAAAATTTTATTGGAGTTTTCTCGGGGTGGTTCAGAGTTCATGTTGTTGTCGTTGTCGTGTTCGTGATTCTTTGCTTAAGGCTCAGAGCAGCCTGCTCTTTTTGCCATCACGGGGTTTGCCAATCATTGTAGTATATTCATCTAAGTATTTACATAAGATTTTTTTGTTTTGATTTTTTGATTGGGATTATTAATTTAAAAAAAAAAATGAAAACATGAAAATAAAAATAAATTACATATTGAGAGCAAAACTTATTTTAAAATTGTGGTTGGAAAGGATTTTGATTGATTATAATAAAAGAAGAGAAATGAACCCTTTGAAGCCGAAAACTGAAAGGGCGGATACTTTAATATATTGTACAGAAATATTTTTTTGGAAATTTCCAGATAGATTTTTTTTTTTTTTTTCAACTTAAAGCGTTCTTTTTTTTTTAAAGCCATGAATAAAGGCTGGTAGATGTATTTTTTGATGGAATAGGTGAATGTTGATTAGAGATCTGTTGAGCAATCGATATGTATCGATATGTACATACATCAAATATGAGCATATATTGCATATCTCTTGGAATCTATTCAAAGATTGAAAAATTACTTATACATAATTATAAGCCTAAGTCAATATATGTTATTTTTGAGGCTCTTTCGATATCTTTACAGATCTCCCATCAACAGCGGCTCTTGGAGCCCATGAGCAGCGTAAAAGGAAAGCCAAGCGTGTTCGAGATGATTTCAGTTGATGATCTTTCGATGATGTGATTCGAGTAATCCATTCACATTTTAATTACATAGAGTACATATATACACGTACAACTGCCATATATATTGTATTGTAGTTTGCAAGTAGCTCAAGGAGCGCACCCCAAAATAAAATCAAAACTTCATATATAACATATATATATATAACAATAGATGGGTCAAAGGGAGCATTAGTTAAATTTGTAGATCATTTTGTTTGGCTTTGTGCGCAAGCTGTTTTTGCAGAATTTAGGAGGTATACTTTTCGAATAGATATTGCCTAGTACGCTTGAGGGGGACAGCACAACAACTGCTAGGTGAGCCTCAAAGCAAAACGTTTGAGTACTGAGTGCAGCTGTGCAGGCGTTGAGCTTTAGTGAAGGTTAGAAGCTGTTTGCCAGTTTACTCAGCACTGGCTTAAGGGACAGAGCGAGCGAGACAGAGGCGTACGTTAGGTGGTACCGGGGTGCTCCGGGTGTTGAAGCGCTCAGCTCGGTTGTTAAGCTGGTGTAGATTGGTGCTGCTGAATGGCATTCGTTGCGCGACGCAACCGAACACTCACCTGACTTGGGGCTGACCAGATCCTTGGTTTTATTGTTCATGCGACGGGGTCCAGTGCCCCCGGAGCCCATGGGGCCGGAGTGTGGGCCAGAGCCTGGAGTGCCACAGCCACTGACGCCGCCTGGAGCGCCTAAACGAGAGAGAGAGAGAGAGAGAGAGAACGATGGAAATGTGAGTGGAATATGCTTTCCTATATGTGAGAGACCATTCCATTGATACTTACGCTCACCTGGCAGTCGGGCCTGTCGCGGCTGTTCGACGGGAAGCACTCGTCTACGCTTCTTTGGCAGTTTGGCTCGCGCCTGCGTATGCGAATAGTACATGGCGAAGTTGCTAACAATGACGGGCACTGGCAGTGCAATGGTTAGCACACCGGCCAGAGCGCAGAGGGCGCCGACAAACATGCCAATGTAGGTCTTGGGCGCCATGTCGCCGTAGCCAACGGTAGTCATGGTGACCAGTGCCCACCACAGGCCCAGCGGTATGCTATTGAAGTCGTTGTGTGGATTGGGCTGTATGCGCTCGGCATAATAGACGAGACTGGCAAAGATCACAATGCCCAGCACCAGGAAGAATACCAGAAGTGTTAGCTCCTTGGCGGAGGCGCGGAACGTCTGTATCAGGATTTTCAGGCCGGATGAATGGCGGGTCAGCTTGAACAGACGCATGATGCGTATAATCGAGAAGAACTCGAGTATGTCAGCGTTCTCCAGATGCGATGCGAATCGCTGAAGCACTAGATCAATATAAAAACTAAGCGTCGCTATATAATCTATGATGTTAACAGATGACTTTAAGAATTCACACTTGTTCGGCGACGAGATGAAGCGAACCTGTAAGAAGGGGAGAATAGAATAAATCAGAATGAGCATAGCAGTTCAATTCCCAACTGATGTTACATATAGTATTCTACCTAAACATTTATTGCTTGAACTACTCATAGAAAAATCTCTACAAATTCCTATTTGATTTAAGAGCTCTTCCTCTTTTCGATGTTGAATCGTCAATTTATTCTACTCATATACTCAATGTATTATAGTTAATATTTCACGTTCACTTGCAACTTCTCTTACCTATCATTGCTTTACCTTTATATATTTGGTAAGGGCTGTAACACATTGATTAAACATCTTATCGAGATTTAGTTATTCTTCGTACATCTCGGGGATCAACACAGCCCAAAGCTTTCAATTTATTTCTATCAATTTCCTTAGCTCCGCAATAGCTTTGCCTTCTTCTAGCCTACCAAATTCAGCTACTAGTTTATATCTCTCAGTAATAGGTGTCAATTTCGTTGCATCAACTCACCAATATCTCGAACGTAAACCAGGCATTGCAAACGCATTCTATGTAGAAGAAGGCAATGTGCGCATTGGTCATTGACTTGTCCAGGAACCAGGCGGCGCTGCCATTCGCCGTCTTCACTGTGACATTGTGCACGATGGGCACACGCATATCCGGATGGGTTTTCAGACAGAAGGACAATATCGAAATGCATATGAAGAACACCGAGACGACGCCAATGGTCTGAAGAGGCAAGCAGGTGAGTTAGCCTGAAGAAGCTTTGGGTTTTGATTTCGGCTACTTACCTTGGCGGCATTTGAACTGTATGGCTCGTCGAATAGCGACCAAATGCGCGGCTTCATTTCCTGCCACCAGGAGATGGTGCCTTTGTAATAATCCTCCTCGAAGCCAAATTTGCGTGCCAATTCCTCTTCGGACGGTTTTTCCGTATCCAGATCTAAGCGATCGAGTACGGCTAGGGTTTCTTGTGTGTCACGATGCTGTAGGGGACGAGTGGATAATAGTTATTAGATATTTTGTATTTAAGTAAGCCAACTCACCTGTGTATAGGTCATCCAGCAGCAGGGCTCCACCTGATTCGAGTCGAGACCCCAAAATTCCAATTCCTCCTCGAACAGCGGACCGCACACATCTGTAGGATAATGCAGCTTGCCAGTTCTAGAAGGGCGACATGTTGCATCAGCCATATATACGGTTATAGTTGGTAGTTGAATTCACCTGTAGTAGTTGAGCACTTGTGCGAATACACCTGGATGCCTGTCGAAGAAGTACTCGTTCAGTATGGGATCGTAGTTGGCCAGCGCCTCGGTCAGACGTGATAGACGCGTGGCTGGAATCTTCTTCAGTGTCGCCTTGTACGTTTCATGCCGAATGCCGCCCACATTGAGCACGACCCGATTCTCCGAATCCATGTTGATCAGATTCATGGCTGCATGCGCATAGTGATTCATATTTTTAGGTATATAGGTCATAGTCACAGTACGCTAGCTGAATGGGGTAATGCGATCCGACAGATCTGATGTGTATATGTATATGTTGTCTTGTGTTGTGCTTGGGTCTAGGCTCTACGTTGGGTGTTGGGTGCTGTGGATGTTTGTGTTAGCCGCAAACCTGAATAGTGCTCGTGTTCCTTGCCCAGGATTATGCTATGATTATGCGTTCTCCGGTGCAGGCGCCTTAATTTCTTCTCCTTCCGCTCGCCTGCCGCTCGCGCTCCCCCTCTTGCTCTCTCCCTCTCGCTCAGTTGAATGTGCCCAGCGCGTTAGCACTTGAAATTTATCTAGATGTTAGCACCACGAACGCATTTTGGATGCTTTCGTGTGGCATTGAGGTACTCACTAGGTTGGGTGCGGATTGGACAACATTGCGCTGAAAATGAGTATATTCACTTAGTAAATTTGATAGATATTTAAATATTATTTTTTTATTTTTATGACAAAGAGGTCAGCTTTGGTTTAAGGAAATTGGCATAAGGATAATAAGAAGTATATTTAAGTTTGCATTATTTGAATGCCTTTGACATGAATACTTATTACAGCTATTCATAAAAGCTAATGTCTGTGAATGCTCTATGAATACAATTCGAGATATTGCATTATGAATGTATTCAATTGCCTTTTGGAGCTTAGCATTGGATATACATACATATATATTTGCATATGAATAGCCCCCATCTTAATTTAATATACATTTTACTTTAGCCCATATTAGACATATAAAGCCTACTCATGCAGCACCCAAATACCTTGGCTGTGCCACAGCTGGCAGCAGCTGAAAGTAATCTACGATAGGCTCCTTCGGCATACATTAGGAGAAATTATGCGAGGGCAAATGTAATCAACAGCACTTAATGCCATTCAAATTTAAACAGCCGCAAACTATGCCGGAAGACATGAGCAAAGGAATTTGCCACACGATAACCTTCGGTCACAAGCTGCTGAGGTGGTCAAGGAAATCCACCGTATTCAGCAGACATTGCCTTCTACCACTCCAGTTCCGTCTGCCATTTCTTCAGATCAATGGTCTGTGTGAACAGCCGCAGACATCGACAGAGTTCAGCATTCCAAATACCGTTTCGCTTATGTATTTAGTACATTAACCTGACTGGTTCACAGACATTCTGCTTGCTTAACATTAAATGTTAAAAATATAATGAGCTGCTATTACAACGCTACTAATATTGAGTGTTGTTATAGGGTATAATACAGATAGATGGATTTGATATTGTATACATTGAAAATTATATTATATAAATAATATTTATATATAATATATATTTTAATATATATGAATTTAATAGTAAATAATTGGCAATGTTTTAAAAATCAATTTCATATGATTTTATTAATTTAAATAATTTATTAAATATTAAATTAAATGATTAAATGATAATTGAAAATATACAAATTAAAAAGCAATTCTTGAATTTTCAATTAATAAATCAATTTGGAGTAAGAAACAGAGATTTCAGCTGCAATTTCGTTTTTTATAAACATATATATATATGTATATTTGTATATTCCATCATGTTTAGATCATCGCAAACAAATCTAAACTGACTGCAGGTATAGCCTTGATCTTTGGCCATGATATACACAAAGTGTGTCTTTAATCAATATTTGTGTAAACAAATCATTAGCATATTCATATTTTATATCAGCACAAATGAATCGAACACTTTCGCACATCCTCTCCGCTAGTTATTGGAAAAACAAATGGTTTATCCAGCGGTTTGTTATGAATAGGCGCATATCTCATCGCGACCTAGAACGACTATGCAATCATGAGCTAGTGATTCAATTCATGCACTCTCAGAATCTATGCGTATTCAAAGAAAAATCCATAACTGATTGATGCTTCCTATTTCCTGGCACGAACGGCTCTACAATATTACAGTCTATATTAGTCCAGGTACATTTTCTTTTCCAAGGTATACACACACACTCACACATATACGAGCAAAAGGAAAACAAAATCAAAAATGAATAAAAGAAATTCGGAAAAACACTCGCAATTATATTTATTTCAATTGAAACGACCCATTAGCAGCTCGTGAAAAGCATCCCACCATTAAATGTTCTGGCTCTTCGAATGACTAAATTTAATCGAAGCCAAATATATAGTATCTATCTATATCTGGGAAAGAATATCATCGATAACGTCATTGTTTTTTGCGCCTTAAGGCCAAAAAATAAAAAAAAAAAACAGAAAATCTTGCTGATTCGTGATTTGCACAAAAGCCAAATATTTGTTCTTAAACAATATTTAGTTTTAACGCTGCATTGTTTACACGCACACACTTTCGCCCATTGTATTCACGAATACACTCAAACCAGAAGAAGAAAAACACCCACATGAACTAGCAGCAACAGTCGTTCCATCGAAATGTCTGTCTCTCTATCTACCGCTAGCTTTAGCTCTTGGCCTGTCTGACGCGTCCGTCGATTCTCGATTGTCGGCAGTCGATTTTCAATGTTCAATTGTTTACTGACTGCTCTGACAGACAGACGGACAGACGGACAGCCGGACAGACAAACAGGCGGACAGGCGAAAAGACGGGTGGACGGGTAGACGGACGGCCGGGAGCAGTGAAAAACATGAGCTTTATAAACAAAACAAACAATCGAAACACACGCCGTGGACACCGCAACGCCAGCCCCCAAAGCCCCCACAGCAAGCGACGAGCAGTTGCCCAGGCTAAATATACATATATACAAATTTCATTTATGGTATGTAGTTAGTAGGGTGTTCCAGTTGCGGTTGTAGTGCTCGGCAATTAATGCTAAACGATTATGCTGGGCGCACTCGCACTCGCACTCACACACACACACACACTCACGCACACATACTTTCAGCACAGCAGAGTATGCCTGTTCGCAGTGCTGGCCAAACTGTGTTATTTAGTATTCTTACTATTTACTATCAGGCTGCTGGCATATGGCAATACTCATTTATATTTATTGAGCAGCAAATTAGTTTGCTTAATAGCGAACTTAGTGCATGTAAAACTAATTTATTAGGGGCACTCCTACAACATTACAAATTATAATTATACATATATTATTATTATCTATATAATATCATCTCTTTAAGTAGTGGCATTCCTTTGGCTACTATGCATCCGTATATGAATGTGTAATGCTTACAGTACATGTCAAACTGTTTGACATTTGATTCTATGAACTGCCGCATCACACACGCACACAATTGCCTGCATCAATTATTAATATTTATCAGTTGACTTTGAGTCGATCCGAGGTACAATGCATGTCAAACTGTTGACAGCATTTATTATTGAAGAGCTCATATCTACAACGGACTTGTTGGTTCATTAAGAAAACTCTTAAGATTAGCGGCTAAGGTAAAATTTTGTAATAATATGAGAATAATACAGTCTGCCTTACTATCTACACTCTTGTCGCTCTGTGAAGTGTATTATATGTAGTGCATGTCAAACTGTTGATTACAATATATTGTTAATCACAATAATTACAATATATTTAATAGTCTTATATTAAAATCTATATCAAATTAGGAGCTGCAATGTTTGCTAAACTGTTGACAGCTCAACATTATTTATTATCTATTTTAACTCCACTCGATTGACCTCTCTCTTCTACCCTTATACATTCATCAAGCATAAATCCAATATACTAATCAACATCAATCATACATTTAAGTTCCTCTAAACTGGAATGTCAAACTGTTGACTTTCTTTTTACACATGCATACATATAAATATAAATCCTCTTTGTATATAACAACAGCTGTCATTAAAAATCCTATCAATAAGGGCAAAACATTTTATTCAGCCAGCTAGTTATACTCATATTGGGACAGCACGCATTTGCCCACATGCCGGAAGAAGAGCTGAGCTGGTGATTAGTGCTTGTCAAACTGACAGGCAGGTCTCAAAATTTAATATGATTTAATATTAATATCAGCATAAGAGCGCCACGGCAGAGCCCCATTAAAAATGCTATTAATGAAGGTAACGCTTAACGCTCCTGGCTCCGGCTATATTAGGGGCACTCATTTGCCAGAGGCTATAGCCAGAGAGACATAGAGAGAGAGGGAGAGAGAGAGTAGTCGCTGCTCCCGCTACGCCATCATTTATTCACATTTAATGAGCATAGAAGAACTTCAAAAAGCTCGGCGCGTACACATATTTAAAATGAGTTTTCTGTTTTTGTGGCGCTTGTTTGCCTTTTTATACCTAGCCCACAACACACACTAAACACTCGCACACACACACACACACACATATATATACCCACTGGTGCACGCACACACCAAACACACCCACAGCCATATCCTGTTGTTGGCAGCTCACGCACAGGGCTTTGGGGCAGGCAGCAGGAATCGGGCAGAGTGGCGGGGCAGTAGGTCAGGAGTGTTGCAAGTTGTAGTAGTAAGTAGCGTGTAGCAAGTGCGGCGCTGCCTCTAAATGCTGCTGTTTTTCTTTCACTTCTCCTTTTTTTTTCTACTCTCTTTTTTGTTGTGGTATGAAGTCGTTGCTGCCTTCAGTTAACTTGAAGTGTACACACACACACACACATGCAGTGTTAAGCTGTTGGATGTGTGTGTGTGTGTGTGTGGGAACAGGCGCACGCATCGATTTTTCCGTTTGGTGTAGCACGAAAATCTTCCTGATTGTTTTGTTGCCCGTTGACTTTAAAATGAGCCGAATTTCTTGGGTTGTGCCCTCAGCCTGGCATAGATCAAACTTTACACAATTTCCACTAGCTGTCCGTGTGTCTATATATACATAGGAGACACGCACGTACACACACACACACACACACACTCACGCAATTACTCAAACCATTTTCATTGGCCGCTTCTCACCTATTTGCTGGACTTTTGGTTGTTGTGCGCGCTGCCAATAAACATAATCGCTGGAATAGTTTGTCCGCTGCCGCAGCTCTCGGTATCTTTGGGCGTGTGTATGGGTTTCTGTGACAAACCAAAAGGATTGCAACGAAGAAGAAGCAGAAACCCAACCAAAAACAAAAAAAAAGGGATAATAACTTAAAGCCTAGAACTACACTACACTTTTGTGCCGTTTAACGTGCCCCGTCTCGACGCTGCTGCTCGTTTTGCTCGGCGCTCGACGATTTCTTTCAAATTTTCTTCTTGTCGTTTTTGGGCTCAGCGCGTTCCGAACGATCCGATGCGATTCAACAAACTGAAACCCGAAATACAAATCTCATGGAATATTACGGACTAGCTTCGGCATGGTCTCCGTGCTCTTTGGCAGTGTTGCGGTGCATGCGCGCTGCGCCTCATCTCCGTTTCTCTTTTGCGCTGACATTCCACGTGGCTTTCGCCTTTTGGCGGCACATGCAACGCTGCGTATACGTTTTTTTCTTTTGTGTGTTCAAATGTTTCAAAATATTCAAAATTGGCAAATTAATCGGCAATCTATATCTAATGACAATTTAGCAGATGATATAAATTTAAAATGATATACCCGGCGTATACGCAATTAAGGAACTATATATCTAAATATATGCATAAATTACTCCAAAATTTCATGTAAACAAAATGTAAACAACTTAAAGTAAACTGTTTTTTGTGCACACTGCGTATACGTAATTTATCTACTAGGAAATAAATGTACATATGAAATAGACGCTATAAATGTGTTTCTAATTCTCAAATATTGATAAACATTAACATCGTTTCATTTAAAATTAAATTTATGAATGGCATTGTTGCACGCTGCGTATACGCGATTTCGACAGCCAACATTTTTATAGAGAATATAAATACATTGGGTGTTTAATTGTATTCTGTTTCTGCATTTTGTGATCGTATTTATGAAATTTAGGAAGATGAAGGAATGATTGGAAGAGTTTTTCAGTAAGCAGTTAATTATTATTAGATCTAACTTTATTGGAAAGTCAAATTCTTGTATTGATAAACTGAAAATAAAAATGGATATTCAAAATGCTAACGACTTGATATTACTCCCTCAATTTAGTTTCCACAGCTCATCACTCTTCGCTATTGATTTACTTTTAATACCCAAAAATATAGCCAGATCATTCTCTTTTAAATTATTATTCATATTCATTAATTTTTCACTTTATCGAGTCTTTAGTATATTACATGGAAAATCACTTTCATTCAATGTGCCAAAAATAGCACTTCAATCTTGCATTTCTTATATCCATCGCAGCTATTTTCAACCTGTTCAATTTAGCCATTAAAAGTGTTTAGACTCAGCAGCTGCTTGGCCTGAAGATAAAATTATAAAAGAGAACTGCAGTTCGATAAATACATACATCTATATAGAGAACGCATTATGAATACTGGTATTATTTATTTTATTTAAAATACATTTTTCACAGTTGCATCAAGTAAACAATTTTCGGGAACGTAAAAAATGAAGTATAGAGCGAACTGTCAAAATCTACATAAGAATATTGCGCATACAAATTGATGCAAGGAGGCACAAAAGATAATTGGCGTGGGCAACTGAGAAAAACAATTAAAATTTACTACAAAATGCAAATGCAATTGGCTAGGTGAGAAAATGTTCACAAAGGTGTGTGTGTTCATGTGTGTTAGCATATGTTTGTGTATTATATATATATGTTATTGGAGAGAGTCCACTGAGCACAGTCTGAAAAATCGAGTAAATAAACATATTTCCAACAGCTGTCTGCGTTTGTGGATTGTTTGTAAATCTAAAGCTATGCAACGCTCAGGCTTGCTGCTCCTCGCTGCCCGAGGCAGAGGTGTGCCAGACGTGGCCCATTTCGAGTGCCTGCAATTTTAGCATCTCCTTCTGGCTGTCCTTGGCCTGCAGCAGGAACACGCTTTGCTGCAAGTGAATGGAAATTAGCTAAGAGTATATAGAGCTGAGGGACAATGCTGGTACTCACTTTAACCTCCTTGGTGGTCAGAACATCCATTTTGTCATAGATGATGGCATGCAGACCCAATTCCTTGAGCAGCTTGATTGTGTCTTTGGAATTGTTGTCATCGCCCCAGCAGAAGAGCACCAGGCCACGCTCCTTTGCCAGATTTACCTAGAACGCCCGTTTTGGTAAAAGTCCAACAAAGTCCAAAGCTGCTCGGTGGCAGTTCATTTTACCTGGCTGGGATCACGCAGTAGGTCCTCCGTATGTGCCACGATGCCTAACAGCTCCATGGCCACCGCATGCCACACGGCCGTCTCCATGGCATTGCCACGTGGGTCCATATACTTCTGGTACTTGGTCGTATGGCCCAGCGTGAGGAACATGACCGGATAACGATTCTGCTTGTAGCGCAGCATTGTGCATATGTCCGGATCAAAGCAGCTAAACACGATGCGTCTGCTGCCCGCCTTGCGCAGCACCACATCCAAAATGCAATCGATATAGAGATTACGATCCACGACATGCTCAAACTCCTCCTCCATGCGACCGTCCTGCAGGCGCTGCGACCATTTTATCTCTATATTAAAGCCGATGTGCTCATCCAGGGCTTCCAGCACATCGGCCAGCTGAGGAAACGGCTGATGCTCCAGCAGATCGTCGTTGTGAAAGGAGCGCGTCTCACGGGACAGCCCCTCCGCCGTGTGATACACCTTCAGCTTCTTGAGCTGCTCCAGCGTCAGCTCACGCATGGGCAGTGACAGAAAGTCGTGCTCCTGCATACTGCACTTGCTCTTCAACGACACATAGATCATGAAATCATGATAGACAACCGGCACGAGATCCTTGCTCAATTGCACATCGAACTCCACCATGTCTGCGCCATGCTCGGCGGCGTTCTTCAGCGAGGTGATTGTATTCTCTCTGATCACAGCGTCCATCGCCTGGAAAGATGGTGAGTTGAGTAACTATAACTGTAAACGTTGCTGATGAAATTATACTCAATTAACACTTCCAATGCAATGTGATGAATAAATATTGTTAATGAAATTTATAAAGCCGAATTGCGTTAACTTCTCTCTCGCTAGGTCAAAAATCTCAATAATATGCTAAAATTGCTAGACGCTTCAAAATGCATTGATAACTTATAAATATTTTATAAGTTTGCTCGCCTCGTTAGAAATGGAGGTGGTCAAATAATCTAAAATAACTTCAACAACACAAAAATTCTACACATACTAAAGTATTCTTCTTCTTTCAGAACTTTGCTTTGAGTCTCGTTAAGTGCAAATTCCGATCATGTAGGTAATTCATAAACAGCACTACCATCTCGAAATATCAGGAATCCAATGTTTATGTAAATTAATTTTTTGCTTTGTCAGTTGATTTGTGGAGTTAAGGGAATATTAAATATCATCTATGTAAACTTGAAGCTAAGCTATAATATTTTTTTTCATTGAATGTTTATATCTTCATATTGATTTCTTGCTAAGAATCCAGTTCAAGATATATTTGTTTATAAATATTAGATATATATAATTGACCCCCATAGAAAAAACTCGAACTTTTGACAGTTGTGTAGTTGCTTGAGGGTTTCCTTTTGAGGATTAAAGATTCAATTCACTAAAGAAAAGGCAAAGATAATTAATAATATATAGGAATACATATATATGTATACAAATACGTTCATCAGTTATGACATATTTGAATAGTTTAATTTTCATAATATATACAACTACTTCATTCGTATCAAAAGAGTTCACTTTGAACCTGTTCAGCACTTCTCTCAAAATTTCAATTTTGTTATCGGCAAACTGGTTTTCTGAATAATGTAATCTGTTCAAAACAGCATAGGTTCATCATATTGTATCTAGGTATGTCTGCCTGACCTATTGTAAAAGAGCTCATTTTGAGATAGTCTATGTTTTGAAGAAGTTCATGAAACTGAGATTAATTTAAAACATATTTGAAGTCAATATTTCATTTCCACACACCTAACAGTATCTTAGACCTACCTTAAAGCTGGTGCCGGAGCCACGATGTCCCACATCCAAGCCGGTCCACTTATTGTTCCAGTAGCGTGTATAGCTCACGCGCATGTCCATGTGGGCGCTGTGGGACGAGGGCTTGACTATCAAATAGCCTAGTTTCATCATGCCCAGTGGCCGGTGGGTCTTGGCACAGGTAATAGGTAGCTCCAGATTGCCTTCGGAGCGCTTGAAGAGATTTGGTAACACATAATGATAGCCCAGGTGATGCGGCGGGCCGTCCTCCCGCTCCACCTTCGATTTGTAGCTATACAGATCCACCAGATAGGCCACATTGTCCAGATCGGCCACAGTCAGATGAAAGATGACCAAGTCCGTGGCGCTGCACGCGGTGCCGAATTGCTCCTGGGTGCGTATCTCGCAGCTGTCGGCGCTGAGGGTGACCACCTCACTGAAGGCGAAGGCTGTGCTGTCGCCGCCATTCTCGCGCGTGTCATGTGTGTCGTTCGATAGCGAGTCCTCGAGCGTGCTGACGGGCGCCATCTCGGCGCAGCCTGTGGTGGGGATGCGCAGATTCATGGGCGTCACTTTGACGTGTACCAGACGCCGCTTCATGCGCTGTTTCCAGGTGAACGGCGCATAGAAGAACTTCAGCTGCACCAGCGACTCTTTGGTCAGCCAGCCGCGATCCACTTTCTCCTGGCCATTGACACATCCGAATGTTTCCTGGCACTCAGGCGGCTGCTCATCCCATTCCTTAATACAACGCGGCTCCAGCTGCACCTCCCAGCGACGCACCAGTAGTTGCTCCGACGTAGCATCTACACCAAAGACCACATAGCGATACTGAGTGTCACAATGACGTGGTATATACACTTGAGCTGTCCAGACATGACCATCCTCATCCTCATCTTGTGATTCCTCGCGAGTCATCAACGCTGCTCCAGTATGCTTCCAATTGCCCAGTGCCTCGCAGCTGCCCACAATTCCAAGCTGCTCGAAGACGGAGAGCTTCTCGTTCACCCTGACACGAAATGTCCACAGCCGATTGGTGCTAATGTCACCGAAGATCCGCTGCGCAGTTGGCACTGTCTCGGCCACTGGGCATACAGAGGGTGCGGCCATGGCATCTTCCTCGCAATCGTACGAAGGCTTCCAGCGCTCCATTGCCTAATAATTGATTGTCTCTTTGAGAATAAAAACAAAGAAAACTTTCACCTCAGCAAATTTTGAAATTCTTGAATTTTGTTTATTCACCGAGGCTAGGACAGTGCAAAGTTCTTTAATGTCTGCAGTTGTTGTTGCTGAGGGTGTTGGTGTTGTTGCTGTTGGCGACTTTAAAGTTCCAAGCACATTTCGACATTTGAGATATGCTCAAACAAAGAAGACGAAGCCCCCCGGTCCGATTGGCCGCTATCGAGCTACAAATTGTTTTTGTGTGTTTTACTGCTGCAATCAACGAGCAGCTGTTTTTCTTATATATTATGAACGCATGTCTGTCGGCCTCTGAGATATTGTCTGCTACGTATGTATGCTCCACTTTTTTATAATTATTGTAAATGTGTATGTATCGAGTTTATCACGAATTAACGTTGTTAGCACTCAAACTGAGACTGAAAGTTTGCAATGCATAAAATTGGAGTTGGTCGCAAGTAGTTTTTGTTGTGAAGGTTGCCATTGAGACATTCATTGTGTTGACATCCAGCAGAGTAAGTGACGTCATCCGCTAAGAACGTCAATGGATATTATCGTAACATCTTAGATATTGTAAACTTTAAGTCTCTAAGTTTCTTAAACATTAAAACTGATAAAAAATACAAATAATTACACCCCAATATCCCACATTAAACATTTCAATATTTCGGTGTGACGTCACATTTATTGACTAACGCCGCTCAATACCTGTCACATTTTTGATTCCACATATTGCCATTTTGAGTAGAGTTGCCAGACTGCCGCGTGAGTTTTATAGCGGCCAGCTATAAAAACATCACTTCATTTGTTTTGGCGGGAACTTTACACACTTGTTTATTGTTTATCATTCGCTGCTCGTTGCTTTTATTTAACTCATCTCAAAATGGATCAATATCCTGATGAGAATGAAGAGTTTGAGCTGCAGTATCAGGATGAAATGGAACTGCTCGAGGACATGCCGCACGAGTATGACGCCGTCGACAATGGACCGAGCACATCTCGTCAGGCAGCAGCTGCGCTCGAGCAACAACAACAAAAGGCAAACACAACTGTTGCGGGCCTCAAAGATGTCTCGCGCTTTAGCGATTCCATACTGAACTCTCCACAGCTGTCACAGATCACATTTGGCGCCAGTCAAAGTGAGTTGGCTGGCGGTGGACCCGTCAATCGGCGTCTCTTTGGTACGCCCAGGGGGCCGGCAGTGGGACGCGGCTGCTCGACCCCAATGCAGCGCATGCCGCATATTGAGGAAGTACTTACTCCCACAGTCGAAAAGACAGCGCCGCTGCTATGCGCCGCCGCAGAGCAACTGCAGGAACTGGGATTGCGAGGCAACAACAAGCGACGGCTGGAACGAGATCTCTTCGGGGACATTGACGATCTGTACCACGAGAGCTACGAAGATCCCATGGTGAAGAAGGCACGCACCGAGGAGCAACGCGACAACGAAGCCATCGAGCGCATACTGGAGCTGAGGCGTAAGATGCGAGAGTCCAGCAAAACGGTTCGCCAAGATGAGGTTTCGCGTCTGCGTGCGCTGCACGACTTCAAAATGAAGAATCTCTCATACGAGATTCCCACCTGGCCATTTCTGGCGCTGCAGCGCAGCGACCTGGAGCGCCTCTATGTGCGCTTCCACTCGGAAGAGTACGAGCAACGGCAACTGGACCTGCTCAGTGCAAGGGACAACCTGACAGGCAGCCTACTGGGCGAGGCCAAGCAACAGGTCTGGCAGGAGGCCAACGAGCTGGTGAGTTAGACAAAGCCAGGGAGAAAATAGTCACTTAGCAAGCCTTTCTTCCAGGTGCTGCGACGCATGGCTCCACCAACACAGCTCGTCAATCCCGAGCCAGTTGCTCCTAGCGTGGACACTGGTCGGCTGTGGGTGGACAAGTACAAGCCGCGCAAATACATTGATCTGCTCTCTGATGAGATGACCAATCGCAGTCTGCTCTATTGGCTGAAGATGTGGGACAAGGTCGTCTTCGGCAAGGTCTTTCACAGCAAGCAGGAACAGCAGGCAGCCAACACTGGAGTAGCAGCCAGCCAGCAGCTGAACAGCTTCAACAAGCGGACTGGCAAATTCGAGTCCAACGGAGGCTGGCGACAGCGCAAAGCGCGTCAAGCGCTTAACACCAATGTGGACGAGCTGGGCAGACCCATGCAAAAGGTGGCACTGCTCTGCGGTCCGCCCGGTCTGGGCAAGACCACACTGGCTCACACAATCGCCCGGCATGCCGGCTACAATGTGCGCGAAATAAATGCCTCCGATGATCGCAGTCCCGAGGCCTTCAAGTTGGCCCTGGAGAACGGTACACAAATGTCGTCAGTGCTGAATGAGGACAAGCGGCCCAATTGCATTGTGCTGGGTAAGAAGAGGCTGCTCCTGCTACAAAGTCAATTTGTCATCCTATTCTCTATTCAGATGAGATTGATGGCGCACCGCGTCAGTCCATTGAGTATCTGGTCAAATTTGTCAGCGATGGCATCTTCAGCAAGGCCAAGTCCAAAGGCGCCAAGGCGGAGCACAATGTGCTGCGTCGTCCCATCATCTGCATTTGCAACGACATCTACGATCCCGCCCTGCGACCATTGCGTCAAATTGCATTCGTAGTCAGCTTTCCGCCCATCGATGCTGCGCGTCTGGCCGAGCGGTAGGCGGCGCAGATTAGCCAAATGATTGCCTAAACTCAACTGAATTTCTTTGCACTTTGCAGACTGCTACAAATCGCGCACAAGGAGCACTTGAAAACGGACTTTGGCGCACTCATCGCTTTGGCTGAGAAATCGGGCAACGATGTGCGCAGCTGCATCTCAACTATGCAGTTCTTCAAGTAAGTTAAGAGGGAATAAAGAGAACTGAGATAGAGAGTTGGAGCGAGACTACATCGATAGTGTGAATTAGACTAAACATATATGTAAATAACTGGTAGATCAAAAGAGCCTAGATTGAAGAAAGAGAGCGGCAGTAAATTAGACAATATATAAGTAGAGCTGATAGATGAAGAAAACTGAGGAGGGTAAGTGAGGTAGGCAATAAATCGAAACAGCTGTGTATGGTAGGTTGGAGGCTATTAAAAGCAGCATCACATTATTTTGTAGGTAAATTCAAATATAATTTTATTTTTTAAATTTTATTTATCCTATTTAATATTCATTTATTATATCCACTAATTCATTTTAATAATCTTAATATTTTGCAGCGCTCAAAAACATTGTCTGACGCTTCAGGATGTGCTCAACAACAATCTGGGTCAGAAGGATCGGCATCAAGGTCTGTTCGATGTGTGGGGCGCTATATTTAGGGTGAGTTAAAAACCTTTCCAAATTTATACATAATTGTACATTTAGTTTATATATTTATATATGAGTTGAATGGTTTGGTTCAGTTTGAGTGCTAGTATAACTTGGCTGAAAGCTAAAGACGAATCAATGGGTATAGGGCAGTCTTCCAAGCAACGAGGCTTGACAGTGAGAGAGTCGTTTCGTTAGAGAGTGGCGCAATGCTCATCATGTGAGTAGCCGAAGTGATTCGCAGAGGAGAACTGCTAGTAGTAAGCGATTCGGTTGGTATATTCTTGTAAGAGAACCGAAATCTGAAATGTCATCTCTCACATATACATACTGATATCGCTTAGGCTAGCCAAGTTCAACTCAGTTGAGTATTTTCTTTGACATACAGCTTACAGAAAGTGCATTAAATGCTTCATGAGAAGCCCCAATACTCTCTGACTCAAATATATTCTAAATCAATATTTTTATTTTCCGATTCAACTTTAAATTCATATGTATATAAAGGCGAATCGAGGAGACATTTTTGCATACACACTTATGCTATATACATAAGCCAAGTAATATATACCTCTTTCATTCACAGATTCAACGGCCAAAGAAGCAGCTGCAACAAAGCAGCTCAAACAATGCTGAGGAAGCTGCTCAGGTGACCATGACGAACATGTCCGTGGCAACGCGAGTGCGCAATGTGCTGGACGTGGTGCACTCCAGCGGGGATTACGAAAGGTGCGCAGTCATATGAATACCCTCTGCAAAAATAACAAAAATCAAAAGAAGGCGCAAACAAAATTCAAATCATTTGAAATTCTTTTAGGCTCACTCAAGGCGTCTATGAGAACTATTTGCAGCAACGGATGCCAGATCCGAATTTTACGGGCATCTGCGAGGCGCTGCAATGGTTTTGCTTCTCGGACGCGCTGCAGCATCAAATCGCACGGCAGCAGAACTACAGCATCTATCCATATTTGCAGTACGGGTTTGTGGTCTGGCATTTGCTCTTTGCCACACTGGCCTGGCCGAAAATTGCATTTCCCACGCGTGGCTTTGAGGTAGGCAAACGTTGATGGCTGGCGCTGGGCCTCGGGTCGCATCATTTCTTTTCATTTTGGCATGTAAGCAGTGGACTCTTTGAGGCTGCCTCATGTATTATGCAATCCTCATTAGCTGGGGCAAACAAGCCTGGCGAGGGCCACAGAAAAGTGCATAATCAACACAATCAAGCCTTGTAATTTCTTGTGCATTATGTGGCTCAAATGCAATCACAAGATTAATGAGAGTTCTGCATAGATTTCGCACTGTTTACACTGGCCCCCATTCACTTGCTCTCCCAGACTTATTCCCTCTCTCTCTCTCTCTCTCTCTCTTTTCAGTTCAATCAAAAGTCCACGAACCAGCGCAACATCTTTCAAGCACTGCGCAAAGGCATCACCACATCAGCTCAGGGCGTGGGCCAAGGCAACATTCTGCTGCTGGATACGGTGCCGCTGCTGAAGCGCATTCTCTCGCCACAGCTGCGCTCCGTGGCTGTTCAACTGTTATCCCAGAAGTGAGTATGCAGTAGGAGGAGCCAAGAAATATATTGTAAGCTTCAGGAAGCATACACTGCACGAAGGAGAACCAACGGTCTAAGTAGATTATGTAGGCAAAACATCATTGATATGACAGTCAGTTCATATGGAAAGCTAGTCAATACCAAGATTGGAGTTAGACTTAAACTAAGTCAATTTGTAATTCATGAGAACTTTAAGGAGGAAGTATAGCGTTCTGGGAAGACTGAAGACGATCTCTCGAGAAGTTTCCCGCTTTATATGTTTTAAAATGATAGATTCGTCTAAGTTTCATTAGAGTTAATAAAAATGCAAATTAAAATTTTTAAACGAAGTCATTTGTGGGTCATTAAACCTCAGAAATGAGCTTGAGATTTCTTACTTTTCAATTAACGAGAACCGCTTCTCTTTTATTATTACCATTTGATGTGCTACAACAAACATATTTGCCTCGTCTCAATTCAGCAAAATTCAAATTACAATTTAATTACGATAGAACAATTAATAATAATAATTTTCCCCTCAGAGAACAATACGATTTGCGTCACACGATTCAAGTGATGGTTGATCTTGGGCTGACCTTCGTCCAAGTCAAATCGGCGGAGGGCCATTATGTGTTTCAAACCGAACCGGACTTGGATACGCTGTGCAGCTTTCCAGGTGAAGTCATTGGCACTGCTGTGCTTAGCCGCATTATCGATGCATTAATGTGCTGTGTATATTATAGGCTTTCCCGGACTGACGCTGCCCTACTTCAGTCGCCAGTTGATAGCACGCGAGGTGGATCTGGAGCGCATACGACGCGCCGCGCCCAAAGGCGGTCCAGCGGACAATGAAACAACAAAGAGCGCAACAGCAGCAGCTGCAGGGGCAACTGGAGCGCCTGGCTCGAAGCAAAAGGCGGTTGCAGCGCGTCTGCCAAATCATTTGCAAACATTGAAGCCAAAGCAAATAAGCGACTTCAATGCGCCGCCCAAGCAGCAGGTGAGCCGTGGCTGCTTTTCACATATTTCGGGCAATTTGCATGCCTTGCATTTACTTAGCAGCAATTCTGTTGCAAATTTTTTCGTGGCGCAGCTTATTGAAAGTTAGCTCTATCCAAATTGCCACAGCCACTCATCCGCAAATCCGCCTTCGACTTAGGGTCCCTCCGTCGTGCTGCTGCTGCCGCAAATCCTGTAAAAGCTAATAACCCATAAGGGGATTCGGCTGCCCATTGTCTTCGGGGTCGTAATGTGGGATCAGCGCAAACGAACATTTATTGCCAATCCTAAACGAAAGCGACTGCCAGCAACAACAACAACAACAGCAACAGCAACGACAGCAACAACAAAATGTCCTCATTCATTGGGGTTGTGCATTTGTTTAGGGGTTGCTTTACGCCAATTCTCTTCATTTCTCTCACTTAGAGCTGAAGCTTTTCTTTCTGATTATATGGCAAATTTCATTTCATTTTTGCATACTCTTTGTTTCTCTTGCATTATTATTATTTAATTATGAATTTCTTGTATTTTTCAACAGCTCACGAAAGACTTCTTTGGGCGCGTTACGCACAAGACAACAGCAGCAGCGGCAGCCGAGGAAGGTAGGCTAATGGCTGTTGTAGCTCGAGCAGTAATTATATATTGAAATGTTTTACAGTTAAAACTGATGCAATTGTTAAGAGCCCCATATGGTATCGCTATAAGGAGGGCTTCAACAATGCTGTGCGAAAGGATGTGCATCTCAATGAACTGCTTTAAGCAGTAATTATTTCAGTTGATTATTGTTACACTTACTATTATAAATATATTTATTAATTAGCTGATAACGAATGTGTTGTCTTATCAGCTTTGATCAGCTAAATTGTAATGTTCAATACAAACGAACAATATTTACAGCTATGTTGAGATCGTATATGCGCAAATTTTAATTGGAATATTTCTGAAGCCTGAAAGACAACTTTGTATTAAAAAAGATAGACAGAAAGAGATCAATTAATTAGATCATTCTCATATTCGCGGCATTATAGTATTCGTGCTAAATTATAAAAAATAATCGTAACGTAGCTGATCTTTCGCTTGATTCTCAAATCACTTTCACTCTCTTCTCTTGTTCTCTTGTTCTGAATAACTTTGCACAATTCACAATGAGTCTTCAGCCACGCTCTATGTGTATGTGGGTCCAGAGATCTTTGACATCCATCCATTGGGGCACACAATCTAGAGTCACACTCGTCCCCTTTTGGCATAGAACTGTCGCATGGCATTGCTTATCGCATCCGTGGGCTATCGACAGCTTTCAGTGTGTGAGTGTGAGTGTGTGTGAGGTGTTGCCGCTGACAAGTTTGGCGTTGCTCTGGCAACACTTACTCACTCACTCACTCAGTGGCTCGCTCAGTTGTCAGCGGGTGGTTCTGCGCTATATAATATCAGCGAGATGACGATGATGAAGCCTTTGTTGTTGCTGCTGCTGCTCGGCTTGCTGGGATTTGCTGAGATTGAGACACGCTATGTACCCGGCATACCAAGTGAGTAGATGGTAGAGAGAGAGAGAGAGAGTAGAAGTGCATCCACTAATTGATTTTGTATTTGCTGCAGACATTTGCATAAAGCCGCCGCCCTTCTCCGAGGGCATGTGCACCATTGAGATCGAGGGCTTCTACTACGATCCGGCCACGCTCGACTGCCAGATGTACTCGATTGGGGCTTGCCGTCTGACGCCCGGCCAGAGCTTCGGCAGCCTGGAGGACTGCGTGGCGACCTGTGTGCTGGGCAAGCGTCGCAGTCCCGATTACTATAGAAATGAATGAGATGTTGATACGAATAAAGCGCATTATAATAAACCTCTCTCTCTAGTATAAAAACAAACTGCGTCTGATTTTAATCGAGACCCGGTGTTAATCACCGCCCTGACCCGTGACGTAATTGTTTATTTCCAATGAGCATCTGAAACGTGCTTGACTTTGTCTTCTTGTGGCATGTTCCAAGCAGCAGCAGCCTAATTAGTTGCCTTACTTAGTTGAGCCTCGAGCCATGCTTGCGTCAGCTCTCAGTGCGCTAACCCGAATGGAGGTATTGTAGTTTGATCGTCTAAATGGCTGCGAATTTAAAATTTAAAAGTTTTGAGAACTAAAAAATATTTGTAATATTAAGAAACAAACTAGTATAAAAAAAAAAAAAAAAAAAAAAAAAAAAAAAAAAAAACATTTAATAATTGACAACGATTTTAAATATTTCACAAATATTTTCAGGAATGCGAAATGTCAATGATTTGAAAATATTTTATATATATAAATATATTTTATATTTATTGAATACATATAATACTTTCAAATAGTATGAACGTACACAGATATTTAAAAAAAAATTTTGTTTTTTGTTTTTTTCATTTGACAGGAAAATTCTTTCAAATATATTTATTTTTTTTATATTTATTTATATGGAACACTATATTTTTAATCAATTTATAAATAAAATAAAAATAAAATAATATAATTATAAAATATTTTTAGTTTGCTTTATTGTTGTCGAAATGCAAAAAACTAAATCTTTAACATGTCATTATCTGAGAAATTGTGTTCCCATATTTCCTAATTTATAGGAACATATACAATTATTCCCAGTTATTTCGAAGAAAAACTTAGTAAGCGTAGTCATGCTTCGTTCTTAGTCAGCCCTGGCCCTGGATAGTAGATCGGCCTTCTGCAACAGGCGTTCGCCAGTTTTAGCTGGAATCCCAACCCCCAAGCGGCGGTCCCCAGACTCGTACGCTCGCCAGCTCCATGCATATTATCAACAACGCACATGCAGGCAGCGAGACATCGCAGACTCAGTCACACTGTTGTTGTTGGCGTTGGTGTTGTTGTAGTGCTGTTATCAGTCAACGGCAGCGTCAGCAGCGGCTATTGGCAGAGCGCAACCTGATTACGAATCTGTTCGCCTTTTGTTCGAGGTTTCGAGTCGAGTTTGCGACAGCAGAAAGGCAATAGCTCATCCAGCGATCAAATGTGGCGCAAGACCCATTTCAATATACATACCCAAACATTGTGAATTCATGCCAGAGAATCGTTCTTTATAGCTAAAAGGTGACCGGAACAAGTCGTATAAACGTTAATCTGCAAGTGTGTCAAAAGATTCTCTTTGTGTCTGTGTGCGTGTGTGTGTGTGTGTGTAGAATTTTCGGCTCAATTCGGTTGTCTCTGTGCGCTGTGCGCTGAACTTGTCGCTGTCGCGTATTAAAAAACTCATAAATTGCACAAGAAGACGAGAAGGCATATCAATAGATCGTCATATACTATACAACTGCTGCGCTTCAATATATGGCGAAAGGCAGCTGCCTCTGCTGCGCATTTGTCTACAACTTCGTCGCAGCGACAGTCGACAGTGAATCTATGGAAATACAGATGATAATTGTGCCAGCCGCACTACAGAGCTGAATTCGCCAGGAGCTAAGCAGGCAGAGCAAGAAGAGCACTCGAAATATATCTCAAATATTATTCCGCAAATCGACTCAGCTTCAGCTTCAGCATTGGCAAAATGAACGCCCCGACAAGGAGCAGACAAATCTCGCTGCTGCTGCTGCTGCTGGCCGTGTGCCTCGAGTGGCAGTTGGCTGTGGCGCGCACACGTAAGTCTCAGCTAGCTAACGCACTCGCACTCCATTTTGTCTCCGTGTCTCACTTGAGTTTGTCGCGCAGGTGATTTGTGCCAGGTGAAGCCCACGACGAGCGGCCTGTGCGTGCCCACCACGGTGGGCATCTACTACGATGTGGAGACGCAGCGCTGCCACTTCATGGGCTGCAGCAATAAGCGACTCTTCGGCTCGCTGGAGGACTGCGAGAAGATCTGCAATAATGCGCGGCACGTCAAGCTGCGCAATAACTCGGCCAACAAAAGCAATCAAACCACAAATTGAATATAAGCACTAGCAATAGCACTAGCACTAGCTCTAGTTCTTATTAACATCAATCATTGTCATCAGTCAACAACAACAACAACAACAACAACACTAATTCGGCCAACAGTTATCAGACATCACGACAGGCATACTCGCAGGCGGCCTTGCTGTCGAAACGATTCTCGTTGCCGCCGCAGCCGCCGTAGATGAAGGCCTCGCAGCGCCGCTCGAGCGGATTGTAGGCGTAGCTCTCCACATAGCCAAAGCAACGGCCACTGACCATGGGCTGGAGGCACAGCTTGACTGCAACATGTTCCACATTAGTTGCCAATTGATGGACGACCATCTGGGTTAGCCTTACCGCGTTTCGAGGCGCCATCGACATCACCCAGTTGCAGGAGCAGCACCGGGATCAGCAGCAACAGCAGCTGGAGCAACTGCCATAGCCCAGGCATTGCGTACAACCGACTCGTTCTTGGGTTAACAACTCACTAAGCGCGCTTCGACAATTGTTTGTTGTTTCTTTCTTCTCTTTTTTTTTCAAATATATCTTTTGCCTAGGCAAGATTCAACATTGACCAATTTAAGTGCCAAGTCGGTCATAGCAACAGCCAACTCACCTACTTCATGTACTTTTTGAGCATCCCAAACATTGTTTGTTCTAGCTTTAGCTTAGATCATCTATTTATTTTATACACTACGATTAGATTACATTTTATATTGATGTATATAGTATATAAGGTTCATAAGTTCTACTTTGTGGCCATATTAGCTTATAATATTAAATATCATGTATATAGCAGGTGATCAGTCTTTTCTTTCAAATATGTTCAAAAAATTGTTTCGCATTGTTAGCAGATTTCTTGCGACTAGCTGTAAAATGAATGCTTCTATATTGCTATACAATAATTTTTGTAAATATTGTGTAATTGAGTTGCATATTTATAATTGTTTTATATTTATAGGCAATTAAAAATTTTGCCGTATTTCTGGGAATAGTCGCTGACAATTTCCAGTTTTCATTGGTTTGCCTTAAGTTCAAGAGTTCATAAATTTGCGTTTATAACAATTATATAATCTAAATGCTATAACTAAAATGTGGAATGATAATCTGGAAGTACTAATTCAACTTTGACTGCAATGCGTATAGATTCGTCTAACAATAATTCTGATTAAAATAAAAGCAAAAATTTACAACAAAAATATACACATAATAAAATGTGCAAGTGTTCAGCTTGAGTAAAAAAAAAAAAAATTAAAAAAATAATATTAAAAGTAATATTATAGTAAATACGCTAAAAATTAAATTAAAAAAAAAAACAATAAAGTTAAAAATATATATGTAATATTAAAATAAATTAATTTTAATCAAACAAAAAAAAAAGTAGAAAATGTTAATATAACGAATATTAAAAAATACAAATTACAATTGTATGTACAAATAATTGATTGAAATGTGTAAATATTGAATATTATATATCACTGTTTATAAATTTGTAAATTATTCAATTTGAGCAACCATATAACTTCAAATTTAAATATATTTACCTTATACAGAAATGCGATTGAGTTCTTATAGCTGTGACTCCTTTGAAAATCACGTGGAAAAGTATTTTCATACAAATAAAGAGCCGTTAATATATACCTCTCGGTATATATGTACATAGTTATTCACATATTTCTCCATACATTATGCCAAGTAATATTATTTATGATATTTCAACAGTCTTTTCAATATCTAAATCTAAATTTATTTTCTAAATTTAATTGTATCTCAGCTCCGCTAGTTACTAAGAGGCTCAGCCCTCCGATTAATACCCTACGTTCATAACACTTATAGTCGTTGCTCACACGAAATGACGTAAAACTTTTGCAGTGGCAACAAAACACAAACATGTTCCGCATATCAATGGCAACAGCAGCGACTACAACAACAACAACAGCAACAGCGTGAGCTACAGATACAGATACAACAAATTGAAGTTGATTTTGCTGGTGGAATTTCCAATACATTTGCGAAAAATATAAATAAAAACGAATACCAAAACAGAACTGGCTGGGCTTTCAGTTTCAACTGAAGTTGTTTACGCGCTGTCTCATGCATATGCTAATTGAGATACAGAGGCAGAGATACACTTGGGACTTTGGCCAAAGCGCACAGGCAGCTGTATGAGTAAGTTAATTGAGTGAAGTAATGGGAGAGCGAGATAGAATGAGAGATGGAGAGTTGGTTTAGCTGCAGCTCTCAATTTCGAACAGTGTCTAATTTAGTAATTAAACGCAGTTTTGGATGACGAGCGGCGCAATTAATGTGTCTCGCCTGGGCAGCATTTCAATTATTTCGGGCAAATTAGACAGTTAACTGAATTGTCACCACACACACACACACACACACACACACACACACAGTGAGTGAGCGAGATAGAGAGAGAGACATCATTTCGGCCATTCAATCAGCCAAATTTTCGTGTGCCACCTACGCTCCACATATGCTTTCGTGTGTTCAGTTGGACTAATGAATAAATAGCACGACTGTTGACTGCACTCCATCATCATCATCATCATCATCACCATCATCATAGTCAGCATCGTTCCCATCGTCGTTGTGATTAACAACATAGTTAAGTGCTAATTCAATTTGCCCTGTGCATTAACACCTAGCTAACGTTTTTGCCCAGCCCTTGTCCGCTTACCCCTACCTCGCCCACGCCCACATCTTTTGGGGGTCTGAGTCAGTCTAATTATTAGCAACTGTCCCACTGACAAATGCATTATTAATGTGCCCTGCAAAGTGCAACGCTTGAATCCTACTTAAACTTAGTAATTGCTGCCAAGCACGTGACTTACACCGAAGACACGAATTTCTTATGCAAATTACCGTATTGCCCCGGAAATTCTAAGTATTTCAGTACTCATTTGCTTCTAATATGTTTATGTGTGTGTGTGTGTGTGTGTGTGTGTGTTTCAAAAACATCAAGTGATAGCTGTAAAATGTTTATTGCGTCATAAATTGCTTTAGTTTGTTGACGAACGAATTACAATGAAATTAAAAATTAAGTCGGTCGACAAACAGCCTCAAAATAAATGATGCGCTGCAAGAGTAGTCGACCAATGAGTTACCATGCAATCAATATTTTTCGGACTCATATAAAATGACATATGTACACGCCAAGGTCAATCAAGTAACCCTTGCAGTGAAATTCTGTTGATCTCTGTTGCAAATCGGGAAGTGCATACTATGCAAATGTATTGCTCATTCAAATTTTATATAAATATATACAAATTCATAAAAACACAATTTAGCCATAATGAAGATTCCATTTAATTTTTTAATATTATTAAAAATTATAACAAAAATGCGTTTAATTCGCTTTTATGTTTATCAAAGTCGGCGACAAAGTATTTCGACATATTATTTTAATATATGAAATACTATATACTATGAATGTGTATATTTATATATAATAATATAATCTTAATTAATTTAATATATAATAATATAATTAAAATTTGATAGCTGTAGATTTTCTACACCTGTTTACAATATGTTTATATATAATGGGTATATACATACGTGTATATAAATACATATATATGTATATATATATTTACATATATGTATATACCTAGACGCGCGTGTGTGTAAATTTGATAATTAAGCTAGTTTGTGTTCAACACTTCGTATGCGCAATTTGAGCTAAACGCCTCGCTACACACACACACACACGTACACAGTGCTTACATATATAAATATATATTTTGTATTTTTCAAAAAGCTCGTTAGACAGCTTTGAGCACAAAAAATAGAAGATTCAGTTGTTGTTTGCAGTTATTAACGCGCAGTTATCAGCGATCACATTGAGAATGAAACGAGTGATGGGAATGACCCAATTTCTGTGCTTGGCCGCAATTGTTTTGCTCGGCCTCACACAGCTGGCTCAGGCGGTGACCACGGCCAAGCCCAAGCCGCTGGCACAGGCCCAGCCACAGGCGGTTGGCTCCACCAGCACCACCACAGCCAGGCCAATTGCCAAGCAGCAGCCAACGCAGCCACAACGCAAGCAAGGTAGAGTCTGAAGGAAATTGCTAGATTACTCGTTGATTTCTTATGTTTCCAAATTTGTGACAGATGCGAAATGCCTGCAGCCTCTGGAAACGGGTCCTTGTCGCATGAGCCTGGAGCGCTATTACTACAATAAGGAGAAGAACAGCTGTGAGACATTCAAGTACGGCGGCTGCAGGGGCAACGACAATCGCTGGGGCTTCCGACAGACCTGCGAGGAGGCGTGCCTGGTCAAGAAGTGACTCAAGTTCTATGAATCAACAATAACGCCACAGTCTATGCATACCAAATAAAAGATCCATCTAACGTTTGTTTATATCATTTTCTACGCTCTACTTTGCGGTCAATTACCATATTGAATATGCTGGCCAAATATTAATGTATTCTGTGTGAATTCTCAGTTAGTAAACAAGATGTTCCGCCTGTTGCTTAACTTAGCCGGAAAGCCGTATTTGTGCTTATCGTTAACTGTTCTCATAACAATTAGCGAATTCCATGAAATATTGTGATAGTGGCTAAAACTGGTTATTTGCATTGAATTTAGCAGTGGAATTTCTATAATATATTGAGAGACTCCAAAGTTAGGGAGATGAAAAGTTATCGAAAGGCATAAAATATATAAAGAAATAGAAAGAAATGGAAATAGGCTTATATTATAGATGAACTTATGCTGGAAATGTTGCTAAAATTTATGAGAATCTCAGAGAAGGCATGATACAATTATATGTAGACTTTTTCAAGCACCACCATGATCAAATACTACTACTAACAGTAGTTACTCTTTTCTATGCCTTACTTGAGCTCATGAGAATCACAGAGAAGGCATGATTGTGAATACTGCTTCATGTGCCACAAACATCCACTACTACTATCGAAATTCTGTTCCATCTCTTCCATGTCCTACTTGAATTCATAAGAATCCGATGGAAGGGATTTATTTACAGGAAAATTGCTGGAAGATAACATGGCTTAAGCTAAAACATAATATGCTATATATAATGATAAAAACATTCATAAGCAATCGTTAATATATGCATCTGTTCTTATCAACTCATGCATATTGAGTGAGACAGATGCGTATGTGCATACAAATATGCAAATCATAGATACAGATATAAACAGATGCATAGAATATACATACATATATGTATATAGATGATTCCGGAAGTATCATATCGTTTTGACATTTGTTTAGTTTCCTGATCATAGTTGATATTTTGTATATAAAATTAAGTCTAAAACTATATAAACTGTATAAAAGCAAATATTGGTATTGAAAATGAAAAAAAAAAAAATAAATAAATAAATAAATAATAAGAATAATTATAGCAAATATTGCGAAATCCATAAAAGATACAACAGATTAAACAACACAATGAATTCCCTTGATTTTATTTGATGTGAATACTAGCGATGGTAAGGAATTTTTCGCTTGCTATTATTATTTTAAAATTCTTTAAGTATATACTTCGATATAATATTCTAAAATTGCTAATATTTTATAAATTTATAAGATATAAATAATAATAAAAAAAAAATAAAACAAGCTAATTAAATACATATAAAAACAAAACAAAAAAAATCCGAAATGATAGCAATAAAGTTGAATAAAAATGTATTTAATATCCCATTAACTACTTTACATGAATACAACATTTGATATCCGCGATACTGATCGTCACGTCACTTGTGCCGTGACAATTGTTCATAACACGAAAACAAAGCGCGTCAAAGCAAATTGGGGAACTGGCGACAGCTGTGCGGAAGTAGCATATGATTTAGCTGGAGCTGAACTATCATAAAACTCTGAAATATTAATATGTGCGTTGAACTGCAACTGAGGCAGGTGAGGACGTCAAGAACTGTCAGCGAGTCACTGTGATTTACATGCCTTGACGAATGACTCGAGCAAATAGGCTATGATAACGAAATTAACTACGGCTACGTGTTGATTCGTTTCGGCTTTCAGTATTTAAGGCTGGCTAAATGCCAGAGCTGGCATCATTCGCGGCTAAGAAACTGAAACGAAATGTGCTCCCAGCTGTCAATAATTGCGCTCACTGTAGTCCTGGGCGCCATGTGTGTACACAGCGCCGCTGTGGATCAGTCCCGGCTGGTGGTGGAGAAACAGGAACCAGAGGGCCCGACAACGCAGCTACCGGCTGTGGACGAGGCCAGGGTGCCGGAGCAGTGCCACCAGCCCAAGGTGGCGGGTCGCTGCTTTGCCCTATTCTATCGCTTCGCCTACAATCTGGACACGCACGCCTGCGAGGAGTTCATCTACGGCGGCTGTGGCGGCAACAGCAACAACTTCGATTCCAAGGCGGAGTGTGAGCAGCTGTGCCTGGGTAAGGCAGAGACACCAGCAGAGACAAAAGCATCCGCGACTGAGCAGAGCCCAGAGCAGACTACGCAGCCACAGCAGTCGGCGGAGACGACAATCAGCGCAGCCGCCTAATGGGAAGCACCCGAAAAGTCTCTATATATACATACATACGTATATATAGTATATAAGCTTTATACTCATAGTACTCATCTACACTTATAGAAATCACGTCTCCTCTACTCCGACCTACCCATATTTGTACAGCTCTAATGAGCATGAGTACTTAGCTCCAGGGCCGGCGTCTTTTGTTAGAGGGGGCGACAGTATTAAAGTCAAATTTATGGGTAACGCCCAACTCGCAGCTGAAAATATAAATAGTGATAATAATGAATAAATTGTCTTTATAATTATATATAAAAAAAAAAATATATATATATATATATATATTATTTTTGTAGTTAATCTTAGCTGCCTCGGTCCTCTCCTGCTATTTATTCACTTTTTTGCAGGCACTTGTTAATGAACCTTAACTTAATTTGTACACATGCCCACACACACACACACACACACACACACACACAAACGAACTGATAGCATCATTGAGCACGTATACCCACAGATTAGTATAAATCAGTGTGAGCTGCAGCAAACCAAATTAGTTGTTTCATCGAAGCCTTAAAAACTATAGAAAATGAAATTCGTGTCAGTACTTTGCGTATTCCTTGCTCTCTTTGGCCTATCCCTCGCTCTGAAGGATCGTAAGTTGCAGTCAGTAACTGATTCCGAGGAACTCAGCTAATTTTGATTCCTCCTCAGCCATTTGCGAACTGCCGCCAGCAATTGACGGCAACGGCCTGATCAAGTGTGCCGCCTTCATACCCAGCTGGAGCTACTACCCCGAGGACAATGCATGCAAAAGCTTTGTCTATGGTGGCTGCGGCGGCAATTCAAATCGTTTCGGATCTCAAGAACTGTGCGAGTCCACGTGCAAGGAGTAGAATTACGTAAAGTTAATGCACTGAATAAATCAATTTCCTGTTTAAAATCATTGTATCTATTGGATTAGTATAAATCATTGTGAACGACGGAAAATTTAATTAGTGGCTCAAAACATCTCTAGAGGTTCTAGCTCTTATCGCTCAGTGTGTCGCTCTAAAAAATCTTCAGGTTGTGTATGTGATCCAGAGCGACTCAATTAGCTTTTTCATCGTCCTCGTCCTCCTTGAAGATAATGCCAGTGCACAGCGTTTGAAATCGTTTCGTTACTCTGGGACACTGCAGGTTACCTCAGATGAACTTGATGAGATATCATATTTTCGCTGATGCTTAAATACTACGAAGATTGTAAACGTGATTCATAATGAGTGTCGTCAATGCATTCCTGTTTTGCATCGCCCATTTACTGACTTTACTGATTTCTGAATCCAGTTATCCATTTGCCTTGGTTTATGCATGCATTTCTAGCTTAGTTATGCTCTGCAGAAAACCGAGTATGGTCGAGGACCTAAAAACTGTAAAAATCAAATTCACCCCCAGATAAACTTATATTAGGAAACTTATATGGTTATAGCGTCTTCCAAGTACAACGAGGATTCTTTGTATATCACAATATCAGTAGGAACTCAATATTGAAACACTCGCGGGTATCTAACCCTTTTTAAGAAGCGAATGACACCTCTGCGTTTCATCAATCAAGTTGACTTATTCATGTTATTAAATTTAATTAACGTAGTCCTACTCCTTCATCTTCTGTTCCCTCTAGAATAATATGAAATTCTGTTTAATTTTAGTGAAATGTATAAGACTGCTATGAAAGCATATGATATATCTCCTATGTTAACAATTTTAAAGTTAGGCCTTAAGCAAAACACTGCTATGAATGCTCATTTTTATTTTTATAATTTGATGATCAATCCGATGTATTAATCCAACATCGATGCTTGATTTTGAAAATATTAATGGACATCGACATCGATGTCTTCATTCAAATTTACAAAATGCAAGGCTGACAGGCTGAGGACGAATTTAAAGTTAGTGTAATCTCTCAGGATAAGTTGCTTAGACTTACCATTTTGCGGAGCAGCGAGGGATAGGCCAACTAGAGCGAGGAGTACGCAAAGGAGGAGTTTCATTTTGTACAGGTTTTAGAGCAACTAACTCGACTTACTGGGAGCAGAAATATTTATACTACGTTATGTATGTATGTATTAGTTAATATATGAACCAAAACGAATCTAATTTTAAAATGCGTTTACATATTATTCAGTAAAACGAAGCAAACTGTATCGAATTGACCTTAAGAAACTTTTTGCCACGCTTTATTTAGTGTATCAGTTTTTGGTTTAAGTAAATCTACTCCTTGCACTTTGCCTCGCACTGTTCCTGAGTTTCGAAACGATTTGAATTGCCGCCGCAGCCACCGTAGTCAAATTCCTTGCATGCATTGTCCGCAGCGTAGTAGGTCCAGCTGGGAAGTATAGCAAAGCACCTCATCAAGCCGATGCCATCACTGGCTGGCGGTAGACCGCAGATGTCTGAGCACAGAGCACAAAGAGAAAGTTGCTTGCAGAAATGAGATATTTAGAATTAGGTATTTAGACTTACCATTCTTCAGAGCGATGGAAGCGCCGAAGAGAGCGATGAATACGCAAAGTACTGCTACAAGTTTCATTTTGTATATTTTCGTAAAGCTTCTGTTGATTTACTAACTCAACTTGCAGCTGAACGCAATGATTTATAATAGTCACTGGCTACATGAAGCTTATCAGTAGTTTTGTGTATGTACGTGTGGTTGAGAGTGAATCAAGTTGAAACAGATTTTTCAATGCTTTCGAAACATATTCCAGAAGTGAGCGAAATCCAATAGGAGTAGATCGAAGGCAGTTAAGATTTATTTAAATACAATTCAAAAGACGAATCCAAGCCAATTTTTAATAATTATTCAATCAACCTATGGAGTAAATTAACAGTTATCCATTTGCTTTGTGACTAAATGATCGGCATAAGTATTTTGTTGATAATCAATGGAGATCAATAATAAATTACATCTCAGCGAGCTATAAGATTCTGTTGTAATATACATACATATATACATATATATATATACGATGTTTTATTGTTTGCCATCAAACTCAAATAAGTTCATCAAGTGCTAGCTAATATCATTTCAATTGCTGAGAATATCTTCACATTCAGACTTCAGAAAAAGTAAAATCGTGCTAAGCATTTAAAAAATCTCAGCTTTCTATTAAGTTGTTATCCCAATCGAATTCATTTGTCATGCAATTATTAACCTATGCAAATCATATCAGTAATAAACACAGCTTCTAAAATGTATTTAAAATGATACTCCGGCTGGCCTTAGTTTAGTTTAAATTTGTAACCAGATGTAATCGGTTCAAAGTTTCACCATGAAGCTTCTGGTGTCTTTCGTAGTGCTCGCTGTCTCCATTAGCAGCTGTTTTGCGCTCAAAAATGGTAAAACTCTAGGGATTTCAATATATATATAGATATATATAAATATTTTTTTTAAACCTGCATTTAGAGGTTTGCGGTCTGCCACATTCTGATGCAGGTTTTTGTAAGGCCCACATTCCAAGCTGGAGCTATGATGCGGCAGCTAAAGAATGTGTGAGATTCATCTATGGCGGCTGCCGCGGCAATGACAATCGTTTCAACACCAAAAAACTCTGTGAGGAAAAATGTTTGGAATAAGAAACAAAAATCTAATGAAGAATATAATTTCTGAATTTGAATTGATTTTTTATAAAATAAAAAAATTAAAAATATACAATTATTCCTTTTCATTCAACTGTTTTTCCTTGATGAGTAATACAATTTGCCATGACTATAGGAGTTGTACTATTGCATTATATTTTCCATTGTTGCATATTGTTTAATTACTTAAAAACCTATAGAGTTTAAGTTAATTGCCGTCTGACTGATGTGCTAGTCATACAGAATAGATCCAGCTGCGGATTGAGGTTAAAGTCAAGCATTTCTACGATTGGCTGAAAGCGAAACGCGTTCATTTGACCGATATGGATCGTCTTGGAGCTAACAATCGGTTTACTACGCGACAAGATTGTGAAAAGCATTGCAGGAACATTAAACCTCATCTTGCGTTCGATAACTAAGAAATTTGAATAAATGTATATGTATTTGCATAGGTAAACGTAGACATAGAATTTTCATCTGAGCTCGGCAGTCTCATATTCAAGAATTGAGTAGATCGAAGGCAGTTAAGATTTACTTGGCTTGGATTCGTGTTTTTAATTGCATTTAAAAATACGAATCCAAGCCAATCCAATCGATATAATTATTCGATCAACCCATGGAGTAAATTAACAGTTATCCATTTGCATTGTGACTAAATGATCGGCATAATTGTTAATAATCAATGGAGATCAATAATAAATTACATCTCAATATTGGCGAGCTATAAGATTCTGTAGTAATATATATTGATGAGAACGAGTAGATAGATTAGGTTGTAAGTAACAGACAGAATTACCACGTGGACTACATACTGAAACGGATAGGCGCTGAAAAATGATTATTATCGGATTTCATGGCATTGACACAAGTTTTATGCCATGTCCAAATACTTAAAGTTAATATTCGAAATCAATGTTATATACATCATGTTAATGTTAATCACATCATAACTTGTTTAGTTACGCCTATCAAACCTATATTTCACACTAATTAGTTTAGTTATTCCACGTGACAATATACAAAATCGCTGCAGTTCCTTGCCTATTCATTGCTGTCGTAAGCATTTATCCAAGTTTTGGGAATGATCAGCGTACGGTAAGCTGCGAGTTCCTCCAGGATACCTGGAGATACTATCCAGCAGAGGATGACTGCAAACTCTTCAAATTTAAGGGATGCTAAGGTTTTATCAATGTTTTCAGGACCAATTTGTATAGCTTTTGGATATTCCACTTCGAGGCAAGTCTCTATATTCCCAATGGGTCGTAAAATCTCTGATTACTATGATATTCAAATATGTGATTGAGTACAAATCTTTTTCAGAAATTATCGTTTCAAATCGTTAAATATATATTATATGTGTATAATTCCGAATTCCCACAGCGTAAGCCTAAACAACTGATTAGTAAATAAAACACAATATCAATAGCTCAGTTCTGGGAACTGAATTTGTTTGTCAACAGCTCGGGGAATTCCTGAACGGATTCCAAGACATTAAAATCATCGTTGTGCACATAGAAAAGTAAATAACAAATAAATACACAATTGCAGCAACAACTTCTAGACTTCATTCACAATAGCCTATAGAAAATGGCTGTTCAGGGTATATTGGTTTTGGACAGAAGTAGACGTTGCCGTACGATTTAATATGCTCCTACAATTACTGAATTGTTTTTAAAAGAGAAGAAAAAGAACAGAAAGGAATGCAGTGTTGGAGGTCTTTAACATGCAGATGTATAATAGCTAAAAGTCGGTCATTCCCCACGCTGAATCACTCAAATTTGATTTCGTTCAGCTCACTCGATCGGCTATAAAAAATAAAAATGTTTGCCTTTAAACAGTTTTCAGCTGTTATGAATAAAGTGTTCGATTTTCTTTGCCAGACTTGATAACAAACTGCTGCTTTGCACTCTTCTAATACTCTACCAAAGGGTATTATAGCTTTGTCATAAAAATTGAAAAAAAAAAAACTCTAATTACTTATAAAAACTCCAAAACTCATTATCAGTAAATTATAATTATAATGATCTGATTTTTCATATTCCATAGCATGTTAAATATTTTTCCCAAGTGACTATGTTTTCTTTCATGTCTGCTGAAGCACAGATATGGATAGAGTATATAACTGTGCTACTGCATTGAGTTCAGTCAAGAAAAATATATAAGCATTAGGTGCAGGCTCGAGCTGGAGTCAGTTTAGTCCAAATCTATCGCTGGATATACAAAGTTAACTTATCAGCCAGACGACTGGCATAAATTCAAATAATAAAATAAAAATGAAGTTGCTTTTATTACTGCTTGTGATTTGTGCAGCTCTTCAGGTAAACTGCTCGAAACCCAAAAATCGTATGTTGCCAAAATGTGAAATACCCTTTGGAAATTAATTTTCCAATTTGTTGCTTCTAGCGGTATGCGAACTAGCCCATTCATTCAATGTCGATGTTTATACTTCCTGCCTGAATAGTGCGCGCCGTTGGTCCTACAATGCCGCAATCAATACCTGCATTAAGTTCACCTATTTGGGCTGTGGAGGAAACGGCAACAATTTCCTGACCAAATCGCAGTGCTTACGGCAGTGTGTGCGAAAATAGTGGACAAATTTTATATTTCTATCCCCATTTTATTAATCGATGTAAAACAATCTTATCATATATAAAGCATATTTAGAATATACTCGATTGTGGAAAATTGAATTACAGGGTGTACAGGTTTCGTGTAATTGTAAATCGTTGTCTGGTTGATGAACTCATCTTGACAACTGTATTTACTATTGTATTAAAAATTACATTATTCTTATCAATTTATATATTACATTACATAAAATAAACTATATCGTGTTATTTTTCCCGAATCGTTGGAAGACAGTTCCAACAAACTGTTAACCAAATGCAATTGTTCAAATAAGGTCATCAAGTGCTAGCTAATATCATTTCAATTGCTGAGAACATCTTCACATTCAGACTTCAGAAAAGATAAAATAGTGCTAAGCATTTTAAAAATCTCAGCTTTCTATTAAGTTGTTTTCCTAATCGAATTCATTTGTCATGCAATTATTAACCTATGCAAATCATTTCAGTAATAAACACAGCTTCTAAAATGTATTTAAAATGATACTCCGGCTGGCCTTAGTTTAGTTTAAATTTGTAACCAGCTGTAATCGGTTCAAAGTTTCACCATGAAGCGTTCGTAGTGCTCGCTGTCTCCATTAGTAGCTGTTTTGCGCTCAAAAATGGTAAAACTCTAGGGATTTCAATATATATATAGATATATATAAATATTTTTTTTAAACCTGCATTTAGAGGTTTGCGGTCTGCCACATTCTGATGCAGGTTTTTGTATGGCCCACATTCCAAGCTGGAGCTATGATGCGGCAGCTAAAGAATGTGTGAGATTCATCTATGGCGGCTGCGACGGTAATGACAATCGTTTCAGCACCAAAGATCTCTGTGAGAAAACGTGCTTGGAATAAATAACAAAAATCCAATGAAAAATATAATTTTTGAATTTGAATTAATGTTTTATAATAATAAAAAAATTAAAAAAAATACAATTATTCCTCTTCATTCATCTGTTTTCCTTGATGAGTGATACAATTAGCCATGACTATAGGAGTTGTATTATTGCATTATATTTGCCATAGTTGTAATTACTTAAAAATCTATAGAGTTTAAGTAAATTGTTCGATTTGCCAGTAGAGCAAAGCTCGCCGTTTGACTGATGTACTATATCATACAGAATGGCATAGTTCTAGCTGCGAATTGAGGCTAGAGACAAAGAACTCTATGAAATCGTATTTATTTTAGTATAACTTCTTTTTCTATCAATCTCACTGTATACCCGATTATTTCTATGATATTTATTATATAAAGAGCTCTATGAAAACGTATTATTATTTCTTTTTCAATCCCGCTGACCGCCCGATACATTCCATGATATTTCTAATGCAGATGTCGAAACTATTATTTTGAATTATTTTATAGATCGAATTCTCGATACTGCTCATATGGAATACTCTAAGAGATATGATAATAAAAACGAAAATTATTCTGTTTGCTTATACGCTATTTTACATGTGTAAGAAACGATATTTTTAAAGGCTAATGCTGATTAAGACTCTTAATATAATCCAACTAAGTCTCTGATATATCAAAAATTTTCGCTTGAGTTGAATGCAATATTAAATCGAATGGATATCAATTTTCTTTGCTGTTTCCCATTAGACACGAATGTTTAACGGATATTAAGTAGATCATTCAGACTTTATTATTCATAATATGTGAATATGAATGTTTTCAGTTCATAGTTACCAGAATGAAGTTGGTTTTTGCACTTGTGCTGCTCACTGCGTTACCTTTATGCGTTGTTGCTCCGCATGGTATAAAACTACAGAATTCAAGCATTTCGATCGAACTCAGTTTAGTTAATGCTACATTATGTATCACACAGGTTTATGCGGACGCAAGCTTGTCATAAATAGACATATTGGCCGTGACTGCGGAATAAAGCGAATAAGATGGGCCTACGATTTGCTGAAAGCGAAATGCATTCAATTGATCGATAAGGGTTGTCTTGGAGTTAACAATCGGTTTACTACGCAACAAGATTGTGAAAAGCATTGCAGGAACATTAAACCTCATCTTGCGTTCGATAACTAAGATATGTGAATAAATGTATATGTATTTGCATAGGTAAACGTAGACATAGAATTTTCATGTGAACTCGGTAGTCTCAGCTCTATAGCTACAACAACTGTTGTGTTATTGTACAGTCGAGTCTCCATAATTTGCACCTCACTAAATCTGAAGACTTCGGAAAAAGTAAAATCGTGCTGAGTATTTAATAATCTCAGCTCGAGCAACGTGCTATAGCTTCCTATTAAGTTGTTTACCAAATCGAACCCATTTGTCATACAATCGTTAACCAATACAAAACATTTCAGCGATAAGGAGAGCTTCTAAAATAGATTTAAATAGCTACTCCGACTGACTTGAGTTTAGTTTAAATTTGTAACCAGCTGTATTCGCTTCAGTGATTCAACATGAAGATTCTGATGTCGTTCGTAGTACTCGTTGTCTCCATCAGCAGCTGTTTTGCGCTCAAAAATGGTAAAACTTTATTTAGGGATTTCAAAAATCATTATATATATATATATATATATTTATTTATTTATTTTTTTAATTACATGTAATTTGCAATTAGAGCTTTGCGGTCTGCCACATTCTGCAGATGGTGCTGGGGGCATATCCTGTGAAGCCTACTTTCCAAGCTGGAGCTATGATGCGGCAGCTAAAGAATGTGTGAGATTCATCTATGGCGGCTGCGGCGGTAATGACAATCGTTTCGACACCAAAGAACTTTGTGAGGAAAAGTGCTTGGAATAAATGACAGAAATCTATTGAAGAATATAATTTCTGAATTTAAATGGATTTGATTAACAAATAAAAATATAAATTTAATACAAACTATTGTTCATTTTCATTCAATATTGTATTATTGTATTGTATTCAAGTCAATTGTTAAAATTCATGTAAGTTCTACACAACTACACGAGCAATGCAGCACTGAGACCTTCTTCTATCTCTATTACTTCAACAGCTATAGTTTTATTGAATTTACCCAAGCCTCAAGGGACGCGATATTTGACCAGTTGGCGCTATGTTGACTCCAAAAGCATTTTGAGACTGCATGATTGCATCTCTCGTGGCTACGCTAGGTTTACTAAATAAATACATATATATATACAACAGATCTGGAGAGGAGGACAAGGACTTCATGCAACCAGTTCGAAGTGCTGAAAAACCCAATGAGTCCGAGCACAAATACTTATTTTATTAATTAAACTGAATACAGCTTGTTGTGCAAAATTTTACTATAACTTGAAGGTTTGTTGCTTTTGCACAGAGAGCGCCGCTTGACCCACAGATAAGGTCCCAGCCGGTTTCTGCCCATATATAACGAGCCCCACATGCCGGCTCCAAGCTCAGTTGCAATCGATTTAGTGATCGAATCTAAGTTGAAAACTTATACTCAATTCAAGATGAAATATTTCGCTGTGCTGCTGCTGCTGTGCGCCCTCTTGGGCTCTGCATTGGCTGGCCTCAAGAATCGTAAGTTTTCATATGTGAAACCAATATCTGAATAAATAATATTACTGATTCAAAAACTACGAATAGAGCCAACATAATTTACGAGCGATCTCTATATAAATATTGCTGATTTATTTCCATTCATTCATTTCATTTATTGATTGAACTTAACTCTTCTCCTCTTACATCAGCTGTCTGTGGTGAGGAGTTTGGCAAGATCGGCACCTGTCGTGCCCTGCAGCCGATGTGGACTTACCGCCGGGACACCAATGAGTGCATCAACTTCAATTATAGCGGCTGCCAAGGCAACAACAATCTCTTCGAGTCGAAGAGCCTCTGCGAGAAGACCTGCAAAGTTTGAGTGAAATAATTTTACAAGCTGCTTAAATAAATGTTGTATTTATAATTTTCCATATTCATTTGAGCAATAAGTGTTTTATTCAAATATACTAGTTGTTGTAGACTTGAGACAGGTCTACTCTGATTTGTTAGCTATCGGATCATTATATATATTTTATTTAAATTAAAAATATACATTTTTTTTTAAATTGTATAATAGAATAATAATAAGTAAGTATAATCAAGTGAAGAGAACTACGAGACTACAGGTCAGGGTCTTGTCTATTGAAAGCTGTTTCAAGTACTCCCATTGAATTGCTCAAAAAAATTCGTTTAATTATTTTTTGTTTTACAACAATAATCAAAGTTTGACAAATTTTGAAAAATATACATTTAAAAAAAAATTATTTTGATTGGCATAAAAAATAAAAGAAAATTATATTAATTTTATCAATACAAACAGAAATCATATTATATGGGATATATGGGATATTATAAAAAGTATAACCATTTCTTCATAATGAGACTATTCTCTTATAGAAATATATGCCAAATATGAGTAAATTAGTCGGCCAAATATATATAAAATGTCATGAAAAGTGCATTGAGTAGGCTCTAACTATATGATTTGTTGGTTATCTCAGCTCAATATGTAGACCCTGGGTAGATTAGAGCTAGAGTTCCGTGCTGTTATCGATGGGGGCTTTCCATGTTGACCCATTCCGTTCGGCTCTGAGTACAGCACAGATAAGCCCCACACCATCTACTTCTGCTGTACTTCTGCAAATGTCTTAGAAGTCTGCTATATGTACGGGGCTTTATATAGCCCAGTTGTGGACTGCAGCAATTGCAGTTTCAATTGTAAAATGAAGTACGACTATTTGTGGCTTACGATGCTTGGATGGCTGCTGTGCCTTGGCATGGTGAGCGCCAAGCCAGGTGGGTGGATCTGTGAGAGATTCTTGCACATACTCGAATCGAAGCATCCATTTCCTCTTAGATATGTGCAGTGAGCAGCATTCGAAGTCCGGCATGGAACAGGATGGCGCTGCCTGCATGGCCTATATGCCCAGCTGGACCTACGATTCGTCCAAGAATGAATGCATTGAGTTCGTCTTTGGTGGCTGCGGCGGCAATAAAAATCAATTTGGCAGCAAAAGTGAATGCGAAAAGGCCTGCAAGGACTAATTTGGCTCATCCCATTGAGGCATCTCAAACCGGTTGCAAGTGCTGCCAGAAATTCAGTAAAAATCGACAGAAAACCCAACAAAATAAAAAAATAAAAGTAAATAAATAGTTATTAAATAAGCGAAGCGTAACTTGTTGTGAAAAATAAACAAACAAAAATTCACATTAATTTAAAGGTTTTGTTTGCTCGCTTGACCCACTCAAATGACTCCAGCCGGTTTCTGCCCATATATAACGAGCCCCACATACCGGCTCCAAGCTCATTTGCAATCGAAACAGTGACCAAATATCAGTTCAATACCCAAGCTCAATTCAAGATGAAATACTTCGCTGTGCTGCTGCTGCTGTGCGCCCTCTTGGGCTCTGTGTTGGCTACCTTGAAGAATCGTAAGTTCTCGAACACACCTCGCTGGAGTCTGTTTGCTGTGAATACCATGAACATACTGTAGAAGCCTAGACAGAATTTTGTATGTCATTTGTGCTTGATTTGAAAGTGAAGTAGAAATTATTATTTCATCATTATTTATGACAGACAGAATTATATATAGATGAACTCCTTATCGCTGTTGCTTCAAGCAGATGTTTGATTAGCCACCTGCTCATTTTATACACGAATATTTAATATTATTTTATTTTCATTCAAAATGACATTTGCTGATAAAACTGTGACTCAAAAACTAATCCTGCCCTTCGCTCTAACTCAACTTTTGTCTCTTTGTTCAGCTGTCTGCGGTGAGGAGTTTGCTAAGATCGGCACCTGTCGTGCCCTGCAGCCGATGTGGTCGTATCGCCAGGAGACCAATGAGTGCATCTCCTTCAACTATAGTGGCTGCCATGGCAACAACAATCTCTTCGAGTCGCAGAGCCTTTGTGAGCAGACCTGCAAAGTTTGAGTGAAATCATTTCCAATGCTTGAGTAAATAAAAAATTGTTTTTGTTTAAATTTTTTAATATGATCATTTATTGTTTTATTTAACTTGATTTAACGTTAATTAACTGTGTGGTTGTCAATACTTGTGGCTCTATGCGTTTCTTGTTGCTGTTGGCTTGATTTTATTGCAGTGAGATAAGTCTAGTCTAGGCAGATGTCTGATTTCTTAGCTATCTGTTCATTCTATACAAGAGTATATGTTTATTATATATATACTATATATTGTGATGCATATGTTTGTTATTATTGTTGATATTTATAATCAATTGAAGTGGCTCTGCCAGCTGAAATCTCGACTATGAGGCTACAGGTCAATGTCAGCTCTAACCGCGAGAGATGTATCAGAGAAATATTTAGAATTTAGTTTGGAAAATTTTATTATTTTTTTTTTTTTTTTTAATGATTTAAGCCTTTAAATGAAGGTTTTTTTTTAATTTATACATTATTTTAATAGTTTAAAATAATTTTGTTTTTAAACAAAATTCTTCAGTGTGTGCAAGTTTTTCTATAACTGATAGAGCTCGCTCTCTCTTACTATCTCTCTCTCTCCCTCTCTCTCTCTCTCTCTCCTTGCCTCTCCTTTGCTTAGGATCTCGTATGCTGAGATTTTCAGCTGCTTTGCTACCTGCAAATCTCTAAAAGTCTAGCTAAGTAATCTAAAAGTATTTCGAATGTGAGTTTTTATTGTGTGTGTGTGTTGCCCTCTTGAAGCCTAAAACTAATGCTTAAATGCTAGGTCCGCCACATGGTATAGATTTATATGTATGTATTTATATAGTTTTTATAATCTAAAAATTAATAATTATTATTATAATGCTGCTTATTCGGTTTTGCTTGGCAGCGCGTTGCCATTGATGGCAGCTGCTGTGGCTGCCGGCGACTCGGGACGCACTCCAGTGGCTGTGGGTGGCAGCTGCTGGGACTGTAGCTGCGTGGGCGTGGTTGGGGGCGACAAAGTGGCATGATGTTGCTGCTGTTGCTGTTGTTGCTGCTGCTGTTGCTGATGCTGTTGCTGTTGCTGCTGCTGCTGCTGCTGCTGCTGCAGTTGTTGCTGTTGATGATGATGATAGGCCGCTGCCGATTCGGCTAGATCAAGCAGAGCAGCCGATGTGGAGCTAGTGGCGCCTGCACCACCGCCCGGACCCAAACCATTCATGGTGCTGGCCGTCATGTCCTGTGCCTCGTGTTTCATGCGCAGCGCATTGTTGTTGTTGTTGTTGTTATTGTTGTGGTTGACGGCGTGCCCCAGCGCCGGATGATGGGCGAACGAGAGCGGCGGCAAGTGGAGACCCGGAAAGGCCAAGCCCGCAGCAGCTGCGGCATGCAGCGACTGCAGCAGCGCAGCTGAATGCTCCTGCGCCTTGCGTCGCAGCTCCGCCACCGAATTGGAGCGTGGATCGTGCGAGCTACCCCCACTGGACTTGGGCGACTCTGGCGAGCTGGCCGCCGAGCTGCTGCTCACAGGGACGCTGAGAGGCGCCATCACCGAAGACGAAGCCGTGGATGACGGCGGCATAGGCGGCGGCTTCAGCGAGCAGCACGAGCAGAGACTCTGGAACGGCGAAACACCTGTGGGAGAACGAAGATTATTGCTTAAATTGAAATTATCAATTTGAAAATTGTTTTTGATGTCAATGCATCATCATCTTGGCGCCGGCAGCAGCTGCTAATTTGATTAGCAATTGCTTTTGATTTTTCTTTGGCGCATTGACGCTTTGATTGACAGCCCATCGATAGAGATTATGCCATTAGTCCACCCACCTTTGAGTCCCGGAAAGAGCGGCTGATGCGAAAACTGAGCCGCCAGATGCGGCGGCAGGAATAACGGTGGATGATTCGCGTTCCGCTGAGCCGCTGCCGCGGCGGCTGCTGCTGCGGCCACAGCGCTCTGCTCGCTGAGCACTGGACGAAAGCCGCAGCTACTGCAAGTAAATGGGAAACAGTTGTGATTATTGTAGAGTATATTAGACTGGAAGATACCCTATTCATTAAAATATGTAAAATAGTAGAATATAGAGTTAATATATTGAGAATATTGTGGAGTATATTAGACTGGAAGATATCCTATTCATTAATTGAAACATAGGCAAGGCTGAGCAAAGTAAAAAAGGGTGAAATGTTTATTCAAGGTCTAAAGAATTGAAATATACATATTTTATATTAACAAACTCTTAAACGAAATGTAATGTGGAGACATATATTTTGATGTAATTGAAATCCAGATTATATTATTTCAAATAGAGACTTAGTTTATAGAAACGTTTATAGGACATAATCAATATTTCAGGGGCATCTGTTATTTACGACTGTTCATCACATCTTCTGTTACTTATCGTGCCACTCTGCTTTCTGGAATTTTTCACTTAATGCAGCTCCTAAAGCTTCCGCCTATGACTCATATAGTATAGCCTCATATATGCCTAGCTTGAGAAAGTAATTTAACCCCATTCACTTGACAGTCTGAGCAATGGGAAAGTTTCTGATCGCTGTGGCCTCTCAGCTCTCTCGGCCCTTTCACAATTCTAGATGGATATGTACATATTTATTATATTTATGTATGGGTGCGTGTGTATTCATAGGCATCGTACTTTAAATATGCAATGGCAAATGGCTCGCACCCAACACACAAACAGGCGACACAGCTTTTAATTAACGCTTAATTGAAATAAATTAAAACATTTTTATGCGTAATTGCATTATTATTAATAAACCTAAATATTTTGTATATATGTAAAAAAGAAAATAACAGCGGCTGTTGTCCCCTGTTGTTGTTGTTGCTGTTGTCTAGGCCCCTACTCGTTTTAATTGAATGAAATATAACGCTTAGGTCACACAGCATCAGCAACTCCCATTTGTCGTGTCCCCGAACAAACAGTTAATGCAATTTAAGCAATTTTAATTGATAAGCGAGCCAAACAGTTTTTAGAAAATACAAAAAAATATATATATGTGTATAAGCATGTAATGTTGCATGATATAGATAAATTATATGAATGCCATAATCCATTAATAAAATTAACAACGTTTTTTATTAGTCATAATTGAGGCATATATTCATTTTTTAAACTCATAACCAAATGAATTCAATGACGTGTAAGAGTATTTCAATGCAAAATTAATAGATAAAAAATGATTTAAATAAATAAAGTTTAATAAATGAATCCTGCCATCGTATATGCGTATACACCTGTTAAGGAAATTTAATTATAATATGCTTAAATGCTAGACTGACAGATAAACAAGAATTAAATTTCTGATAACAAAATATAATAGATTTTATGTTCACATATTTTTTACTAAGTTCGAATACCCTCTTTTAGAGCATGTAGAAAAGAAAATGCAATTTAATTTATTTCAATTTGCGCTAAGCTTTTCAGCGTTTAGTCCATTTGGAGCTAGTCCTGTGGGACTATTGGAGCTGGATGCAAATGTGTCCAAAATTTAATAACTCTTAGTGCGGCCTAACTCAACGCGAGGGGCCCACAGCAGACAGGCATGTGGAGTGGATTGAGGTGGGCCAGAGAGCCGGCTGCCGGCTGCAGAGGGAGTGCCGAACAAATCTCTGAATGCTAATCGAGTTGCGGGTGCAGAAAAAAAAAAAAAAACAAAAAGCAGGCCATGGCAGAGAGACGGCCGAATGTCGCGACCACAGCCGCTGGGCCACAGTCGTCGCGGCTGTCGCTTTTAATTCTTTTCACTTGTTTTTTCCGCTCTAAACTTGACGGTTTTCGGCTTTTGCCTTTTGCCTTCCCCTTACATCCTGTTCGCCCTTGTCCTAATTCAGCCCTGATATATTTTTTTTTAGGATTTTGACCGCTTTACGTGCTTACAGCTGACTGAGGGGGCAGCTGCTGCACACTATTTGGCTTGAAACAGAATTTTGTATGCGGCGAATGCGTAATTTTTGGTTTTGTGTTTTTTACAATTTTCATTATTTATTTCCATATTAGACTTATGAATTTTTCAAAGAATTGTAAGCTATTTGTAAAGTGATTGAAAGGACATTGGATTAAGATGAAATTATGAATTTTTGCTTAAGGGAGACGATTTTGTCAAAAAAAATTTCTTATGAGGACTTGGGTGGAATTAATAATTATGTGAAAATGTGAAATAATTTTTTGAAAATCTAGATTTATTTATATAATATTTGAATAAATTTTTGGAATATGTTTATATATTCGCTCTGAATTGTTTACCTTATATATATATATATATATATATATATATATATATATATATATATATATATATATATATATATAAATATATATATATATATATATATATATATATATATATATATATATATATATATATATATATACATATATACATTTTATTACAATACTAAATTTTGACGCAAAGAAAAAAATGTAAATTACTTATATTTTTTTTGTAATTCAATATTATATTTAAAATATCCATTGCTTATTAATTTTATTATTTATTTAAATAATATTTAAATATATATTTTTTAATTTGTTTAGTAATTAATAAATGAAAAATTATAATCAAGCAATAAACTCACTAAATATGTTTTTTGAAAAAAATAAAAGAAAAATTCATTTATATACATATTTACTATTTAATAAAATAGGGGCTTGTTTTCAATTTTCAAAATTTTCTATTTGCATAGTAAGAGTCTTCAAGCCAATTAACACAGGACAGCCTAATTAGGCCCAAAAGGTAAATGAAAGGCAAATGCAAGAGCAAGATTTAACAGAGTCTCTAGTTCGTACCAGAGCGTATAGTATTTATAGTTCCATCTACAGACTCGACCGGCGACCTGCGCTCTCTGTTCGGGTTGCAGCGAAAAAAGCAGTAAACTTAAATGTTTGCGTATAATTAAGCACTCATCCTTTGGTCGTAATTAAATTTTGCATGTGCACATCCAACAGCTGCCGCCGACTGAGCGAGTGAGTGTGAGTGGGAGAGAAAGAGAGTGAGAGAGAGAGACAGGTGGAGTGACGGCGGCGCGGCTGGGCTCAGAGATTTCGTATGTCTTGTCTGAGAAAATGTTGGCAGCATCAACGCGCCGGGCGCCGCAGGCGACAGGCGGGTCTGTTTGACATAGCCCCACGCCCAGGCAGCCAGGTCTGTGCTGCCGCCCTAATTGCAACACTCAACGGCGTGCCCAGTCAGAGACTGGCTGCTCTCGCACTCCTAATTAAGACATTCAGAAGCTCGAGTGTTGTCGTTGAGCTCGTTAGTTAGTACATAACTTTTGCTGTGGGCCAAGAGGCTGCTGTATGTTCGTGTGTGTGCGACTTGAGCGTTTGTCAATGTCAGACTGACAGAGCCAGAGAGAGAAAGACAGAGTGAGACAGGGAGTGCTCACCTAGCTCACAAAAAGTTTTCTTTAAATTTTCGCACTTTTCACAGATTGCCGTTTGCCAAGGAGAAAGTTTTAGCCCGACTTGGCTTAATGAATTTTTACACATGTTGCCCCCGTCCAGCCGCGCCTCCACAGCCCGCCCCTTACTCTTAATTTTTCTGGCAAACATTTTAATGCTTTACGCAATTCTAACAAATTAAACTCCAGCAATCAACACCTCAACGGCTTAGCGGGCACCGCCATGCCGAATCCCCACTTTCCTGAAGCCAAACTCAATTTCCGCAAAAATGTTTGTGTTGGCAAAAGTTTCTTTTTCCACGAAGTACCCTAGACTTATGAAATATTTACAAAAGCGGGTATAATTATGGAAATTATATGTTTTCTGAGAACTGTTTCAGAATACTCGGAACTGTTGTTTAGCAGAGACACAGAAGTATTCTTAAAATTTTAGTTCGAATGATGTATTCCATTTTAATATTTTTAAAATAATTTTAGACATACTGACGATAGATAAGATTCAAATAATAAAAAAATAAATATATATATATATAAACAGGTTAACTTGATAAACTCCAACTCTACTCTTGGATGAGGCTACCTTTGCCTAAAATTATTTTCTACTTGCTACCCTAGCAACTAGCTAAAGCTTCTGCTCTGAACATTATACGCTTATTATATTAGGCAACCCAAAGTTGTTGTTGTTGCTGTTGTTGTTGGGTGGGTTGGGACCCTGTTGTTTGTTTGTTGTTAAGCGCGAGTCAGCGGCTTATTTTAATTGCATGATGAATATTAAAATATTTGCCCAATTTATTATTCAAGCATTCGTGCGCGCAAGCATCAACGAGCCCGATACACATATCTAAATGCTTATATACACACACAAATAGACGTATATATATTATGTATATCTGTATACAATATGTTCAAGTATATACATATGTAGCTTGAATAGCTCATTTGATTTTTGGCCTCTGCCTGGGCATGCGGCTGTTTACATGTTTAAGTAGCTCGGATTTTATGTGCCTCGGCATCTAATAACATATTTAGTTAGTTGTGCATAAATTATTTGGCATATACAGCTTGAAATCTTATCTTTTTTATAGTTTGGTACATAATTATAATTATAATTTCCTGTGTAAAGTTGAAAGATATTTCACAAAGAGATTTGACAGCCAACTCAAACTGCAAAAATTATATACATTTTATATCTATTGTGAGTTAATGCTGAATCTAGATTTATTGCTTATGGCTGAAATATATCCATTTCCACGGCACGTCCGCCTGCAGCTATCGAGAGATAGAAAATTATTCTTATTGCCAAAACATCCCCCATATATGAATAATTTACAGGCCTTCCTCTTACGGTCGTAGGTCCATCTTAAAATCTTTCTATGACATAGACCCCTATAAGCAGACAGATATACACAGGGAGCTAAAGTGATAACAGCAAAAGCTTAGTAAGGTATTTTGAGATTGAAAAGCTAATCGAATTCTTACAAAGCCGTCCAGCTATTGCAATGCCAAGCAACACGAAGAGCAGGTAACTCACTGCAGCGTATTTCATTTAGAACGGTTTGCGATATTAGATGTCGGATGTTGAAAGACTAACGAGGTAAACCTATAGAGCAAGCCAAATGAGGCTCACAAATTGAATTTGCATACATAATGAACTATAAAGCGAAAAAATTCAAGTAATTGGAATATATAAGCTAACTAGAAAGACATTTAGTGGTATAATATCTAAATGTCTAAAGCATATATCTTCCTGTCCATTTCTTTGTCCGATCGAACGATCTTAGTTCTCAGATCGAATTTTTTTCATACAAAAACTAATTTCGTGAAGCCAAACTCAATTTCCAAAAAAAAAATTTCGTGTTGGCAAACGTTGAATTTTTCCACGAAATTTTCTAGGCTCATTAGCCTATCTATACAAAACCAGGTATAATTATGGAAATTATATAACTGTTTTATATGTGTATATATATAAATATATAAAGTATATAGCTTGAATGGCTCATTTGAAATTTCTTCATTTTTCATAGTTCACATATATAATTATAATTATAATTTCCTATATAAATTTATAAGACATTTCATAATATATAGAGTTTCATAAATATTGAGTTTTGTAACCCTTAAACTGCTGAGAAAAAGATTAGACAACCAACTCACACTGTAAAAATATACACATATATGTATGTATTGTGAGTTAATACAAATAGAATTTATTATATTCGACTTTAAGTTTTACTGGCTTCATGGTAATCTGCCTGGAACGGCATGCATTCCTGCACTGCTTTTGAGTTTGAAAATTATTCCTATTGCCATCACATCCCCCATATATGAATGACCTACAGGCCTTCCGATTAGGGAAGTAGGTCCATCTTAAAGTCTGTTTACCACATGGACCTCTATAGGCAGGCTGCTGTACACAGGGAGCTGAATTGATAATTTTACTATTGAATATCAATTGAGAAATTGATCGCATTCTTACAAGCCAATGAAGCTATTGACATGCCAAGCCATACGAAGAGCAGGTAACTCAGTGCAGCAAGTTTCATTTTGAATGGTTTAAAATATTACAGGTGGCTCTATAGAATACAAAACCAAGTTCATAAATCGAGTATGCATAAATGATGAATTATAAAGCGAAAAATGAAACTAATTGGAATTGATAAGCTAACTAGAAAGACATTTAATGGTAAATATCAGAGATAAAACATATACATTGTCTAAAGCACATTTCATCTGTTCATTATTTTCACTGTTCATCTGAAGAACGATCTCAGTTCTCAGATCGAATTTGTTCATACGAAAATTGATAAATTTTCCAGCCTAAGCGCCTTTGGAACGGGAGTCAAAACTTAATATTTAGTTTCATGTGCATATTATGCTTTCTGTATTAGTTTATTTTTAAATAACATATATTTTATACATATGCTTGAAATCATCGACCTTTCGAAGAGCACGGTGTCTCCTAGGCCATCGTATAACGGTTTTATTCGTAAATTTGAAGCCACGGACCTTTCGGATTTTCTGGTATCTCCTAGCCGCCCGTGAATATTTTTTTTCCCGTTGGCATGTTTCCCTGCACTCTTCGAGACTATCAAATCTATTCAGGGTCCCTAGGCACCCCCCATACATGAACTCCTTACAGATATTCATCGCGCGATAGTAGGTCCATTTTGAATCTTTCTGTCGACATGGACCCTTGACAGCAGGCAGAAAGTTACAAGCAGCTAAAATGTTTACAATTATTAAGTAACGCATATCAATCGAGGAGCTTATCGAATTTTTACAAAGCCTCTGCGCTGTAGCAATGGCACACAATTGGAGAAGCACGTAAATCAATCCAGCGTATTTCATTTCGAGCAACTTGAGTTATTGAAGGTCGTCCGAGTACTTAGTCGACTAAGTAGACCAAGTTTATAGAAGCGAAATTAGAACTCGTAGCGTATGCTAAAAAGCGAAGCTAAAACGAATTTGAATGGTTGCAAAGCCTGGAGAATATCAACTAATATGATAGACCCATAATAACATGATATCACCAAAGCTAAGGCCTCTCAATGCCTGATTGCATTTTTTCTCACAGAGTTGTATATATTATAAATGCTTAAACCAAGCACATTTCCTCGCACTTTTTTCGAGACTTAAAACGATTATCATTGCCTTTGCATCCGCCATAAATGAATCTCCTGCACTCATTCACTAAATTATAATAGCTCCATCTGGATATGAATGTAAAGCACGATGGATCTCCCACAATTGCATAGCCCGGATCAGCTGGCCGCTGTGCACAAATAGCTAAAGATTTAACAAACTCTAGATTATGTAAGCAATAGAGATGTTCGTCTTATTCTTACGATTCTTTACGGTCAGCGCGATGCCAAGCACTGACAAGAGTAGATAAATCAATACGGCGTACTTCATTTTGAACAGGTGCTAAAACATGTTGCTTGCTGAGACTCTAAATAAATAATGCTAAAATTCTACGCCCTAATGGGAGCAAAATGAAATCTAAATTGTAAAGCGAAACTAAAACTAATTACGAATGTGTTGAGCTAACTCGAGAGGCATTCGATGGTAAATAACAGAGATTTAAGTGAGTCTTACTATGAATAAGAATAAATGAATATAATATATACTTAATATGCAACAATTAACTCAATTTAAAATCAACTTAAAAATAGCAATAAAGCTGTTCAATTATTCTCTTTATATCTTTAGCAAAGTCAAAATCATTTCAATGCCAGCTGCGTTTCAGCTGAACTTAAGTATTGCTTCTGCTAATTGTTTATGCAAATTGACAATAAAGACAACAACAGGTGTTAATTGTTTTTGTCACCTCACCATGTGTTAGCTGAAAATATTACTGAGAAGTGTAAAGCCCTAAACCAAATGGAAAACATTTATATTTTTCACTTGAAACTTTTTATAAGTTAGCAACAAGATGAGCTTAAAATTTATAAAAATTTTTTTTATATTATAATTTTTTTATTTTTAAAAGCTTAAAAAATGTGCATAGCTTTTCTTTTATCTGTTGCTATAATACATATAGAGAATAATATACAGTTAGTCAGATAAATATTAATAATAGTGATGCCAATAGGAATTTAGAATCCTTGGACCTATATCGAATGTCTTCAAATCATTTCTTCCCTTTGACATAATCAATTGCCATTGACTGACTTTTCGTCCTGCTGAGCTGACATCAGCAGTGAAGTTGACTCGAGTTCCATACGAATGATTGGAAAGTGAATATGTGTGCTAGTTTTGTATTTGTTGTTGTTTTCCGATTTGCATAAAATATACAAGAATATTGAGATATAGAAATAGTTGAGTGCATGTCTAATGCGATGATAAATGCTTGCGATGAAACGCTCGACTTGAGCTGAGAAGCACTGTAAAAGAGCATGATGAAAAAGATGGAAGATAGAAGATGGGAGCTGAAAGATGGAATATGGAAACACATAGACACACACACACACAGGATATCCGGCTGACGGCATTTGAATAACAATAACGATATCAAAATGATATCAAAGTGCTGAGTGCATGAGCAGTGAGCCAAAGGCGATTGCCATTAGCATATCTGGTAAAGAAGTTGGAATTGATTTGGTCAACCGTTACAGCAACAACAACGGCAACAACAACAACAGCGGCAGCAAACAGCGAGTAATGATTCAGCTAAAACAGCAGCCTGAGCAGCAGGAGTAGTAGCAGTCGACCTTCTGCCCAGTGGGTCGTCTTCGCCCCTCACCCACTCGACTGACGCTGCGCTATTATATGCCGATCCGCATCCTGATTCCAAGTATTTTCTTGTTTTTTTTTTTTTCCTACTCTCTTCTATTTTGGTTTTTTATTGTGGTGTGTCGCTTTATTGTTGTTGTTGTCTGGGCGCGTTGACATGTGAGCTGAAGCAGCGCCCGGCCGTATGGGCCGCCCGTGGCCTCTTTGCCGGCTGATGAGACCGCCCACCGCTAACCGACGCCGCTCATCCACTCACACTCCCCGTCGCACTCAGCCGCCTTTTGTGGGCCGTCGGGTGTGGCATATGGTTACATTGCCATCAACAACTCAACAAAGACGACAAACACGCGAAACACCCTCATTTACGCCCAATTACATCTCAAGTTGGCTTTTTATGCGCGAAAACATTTGAAGTCGCCAATATGCATTCATCATATTTGAATTTATATTTTGAGCAATAAATTATGCTTGAATAAATAAAGAGCTGGCGACAAGATTCATAAAAGATCAGTCTGATTTTTTAGCGTAGACTAAAGAGAAATATGATTATCAATTACAGCTATTAAGAGGTTAATAAGTTTCTGTTCAAAGAAACTCAATATAAGAAATAAAAGTCTAATAAAAGACTTAAGAAACTGTAAGACCTTGAAAGTAAAATGTCCAGATGTGATTCAAGTTTTATAATATAATTTTATAATTTTCTTTATGTATCTCTTATAAGGCTTTTCAAGCATATACTATTTTCCAAGGTATAAATAATTTATAATATAATTTCAATTTACTCGAAAAAAGTTCGATCTCTTTCAGAAAAATTTGTTCCCAAGAATTCTCGATAAATTAAATTTCTGTCTAAAAAAAAAAAAAAAAAAAAAAAAAAAAAAAAAAAAAAAAACTGATCCTATTGACATTTTGAATAATATATGGGGACTCGACTCTACTTTCCACTAGAAAGACACTGACTAGAAAGACATTCGATGTATTAAATCAGTTGTGAAAAAAGACCTAACAATATATAAATTTAACAAAAAATATATGCATATGATAGATAGAATAATTTGGTTGATATTATATCCATAAAAACAAAATAATATTAAAATGAAATGCAAATACGAATTTCTATATTCGAACCTATAAACAAATCTAGAAAATACTAAACTTCTTCTCTAGGTAATGCTACGATACATCTCCAGGCTAATGAGCATTGCCAAATTAATGGACCATTTAAGTTATCTATTAGTTCAATAAGAACTTGAAAGCTATAGACAATAATGTTGTTGCAGCTTCATTCAGGCGCTATGCCCTTGGTGATTAGACGCTGAACAGCACGTGTTGGTCATATCAGTGCATCAGCATCATTAGATCTCTACTTTTTCTCTTTTTGGAGGTCTGGCTGAGAGATGCAGAGAGGCACTCTTAATGTTTCCGCTGGCGCACACGACATCCGCTGACCGGAAGTGCGCCAATGGAATTTAAACGTTTTCATCCAAAACATTAACTGAATCGTCTTCCGCTGCGCACGCCTGCTCAATAGCCCGTGCCAGGTCCGGGGCACCGCAGGAGTCGAAAGGCGAGCCTTATGCCCATACCCAAACAGTCAGCCAGCCCAACCTTCTCTAATATCATTACTGCTCTCATTGTGGTCGTTGTCTGGCTATAATAATACCAACTCCCACAATTCTGCTCTAGCTCTTCCTGCTTTCCTTTCTCCGGCTCGTAATCAATTGCTAATTTAGTCATCGTCGCCAAAAGGAGATGAAAAAAAAAAAACACACACACACACACAAATTCTTTAGGGATGATTCCACTTCCAGCTGCTGCCTTGGATTTGTAAATATTTGCTTGGAAAATTGCTCTCAGGGGGTGGCGTTCTGTTTGCTTTTCCCTGTTCTCTTTATTCGTTTTCCCTTCTCTCGTTTTTTTTTTTTTTTTTTTTTTTATTCTGGCAGTTGTTGTTCTTCTGCTCTTTGGCATTGTTATTGTCAAATTGACGACAAAATGCGACACTTGCCATAAATTTATTGTTTGTTGTTGCTTAATGCCATTGTAAGTGGAGGCTTAATGACACGCAAGCAATTAGCAGATCGTTGAGTTTTAATCGCGTTGCTTTACAGGGGTTGCTAACCAGCGGCTTGACATGAGTAGCTCAATTTGCCTGTGTGTGTGTGTGGCTATGGATGACCCAAGGCAATAGCTAGAGCTAGTTACAGAAGCTGCAACCTATTTGGAATGCTAATTAAATGTAACAGAAATGAAAATCAAAGAAGATCCAAATATTTAGCTTGGAAAATTTTAATCTAATAACTTTGGATCAAAAAAAAAAAAAAAATTTAAATAAATAACAAACAAAAAAATGAAAAAAAAAATAAATAAATATATAAATAATATATGTTTAATTATAAAAAATATAAATAAATAAAAAACAAAAAGCTATACCGATACATAGCTACATACTTATATATAGACAAAAATAAAAAAAAAATAAAAAATATATGTGATAAATAAATAAAAAAATTTATGTAAATGTAAATATATAAAAAATATACCATTTCACACACACACACACACACACACACACAAAAAAGCCTTTGATATAAACAGAGTTGCCTGACTCTTTCATTTTCTGTTCTACTGCTCCTTCTTCTTCATATCAAGTCTACTTCAAGTGCTTAATCTAGTTAGATAATTACTACAAAGTGAGATATTACTGGTACTTACGTATCGTTGGCAACGCTGCCAGCGCCAAAGCTGCCAAAGATGTGACTGCCAAAGGCTGCGGCGGCGGCCGCCGAATGGGGCAGCTGGGCCGCGTGGGGCGTGGTTGGCGTTGGTGTGGACGAGGCCGAGTTGTTGGACGAGGCGGCCATGCGTGAACCCGTGGTGAGCGACATGGGGCCGCCCACCTCGATGGGCGAGTCCGTGTTGCGTGAGTTGGAGGGGCTGTTGGGGCCCAGGCCGGCGGCGAGGGGCGTGTGCTCGCGCATGCCGGGCGACGGCGAGCCGGCGCTGATCGAGCCCAGCGACTGCGAGGCGGAGTGCGGCGTGGCGGTCAGCTGGGCCGAGGACAGCGGTCGCTCGTTGTCGCTGGAGTCGAGATGATGGCCACCCGTGGGACTGCGCGAGTGCTGCTGCTCCATGGGTCCGTTAGTGAGAGGACTATGGGAGCGCTGCCGCGGCGGCAGATCATCCATATCATCATCGATCTCGCCGGTGATATCGGGCGAAGACTCACGCGAGTCATGGAGCTAGAAAGAGTGGAAAAAGGGAAGGGGAGATATGAGTACACTGAAGTTGTAGCTATACAATTGTTCAATGCAATGCCCCAGAGAACTAATTTGACTCAAAGGTAATCAAGTTGCATTTACAGCTTTTGCCATCATTTAAATTGTAGTCCCTGATCTTCTGCTCCCTGCGCTTACCTTCTCCAATGAGCTGCTGCTCTCGCCATTTTCCCTCTTGCGCTGCTCATCCTTGAGTCGTTCCGCTTTGCGCCATTTGGCGCGTCGATTCTGGAACCAGACCTGCCAATGACAAAGAGATTGTGGGTAAAGTTAGAAAATTGCTTTCGTACGGCTGAGTGCTGTTATTTATGCTGTGGGCCAAAGTTGTGACTCGACTTGGCTGCCAGCCAATTGAAAATTGGAAAACTTTCGTCACACACACACCCACTCATACATATATCTTGTATGTGTGTGTGTGTGTGTGTGTGTGTGTGTGTAGGGGGGACTAAAAAACAATAAACGAAATTTTCCACCTCAGAAACTTTAACAATTTGTTGTTTGCCAAGCAACAGCCGCACGGCGCTCGCAGCACTCAGCCCTATTGTCTCTGCCAAGGCATAAACAAACAAAATCTGATTTTCAATTTTGCACAGGCACACAAAACAAATTTGGCCTGTAATCAGCGCCTAAATTGGTAAGGGCGAAGCAGGAGGAGGTTGTCCCACACACACGCACACACACCAGCACATGCTGGCACAGCCTCTTCACTAATGAGCTTCAATCAAGACAATGCCCAGGCATCCTTCGCATCCTTGGCATCCTTTTGCCTGCTTGCTTATGCGCGCGTGTTTCCTTTTTCTTGCTATTGCTATTATTACTGTTGTTACTGTTGTTGTTGTTGTTGTTGTTGCTGCTGCTGTGTGTTTGCTTTTAGTTCCGGTTACGCTGATTCCATGCTTAAAGCGCCCCCTAATGGGATTTCTAACTTAAGGGGGCGCCATCTTGTATGACTATATGCCCCTCTCTCTCTCTCTGACTTTCTTTATGTGTGTGTAAGTAAATTTCCTAATCAAAATTCAAATTAGACATTGTGCAAAAGTTCGCATTGTTGTAATCATAACGCAACATAAAACAATTTCAACATTTTGCGCCTCTAGGCAACTTTCTCTCAGTCTCTCTCTCTTTCTCTCTCTTACTCTCTCGCTGTCTTTCTTTGTCTCACTTGCTCTAGTGCCATGGCCGCCATGTTGGCTTTCTACCAGACACAATACACACACCCACTTAACCAAACACTACCCCAACCCAGCCCAGCTCGGGCCAGGCTGTGGCTCCAGCTAACAATAAATTGCGCACAATCCAACCCCCAAGAACCCACCACCCAACCACCCAGCCAACCCCATACAGCCCCTTGCAAAGTTACTGCAGGAGCTTCTCTCGCACATATATACATATATACACATATTTTTTTTTGGTGGTGACGCCCACCAGTTACTTAATACAATATTTATGCCATAAGCACATTACCAATAAAATATGGCTGGGTAAACTTTTGCCAAGTGCAGCCGTAGCCCTCGGGGGCTCGCCTGAGAGAGACGCGTATAGCTGGGCACAAGCGAGACAGACAGTGTAGCTGGCAGTGCTCGAAGCTCTGGTTATTATCATGACAAAAATTGAATAATGAAAAACAATTGTGTGCGTCTGCCTTGACTTTAGCCCACCCACACGCATCTCTCCCTCTTTATCGCTCTCTGTCTCTCTCTCTCTCTCTCTCACTCTATACGTAATTCTTTTATTTTTCTCCTTCAATAATAATTTCATGCACAATTTTGCTCGGTTTTATAGCAATACCTACCCAAAAAGTAAACCCCCACAGAAAACATTACCATATTTCTTATTTATTCAATTCGCTTGGTTTAGTTTCTTGATTGCTTCTCGTCTCGCCCACTTTGAGCTGAGCTGCGGCAAGTTTTTCACTTTTGTTGGCTTGTTTTTCGCCTTTTGGCATATTCATTTACAGCGTGGCTAATTGATTTCATTTGGCAGCTACATTACTTTCAGATGCTTTTATTAATTATATTTTTAATTCGAAGGTAGAAAATAATCAACATTTTTTAGGTATTTCTGATTCAATGCATACTTTTAGGTGCAGCGCCTAAAATATTTTAGGAAAATTTTTTTTCGGTAAAATGGGTCTTATGAACCTTTTCAAACTTATTTTGGTATAAAACTTGTTAAATAACATATATAATAAAATAATAATTTTATTTTATTAATATATTAATGAAAGAGTAAATTAATTTTTTTATACTTTATACTTTCTTGACTAATTTGAATAAAAATTAATATAATTGGATATATTATATATTATATAATAATATAATTAAACCAATTAAATCAATTCTTATTCAAATACATACATTTAGTTCACAAAAAAATTGAATTCACATGTTGTATATCTAGTATTATTTAAATAAAGTTTTGTGGCAATTTTTTAAATTATAATAAATTTTGTATAGCATTTTTCCAAATACAGAGTCCAGAATATAGCAGCTGGAAAATAAATTTATTTTATTTTAAATTTATTTATTATATTTTTTTTTATTCTGTGTAGGAATCTAATGCTTCACAACTTTTTCAATAAAATATAAAAATTTAATACCAATACAAAGCACTCAGAGGTACATTAATAATATTAATTATTATTTAAGTTCTAGTTTGAAGTCAAATTAAATTATTTTTATGGGGTTTTTATATACATTTTCCCCATTTGTCTGTTAAACTCTAAAGAATTAATTTCTATATTATAAAAATATAATTATATTTAATTAGAAAAGGACAATGTGTCATGTACTCTTAAATTTAAAAAAATATATATATATTAAACACAATACTTTTGTATGCAGTAAATTGATTAAAAATAAAGTGTCCCATATAAATAAAAAAAAAATAGAAATGCAAATTTAATACCAATATAAAGCACTCAGAGGCAATTGATAGTTATTCATTCAATAGAATTTAATTTGAATAAACAAAGATGTATATTTAAAGAGAATGTTCAGATATTTTTCAAATCAAATCATCAAATATAAACCTTATCGAAAAACAAATCCATTCATTTGAATATTAAAAATAAAACTCAACATTCTACCTGCTCAACAAGTGATTATCACATTCTTTCAGCATTAAACGCAACCATAAATTATTCAGCGTGTATATATATATTTATATTTTTCTAATGCTTGTCATCTTTTGATTCCCTTTATAAAAAACTATTGCAACAACAAGAAAAACTTGGACCAATTTCTTATTTCTTTTATACCTCTGCTTCCATCGTAGCGCACATTCGCTTCGGAGCACACGTCGCGACTTATAAGTGTAAGCATTTCGAAAGAGCACTCCCTATAGAGAGAGCACAGCAGTCCTACTTCAAATACCCTATTTACCTCTCCGGCAGCGAGCGAACAGAAATGGGAAATGAAACGCCCGAAGGCGGCAAAAGTGCTCATAATTTTGCTAACAATGCGAATGGGACATAAGGTAAACATTGGAATACAGGGTATCAGGTCTCATAAAAAATAAAAATAAAAAGACCAGAGAGAAAGAAACATTGCGGTCACAAGTTACAAAAAGCGATTTGTGTTGAATAAAGCAAAAACAAACAAGCAAACGGCGGTAAATAAAGCAAAGTTGTTAAGCAAAATGGAAACAATGCGAGCCAAAACAACTAAAGGTAAACACCACCCAGAAGAGAGAGGAAGCACAGCAGGACGGGGAATGTGGCAGCGGCTGAGGTTGAGGATGTGGCTGAGGCTGATCGGCCCGGGGTAATTATGGCAAGTGCGCACCATTAGCTTCCGCAAACAGTTTGGCGGCCCGATGACGCAGCTCAAGTGGAATGAATGAACAGATGTGTTAATATCAAACGCATTTCGTGAACCCTTTGCAGGAACAACAGTTGCTGCCGCAGCAGCAATAATTGGGCTACCGCAACAGCAACACCCCTCAATATATCCGCCCATCGCCGCCGGCAGCGGGCATATGCAGTGCGGCCCATCAGCTTGGATCAGCATTAAAGGATTATTGAAGCAAATGCAATTATTTGACAGCGCAACACAGCGAACACAGCCAACCCCTTTGCCCGGGCGACGTCTTGAGATGTGGCCGTCGGGTGGTGCTGCTGGTGCTGCTGTTTGTGGTGCCAAGTGGTTCGGGGGGTCGGACTAGTTTCTGCCCAATTCCCATAGACTGTGATTATAATAAATTATCAATTATTGGTATTATATGCGGTCGTGTGGGCGGTGTGGCCGTTGTGGGTGTGGCACTCGACATTGTCATGCTGCAGACATAATTCTAAGCGAATTATCTACGAAATGAGAACTTTCTGTGGCGCCAAGCGAGGAAATCGACACTGCTGGCAACTTTTCTCAATGAATATTAATAGTTTTATTTCGAGTTGTAATTGAAATCAAGGAGCTCTACCTTAGGGTGGGAAATCTGATTCTCAAACAGCAAAAATTGTTTGCTAAAATACGTTATGTTTACTATATTACCAGGGAGTATTCAAGAGGAGTTTTAATTTTATTTATTTTAAAAGTAAATAATATAATATTAGATATAGTAAATTAGCAAATATTGCACATAGAAATTAGAAGAAAACGTTGTTTTTCTATCTGCATCTATCTGTGTCCATCTATAGCTATCTATAGCTACCAACATCTATCCATGACTATCTCTATCTACCCATACCTATTCATACCCATTAATATCTACATACCATCTCCTAATGTCCTAATATCAATTTGAAAATTTGTATAATCAGAATTTGGAAAAATCTGTTGCCTCTCATATTTTGCATTAGCTTAAATTGAATCCCATTCCCAACTGATTTATCAATCAATATCATTTATAAGGCAGCTCTGGCACATTAGCTCAACTTCAAAGCACTTTGTCTCTGTCAAGCCACTGTATAGCCAGCTCAAGTCTAGACAGGAGAAGCTGGCTTACTCGCTCAGCCGTACGGATACGCATTAAGTAAATGATTTTGCGTTGGACTGAAATGCCGAGCGACAGACGCCGCCGAGCATCAAAAATTGACAGTGGAAGTGAAAAAGACGAGAGGAGAAAAACATATCAGGTTACCGGCAAGTGCCCGGCTTTGGGAGTGAGTCCAAGTGAGCGGCAAACAAGTTCGGGGACTACAAGCGAAGTACATAATAAATTTTATTATAAAATTTATTTGCGCATTTTCGCAAAATGTGTCAAAATGCGGTCGCTGAAAATGCGACTGCGACTGCGACTGCGACTGCGACTGCGAAGCGCAGAGTCACCCTCATCAAAAATATTTGGCATTCATTCCATTATCGAAATCCCAGACTAAGCCAGGCCCCAAAAAATGAATATCTTTTATACTAACGCACTCTCTCTCTGTCTCTCTCTCTCTCTCTCTCTCTCTCTCTCTCTCTCTCTCTTCTCTTCAATTGTTGCTTTTCACTTATTTTTTTGCAGAATTTTTCATGTTTTTATGTTGTTTTATTTTCATTTGTCTGACATTTAAAGGCCAGCTTGAGCTGAAAACTTGGACAGAAGTCAGCGAGCTGACAGGCCGGGCTGGGCGCGGGTGGTTTCTAACTTTGTTAGGCTGACAGGTGCACGTGTTTGGCACAAGTGTCCCATTGTTGGACGTTTGACATATAAATTTGTGGCCAAAATTGAATTTCAAATATCAGGTTACACGTGGGAAACTTTTTTGTGCCTCAAGTGTTGCAGGGTAGTTGCTGTTGCTATTGTTGCTATTGCTGTTGCTGTTGTTGTTGTTGTCTCTAATTGTGCCGGAAATAGCGTAGTGCATCATCATTGTCATCGCCTAACGCCACCAAAGTGTTTCTAATAGCCACCTGTGTGTGGGCCGGTGCACTTATCACATAGCGCTACGTGTCTCTAGTTAAGGTTGCATCCTCATTAAGTTGCTGCCACATAATTTGCTCAGTCTCTCAATCTGTCGCGTGGGCAACGTGCCTGAGTGCCTCAGCCACCCACGTCTTGAGTGTGTGTGTGTGTGTATGTGGAAGTGGAACTACATAGTAGATCCGCTAATTGTCATCTGCCCCAGCAGCTAATCCGACAATAAGCCACGGCACAGTGTCACAAATTGTCAGCGCTAATGATTGCAATTCTCACAATTTGCCATTTCTCTCACTTGATCTTTCTATTTTTCTCTGATTTGCTGACTTAATTTGCATGCAAGCGCAATTATTTGCTTAAGTTCATAAATTTTAATGGGCAATTCACAATTTGGCCATGCCAAGTGCTGCAAATACAATTGTGACTGAATATGAAAGTGGGCAACTAGTCAAAAGAACAACAGGAAATTCGTATGTTGAGAAAGCATTGAGAAATATAAATATAAATAGATTAGATATTTATTATATTTCACTCAATAAAAATCTTATTTAATATAAAATTAATAATATCTATAAACTCCAGATAAAATGTAAAATAATTAACATTAACTAAATATGCATTGACTTCACTCAATGCTCAACTCAACATTTAAATTTCAACAAAAATTAAAATGTATACAATTTTTCACACAGCCCTTGTTTGCACTTCTCAGGGCAGGACGTTACTAACTTTATATATATATATATTATATATATATATATATATATATATTTTTTTTTTTTTTTTTTTGTAAATTCTTCTTTCTTTATGGCAGCTGCCGAAATGCTGTTACAAAGCTGCTTTTATAACTGTCTATCAACCTACATAAAACTCGCATCTAACTGTATATTGAAAAATAAATTTGATTTATTACGAGAAATGCCCTGCTCTGCTCTGCCAAAAAAGCTGGCCAAGCTGCTGTAGAAAGCGAGTGAAAGAGATGATGGAGATGATGGGGCAGGGCACGGGACTGGGGCAGGAAGTGAGGGCAGAGTTTTTGGCTTTTATAAGAACTTTGCATATTTGCTTCATTCAAAATGTATATAGAATATTTTTAAAGGCAGTTATTGCATTACGTTGTACATGACCCCAACGAGCTACCTCTTTGGCCATCTCTCTCCATCTGTCTCTGTCGCTCCTTATGTACGACATGCATATGCATTATTAATAGAGAGCGAAAGGCAGGAAAGGCAAAGTGGGCGGGGCACTGTAGCTTTGATCAGGCTGCGTGACTGGGCTAGGGTTGCCCAGTTCGCTATTCTTGGGAAACCTGATACAATTTTATTTCATTCATATATATATTTTTTGTTTGTTACTTAACCTTTTTTCGGCTCTTAATATTTTTGCATAATTTGCCAGGGTTGACCTGCGCCCAAGTCCCACAATCACAATCACATTCACAGTCGCATTCACAGTCACAGTCACAGTCACAGTTACAGTCTCTGCTGTTTGTTCACTCACCTGCACTCGCGCCTCTGTTAAATTAATTTTCATCGCCAGATCCTCGCGTGTAAACACATCCGGATAATGGGTCTGGGCAAATGCCGTTTCCAGCTCCTCCAGCTGTAGCCGAAACATTAAAAATTTAACATATTTTTCCTCTTAGTTTTTCCTCTGCACTCTGGCATTTGGAATAGTTTGCCTTGCTTACCTGTTGCAGTGTGAAGGTAGTGCGATTTCGTCGCTGCTTGCGCCTCACAAACGTCTCATCGTGTATGGCAGGATGATACGAGTAGCTGGTATCTGTAAGCAGCCCAACAAAGAGGCCAACAAAGAGAAAGAGGGAGAGAGAGAGAGAGAGAGAGTGAGTGAGACTTAGGTATTAGCTATCCCTAAGGTGTTTGAATTAGCTGGCATAATTGAAATAGTTGCAGCTCTCGAGCTGCAGGTGTTGGCGCCACTGCCTGAGCTTAGGCAACATAAGCGGCATTAAGCCTCTTGCAGTGTTGGATAAGTATGCAGAGCGATAGCTTATATAGGAAAAAATAGTGTTAGTTTTCTATTCTTGTTCCTATATGCATTTTTGTGAGTGTGAGTGTATGCATATCAATGTAAATTAAAAATTTATAAAATATTTTGAAATGCTCAAAAATAAAATTATTTAATTAATAGTTTAAAAAATCAACCAAATTTAAAACTTCATAGATCAAGGGAAAAATAATAATTAAAAATAAAAAAAAAAATAAAATAAAATATTATTTTAAAAAATATTTTATTATACAAATATTTTAAGAAAAAATAAAAAAAATGTATACATATATTTAAAAAAAAAAAAAATAGAAAATATTTGAAGCGGATAATTTCATATTATATATTCGATTATAATGGCAAATTATATATGCTATAATTTGCATATAATACTTTAAACTCTCATCTACCCATATTAAATAAAAAATGACTAAAATTGCGCAGCTCCGATCGAATTCAATGAGAAGAACTGGTCTACAAAATATTTACAATTTAATAATTCAGCGCAATAGTAACAAAACTTCGGTGCTCTCAAGCAAGTGGCGAACATTTGCCAACTCTTTACTTGGCAGCAAGCAAATGTCAGATATAAAAGTGTGTGGGATAACATAGATATAGATATATATATGAAAGAGATGATGGCCAGAGGCACGGCACGGCATAGCAGAACTGAGGCCGATGCTGAGACTGAGGCTGAGTGCTGAAAGCCAGCTGTTGCCAAAATTGCAGGCTAATTGAATTTTCTAGCAGCAGCGCCATTTTGTATGCTACCAAATATTTTATAACAGAGAAAGACAGCCAGAGAGACAGCCAGAGAGAGTTGAGAATGGGAAGGAATAGAGCAATCGAGTGGGCAGAGCTGGAGACAAAGTTTGTGTTCGTGTTGACAGCCGCACTTGACCCTCGGCAGGAGGAAGGCCAACAAAATTTGGACTTTTCATTGTTGTTGCCGTGCCTTTTTGGCCATGTTGTAAAATTAATTTTCAATTTGATTTTAAATAAATAATTAGCTCGCAAATTGCAAAATTTAATTTTAATTTCTTGCTGCTCGACGCTCCTAAGCTCCAGCCATGTCAAAACTTTGCTCTCTTTTCTCCTTTCTCGTTTTTTGTTTTTTGTTTTTTGTTCTTCCTCTCGCTGTTTCTGTGTATGGAGAAGGTTGCGTAATCCGATTAGCTGGAAAATGTTATTAGCCGCCCTATCAAAAGTGTCGCTATGCAGTTGGCCATGTCTGTGCCGCTATTAATATTTGATTATGATAATAATTAGCAAATGCTGTGCAGGTAAAAGGCACAAGTTGCACTTGCCACTTGCCATTTGCCACTTGGCAATTGCTAATGAAGCACGCATTTGGCCAGCATCATTAGGGGAGGAGGAACGTACACTAAGTATCCTGGCTACAGAAAGTGGCTGGCTAATCAAATAGTCAATGAGCCAAGCTACGTGCACTTTTCGGCTCGTTTTCGTTTCGTTTTGCCGGTTAATCAAATTTTTTGTAGCCAATAATTGCTTGAAATGCAAATGGACGCCTTGGACATGTGGCATGTGGCATGTGCGGCATGTACGGCATGTATGGCATGCCCCGTACAGTTTGAGGCCAAAAAAGCAAACGGCAATGGCAATTAGCACAATTAGGTTGCCAGTCCAAATCCCCAAAGCGCTCTCCAGCCTCAATTCTCTATAAGCCCATCGCATGCTGCCTTTCGCTTTCTCTCTCTCTCTCTCTCTCTCTTTGTCTGTCTCTCTTTCTATCTAGCTCCAATAAGAATTTCATGCTGAAAGCATCGACCTGCGTACTAGACCAAACATCAAATATCAGCCCAGTCAGCAACAACGACAACAGCAACAACAACTCAACTAACCACACTTGTCAGGAAGACAGGATTAACAAATCCTTGTTGGCAAATTGATTCAAAAAGTACGCAGCACAGAGCAAAGAGATGAAGCCAGCACAGACATGGCCAATGCCAAGAGTGATAGACTATGAAATACCGCGCAGTTAACTTGGAATTACAGAGAATGAAATGGGGTAATTACATATTTGCCTCAACTGAGAAAATTATTACCGGAGAGTTTTAGATTCCTATCGAGAAAGGTATATTCAAGATTCTCTGTCTTATTTACGTTCATCTATGTTGTTAATTTATAAATAAAATTGCTCCGCTATGCATTATTTCGAAAATTTGAGCTGCGCAATTAAGTTGCTAAAAACTCTCTTTAGTTAGCTAGAAATTAGCTAGGTTACAGAACTTCAGAACTTAGACTACATACTTTACTCTGTAGAGGTGATCAAAAGCTTTTAGACAATTTTCTGAATTTAAATTTCAATTAAAGTCTCTTACTAATTTCTCGAAATTGTTGAATCTTGTGTTTTTTTTATAAATATTATAAATACTTAGGAATATGATATATGCATAAATACATGAGATATCAACAATCTTCAATCCTGACATTATCAGCCAGATTGTTTTGCTAATGCAGCTCCTCATTCCTGAAAGATGAGTCCTACTTATATTATTCGCAGTACAATCACAAATTATCTTGAGATAATGCATATTATAGATATTAATCTACTTTTATTTATAAACAATTCTAAAATACATTTCTCTCATTATTTTTAAAATATATCATAAATAAATATATTCTATCGCCTCTATAGCTCAAGCAACCTCTTAAGCAGCTCTTTATAGCTCACAACAAGACAGCTCTATAGCTGCTCTGCTCTCTCTAACTCAGCTCTAACTGCCACACTCTCTCTTCCCCTCTCTCCTTCATTCTCGCATTGTCTGTGTGTCTGCCGCCCCGCTCGTTAGCTGTAGCCGGTAATGGGAGATAATTCAATTTTTAAACATTTGGCATAACAAGCGAAACCGTCATTAAGGGATTTTTGGTCCTGACTCTGTTGAGAGTCCTTGCAATCAGCTACCCCCCTTGGCACTAGCTGCCGCCGTGGCCATGCCCATAGTCATAGCTGTAGCTGTAGCTGTAGCTGTAGCTGTTGCTGTTGCTGTTGTTGTATATGTGCTGTATATGTATCAGTGTCTGAGTCCGTGCTTGTGTCTGTGTATTTGTATTTGTATCTGTGTAAGATATTTGTCTGCAACTTTTTTGGGCTGTGTCTGCTGCTTGATTGGCATGCAGCTTGACTTTGACTCCATCTCGAGTACTCGTTGCTTATACACACTAAGCCAGAAAATCAATTTTCATTCGATTTTTACCCTCTGAGTCTGTGTGTGTGTGTGTGTGTTGGCTTGCGTAATCTCAGGCAAATTAACATTTATTATAGTTCTGCTGTAAATGAGTTTTGGCCCAGTTTCGCTCAGGCAACGTGCCGCACGGCTCGCAAAATGTCTTGCGACACTTTTTCTGACATCTTCAACATTTTTCTTGATTTCCCCAATTCCCCAAGCGCAGGGCAGCCCTTTCAGCCTGTCGGCCCGCCTGCCTGCCTGTCCGCCTGCCTGCCAGCCCCGCCCCCTGTGTCACGCTCTCGTTTTCCAAAGTCCCGCATTGAGCTCTTGTCGCTGTCGCACGCGCTCGAAATTTTAAATTAGTTTAGCAATTGAGAAGCGTTCTTGGTGTCGAGTGACGGAATCACGAAACACGAATCACGAAACGAAACTAAATTGAATTAGCCATGCAAATGTTGAGCTTTTCTGATTTGCGTAAAGTGTCGCAGTTGTTACCTCAGATATTTGATATACATATCTAAATATTTGCATATATATATGTACAAAGATATCCCAGAACTGTTTGACATTGATAATGACATTAGTTACAGGCCATCAGTCGAAGTTCGGATGATAATGTCCTTGTGAATTGATATTATATATACATTTATTTTACCTTTTACTGCGTTATACAGCTAATCAGTGAAGATTGGAATATCTTAATCAATGCCTGAGAACTATATCGAAGAAGACTCTATAACTCTTCTTGGAAATTGAATATATGTATGTCTAGGATTTAATTGCAACCAGAAATAAATGTGTGGTATTCGAAAAAAATATTCTTTTGGTATTGTCTCTATTTTACAGTCAGGAGATAGTATCTCACAAAAGTGGCTTGGCCTGGTACATTAACAAAAGTTACTTACGGACAGTCTTATCTGCAGAACATCTAATTGAAATTATTTACTAATGGAACTGGGAAGCTAATACATGCGAGAGGATAAGGGAGTGAGCCAAAAGTGATAAAGTAAGAGAGAGAGAATAGAAAAAATTCTGAATGAGTAAGAGAGATTAGAACAGAGACAGGGCAAAAGAAAGATATTGCTAAAGACTGAGAGAACAAGGGGAGACAAAAAGAGAGAAAGTAATAGTGAGAGAGAGAGAGAGAGAGAAAGAGAGAGACAGAAAGGGAGAGATAGAGAAAGAAATAGAAACGGAGAGAGAGAAGCAAATAGAGATAGAAAGAGTGACACTAACATGGTTTTCAACAAGAATTAAAATATAAGTCCCTATGAGCTGTTCAAATAAGTAATTTAATTTTTAGGTCCAAGAGAGGGAAGATATATTAAACAAAACCTAAATGATATGAAGCCCAAGTTACGATTAGAAAAGCTTTAATCAGATCAAATCAATCCTAAATTAAGTCAAACCAACTTTCAACAACTTTCAGCAATTTACTTAAAATTATTTAAAATTTCAGATTCAGAATTTTTATTGCCAGAATAATAGATATTCAATCCTAAATTAACACAAAACAACTTTCAGCAATTTACTTAAAATATTTAAAATTTCAGATTCAGAATTTTTATCGCCAGAAATTACATTATTAGTCTATGTTACTAAGGCTTAAATTTGATTGGCCTATGAATATAATAATGGTGCTCAACTTAATATGCTTAGCTGAAATAATGCTGCCAGCATTTAATCTGTCTGGCTGGAACGTGTGTACTAGCCGTAAGGCTCTTTCTCGCATTGTCTAATGACAATCACATTTGTCGTGCATAATTCAACTCATATTTCAGCTTTTGCCTCATTAAAAGTCACAGAGCAGCAGACGTCGGCTAGAGCAGCTGATAAGCAGCCACAATTTATAAATTGCATTAGTAACACCTGGCAGACACGTAGGTCGAGCCAGGACTCAGCTCGAGCTCGAATCATAAGCGACAGTTGAATTTGTTAGGTAATAAGCCGTAAATATGCGTAGCTTGCCACATTATGAGGCATAAGTTGCAAGTTGTAGCAAGTGGAAGTAGCTGCTGCCTGTCTGTCATATCATATTGAATAAATCAGTCGAGGAGGGCCAAAATGGAATTTGCACCTAGAGCAGCAGCCTCACCTGATTAGAAAGAGAGGAAGAGAGAGAGAGAGAGAGAGATAGCTAAACGTGAGCTACGTGCAGAATGCTCATGCATTATGTACCCAAGTAGTTAGTCCCTGGGTCCGCCCCATTGAAGTTGCTGTAATGCGTCCGTAAGTCTCTGGCTAATCCCATTAAGTACTCGAACATGCGCTCAGGCATCCCAAAAACTAAATGCGCTGCAATTTGAGCAGCACAAATTGTCAGACGTATTGACAAATTCGGTCGATCGTCTTTGTCGGCGCCTTTTATGTACTATATATAGAGGAAAAACACACACACACACACAGACACAAACACACGTAAATAAAAATCAATAAAATCGTTTACGGCGGCAGGTGGCACTTTGATTTCAGATTTCAGATTTCAGTTTTCAGATTTGAATAAATGCAGCTGACGAAATCGCCGCACACTTTGGCCATATCCGTGTGCGACACTTTCGCACATTCCAGCGACTGCGGCACATTTGCATGCCAAAGCATTAACGCTTTGCTAACAAATAATTGCATGAAGCAAAAAGCCCAACCGAACCCAAAAAATCCGACAAAAAAAAACTAATTTCACTTCTTGGCAGCCCTTTTGGCCGTAGTTGAGTAGGAGCTGGCACTCCTTTGACTCTCGTGCCGCTGCGCATACATACGTACATATATCGATTGAGTTCGCTTCGTTTCGCTTCTTTTTTATTCAATTATAGTTATCGGGGGCTCCTATTGAGGGCTGTCAGCGAACAGCGCGCATAGCAGCAAATCGAATTGCTCTGCGGTTTTCTTTCGGCGCAGTCGACGCCGTCGCATGGCGTTTAATGGAATTTTTATGCCCCGACCAATTCGCGAATTCTCTGACTGGCTGACTGACTGGCTCACTCCACATGCTCAGCTTCGTTTATGCTCTGACATAAGAATTATGTACACACACATTTTATGTACCTTTATAAGGTGCAATCAGAACTACTCTTTACATGCATTGCAGAGCTTAAGGCTATGGAAAACTATGCTTCAATTCATATGAACTACTGTAGAACTTATTAATAAAGTTTTGTACATATTTAATATTTCTGTATTTTGATCAGAACAATACTCAAAAGTGATTTAATATCGTCTTTATTCATTAAATATATATTTGTAATTTATACAAACGACTCATATTTAATATATTTATTTAATTATTTAAATACTTATTTATTCATTAAAATTTATTAATTTATTTCAAAAGATTTATTCGCAAAAATAAAGTCAAATATGGATAACCTAAATCATATAATCGCACAGCCCAAAAACCCACAGAAAATAGTAGTATCACCAGCCCGATTTATCAAATTGTCAAACGAAATATATAAGCAATGAAAAATATATATACATTTATATATATTCAATGTAAATTAATGGATATATATTGACATTGCAATATTTTAATATAAATTTAATAATGAAAAAAATTATTAAATAATAAAAAAAAAAAAAAAAAATCTGTAACAACTTTATATATAATATTTATATATTTATTAAAATATATAAAATTGTCCTTTTAGCTTTAAAAACAAAAATATCAACAATTTAGATTATCCCCTCTTCTTTATGCTAAACACAATTATTCTTCACTTATCTCTCTCTATCTATGCATAACTATTTTCGCTAGCTAAACACAGATGCCTGAGCTAAAAATGAGCAAAAAATAAAAATCATGTGTCAGTTCATGAACTCTACAAATATTTAATTAGATGCGAAATCGACACTCAACAAGACACCCTTCGTTTAGCACAGACACTCTCTCACTCACACACACACACACTCTCTCTCGCTATCTCTTTCTCTTTCATTTTCATTGGCACTTGCAGCTACACACACACACACATGCAGACACTTACCCTCTGACCGATTCAGCACAGAAAAGTTCTGCGCATAATTCATGCCCGAGAAAACCCAATGCAAACCCTCGACATGTGCGACTCAGTGTAATTCGATATGCGACAAGTCCCAGTCCCAGTCCCAATCCCAATCCTTAATGCCCGAACCCAGTTACCCAGCGGCTGCCCTCGACCCGGTTGCACGTTTTTCATTCATTTCGTGCCACTAATAGAATAATTCGTTAATGTAACTACAAGATACAAAAGTAGAATATAATCCGTTGTCGGGCGATTATCATTGGCTTTTAATCTAAACTCAATTGGAAGCTGGCCGGGCTCAACTGAGCACTGAGCACTGAGCATCTGGTAATCTGTTGTTGCCCAAGCATCTGATAGATAGTGAGATACATTTGTGTACGTGTGCACTTCTCATACTCATACTCACATGGATGGGTGGCAGCAAATGGATAGTCGAGTGTGGGCAGGCGCGGCGGATGCGGACCGCACGGATGCAAAGCGGGCGGGCACTGATAGCAAAACATTCCTCTGCCCGCAGCTGCAGGACCGAGCTGGAAGTAGAGCGAACACACAAGTTATACAAATTGGTTAAAAGATTGTCAGTAATTATGATTAATTTATTTGCCAATCACGTACTCAAACTCTGTTACGACCATTTCAATATTGAGGCCCGAACAGACTTGTAATTTAAATGCAATTCAATTGATGGTAACGCTGACTGAGACGGCGACTGCGACAGCAACGGCGACGGCGACGGCGACTGCGAATGCAGCGCATGCGGGCCGACATTGCGTCGCCTTTAATGTTGTCATATGCACCTCAAACTCAATTCGATTCAATTAAAGACAATTACAGCCTTATGACAAATAATCTACAATCGATTTGAGTTTTTTCTTATTTCCATTCCTTTACATTCGCCTCTGCCTCTGTCTCTGCCACTGCCGCCGATTGCAGCGGCGTCGCTGTCTGCATACAATTAAATTGTCCTCAAACGAATCAATTGATTTAAATTAATTGCATTTGCCGCAAAGTCGAGTCCACTCGTCACTCAACTCAACTCAACTCAACGCAACGCAGCTCAGCTATTCCCACATTTCGATCCACTGGCTGTGGCCCGTTGATGAACTGGCATCGACTCTGCTCGGGATGCTGCACTGCCGCTGGCTGTCGCCCAGTTGGCGCCCTTTTATTTATTTTGCATCTGCCCAGCGCTTAATTAGTCCAAGAATTTTACATGGCAAGCCCATTCGCAGTCAACCAGATCAGATTAGATCAGATAAGCTATGAGTGCGATCAACCATATGTGCAGCAAAGTACTCTAAGGACTCTTCCTTTGACTCAATATGTAAACGATACTTGTGAGAAGTCGCAATCTGAAGATCATGCAGAAAATGAGTGTAATGGGCAAACAATAAATTTCAACTCATTTAATTTAATTAAAATTCATAAGGATAAAATATTTTAATTAATATTCATAAGTATACTGTTTTTAGAGATCATTAAAAACAAAATAACATAGCAAATAGTAATGAATACAAAATTTATATTTGATCAAATTAATATTGCACAAATAAAATTGATCATTTTAAATTTGTTTAAAAATTTAGATTTCTTAAAAGAAGTACACTTTTTTTCATATAAAGATAATCGTCAATGTTGCTTTAGAGACAGCACAATATATATTTATTTATATGTTTACTATTTAGGGAGCTATATATAAAAAAAAAATAAAAATAAAAAAAAATAAAAAAAAGACTGCTTATTGAGCGCTAAATTAAATGAATTAATTAAATTAATTCTGCATACAAGTGCAAGGATATCGATAGTTCAGTTCATTTTCTAGCTATCGATCGATAGGTATATTTTGATTTGAGTAATTTGGATTTATCTATAAGGCTTTGTATAGCTAGCAACATAAATATTGGTATATTGGTTCTTGTAGTGATAACTGAAATTGCATTTACTAACATAACTTCATCATATCACTTATATAACTTCATCATATCACTTATATTCATTACCAATGCCAATAAGCCTAAAGCGCTAAAATCTTTAGGTCAAGACTGATCAGCTAGCAGATCTTCTAAATCCTTCGCAGATGTGAGCATATGACTGTAGTCTTTACTCGTTAGAAACTCTTAACTTGATTATAGAAGAGAAACCCATATATGCATACTTAAATTTGTTAAGCTAGTCTAAACCCAGCATAAAGAGCAAATTAGAAAGCCATTACTAATGATATACTAACTCTTCACTTATAACTAAAGATCTGCTCGAGTTTAGAGCTTTCCTTCTCTCAAGTAATATAACTAACATATAACCAATGTCTATCTTCACACACACTCTACAGTAAAGACCCTTTGTCGGCGCTCTCTCTGCTCTCCTCATTAACATTATTCTCATGCTCATTCCACAGCCAACTGCAGTTGTAAATCTACTCGTGCAGCTTCTCTGCTCAGCATTAGCAAACATTTGCTTTAAATCAGCCCATTAAAATTGTAAAAATCAATTTCAGAAATAGCATTTTGATTTGATTTACATATGTAAGGCTCCCAGCTTGGGGCCCATGGGGGATACAGAGGCGACATGGACACGACGTGGATGCTGGCTATTTATTAGCCAAGCAAAATGCAAAATGGGGCCAGAGGAACGCCAGAGCCAGAACTGTGTAAGCCAGCCCAAAATAGTGGCCGCAAAATGTGTACGGCCCCAGTGCGTGTGCATGTGTGTGTGTGTGTGTGTGTGTGTACGGCTATTTAATACGGCCAAATAATTCAGCATGAATTATTCAATGGAAATTAATTCACTAACAACACGCCACGCCGGCCGTGAACAGTGACTCCAAGCAGAGCACCTACTCGGTCCCAGCACGGGCGCCACTCAAAACTTTGCGCCCAACAATGGATGGGGCCAGGTGGGCGTGGCTCACCAATGAGCCGCATGTGCAACATTAGACACGAAATGGCAATTTTCCATTTGGCAAATGAGTTTTGCGGCCGACGGACTCCAAATACAACAATTATGCAAAATTACAAATTCTCACAATTCTAATGGAATGCTCTGGTCAGGTTGGGCCAACCTGTGTGTGTGTGTGTGTGTGTGTGTGTGCTGCAGCTGTTGGCTGTTGGCAGTTAGCTGTTAGCTGTTGGCCGCTGCTGATGCTGATGCTAAATGGAAATTTATTGGCCCAGCCTTGAGGGACGCAGCTGACGCCAGGACATTTGCTGCTGCCGCTGCTGCTGCTGATGCCGTTAAATTATTTTGCGTGTGTAAATTTGGCGGAAATAGTCTGTAACATGATATGCTAACACTTGTGGTGCACGGCGGGGCGTGGCTGGATGATTGGGTGGTACGGGTGGCTTGGTTGGGTCGTGTGCCAGTCATAAATAAAATTCATAAATTTTTTTTTTTTTTTTGTTTTTTAACAAATTTACTCAAATAAATTAAAACGGCGCAAGGAAGCGGCAACAAAATTTGTGCTGCAATGAAATCATTGCTAGCCTGGAGTTATATAAATATATGAGTATATGTAGGTATGTATATATGTTTATGTCATCTAGTGGATATGCATACAATTAATTTTAATTGCAATTGAAATTGAAATTGAAATGCAACTGTAAATGCGAGGCAACAGGAAATTGCGCTGGCACTATCTAATATTGAAAGCAAAGAATCTGTAATTCTATTCCCAAATGTTTGCACAACTATCACAAATTGATGAGAATTATATATTTGGTAAAACATGTATGTGTGTGTGTGTGTGTATGTTGAGACAGAGAGCATTTCTCTTATTCAGGTTGCAGTTTAACAATTTTGCTGAGAAATATAGAAACTCTTTTAATGGCATTGTAGATGACTTTTATGGAGCTGGCACAATATATATATAAAAAAAAAGATGTATTTAATATAATTTCTTATTTTTCAAAAGAAAATTATATTCCTTATAAATATGTTTAATATAAAATTGCCAAAGCTAAGCGAAAGTTGAGTTTGAAGATCTATGATAATGATCTAGAGGTGAAACCTAAGAGCTGAATATAATCTTTTTATATACTATAATTATATTATAAGCTACGAATTAGCAGCGCTATTAAGGAATGTTAAAATATTGCAATTGGAATTCATGTTTTCATATGATAATACAAGGAAAGTAATTTAATTATTCTCTCAAAGCCCATAATGACTTGTATTATTGTACAATTAATTTTATATATAATTAATATTATTATTTTTATTTATTAAATATTATTATTATAATATATATTTAACTTGATTTTTTTGTAAATATATATTTATTTATATTATTATACTATATTTGTATTTCATTTGTCGTTTTAAATTTTTTAAGACTTTATCAGTCAGAATCCTTGCAGAGATTATTTTTTAATATTTCATTTGACTTTACGAGATGAGCCAACTGTTTTTTTTTTTTTTTTTTTTTTTTTTTTTTTTTTTTTTTAAATAAAACGGTTAAAATAAATAATATAGGTAAATATATAAAAATAATAAAATTTTCCACTTGAATATGAAGATCAATCAATGATAAATTATACGAATATTAAATACTTTTTAAAATATATTGTTTTATAGGCTAGTAACTATATTATTAATTTTTTTTTTAATCAGTTTGAGCTATAGCTAAATTTGTATTTTATAATGATCTATAAGAACGGGTTTCTGAATGAAGACTTATTAAGAAATATGAAAAAAATAAAAATAATAAAGATTATAAAATTAAAGGGATTTCTGAAGTAGCCCGTATGTCTTAATAAATATATATTTTTTAAAAAATTAAAGACAAAATAATTGCCTACTTTTGGGCAGCTCCAACTAATTAGGGCAGCTGCTGGCAGACAGTAGTTGCTGTTGCCACTGCAGCCAAATGTAATTATCCAATTGCAGCGAAATGCACTTGCAATTGCTGGGCGCTGGGCCACTTGGGTCTTGGGGCAGCCATTTCAGACAATGCAACGTGGCAACGCGCTGTGGCAGGTGGCTCTCTGTGGCTGCATGGCTGCGTGGCCGTGTGGAGTGCAGCACACGCGAAATTCAATTAGGTGCGCACTAAACAGCGCAACGATTTCGATTTGACTGGCAGTGGAGCGTTGAGCAAGGGGGAGGGCGAGGGGGAGCAGCAGGCGCGCTGCCAAAACTGGGCAAATCTGTGAGCTAAGCTTCCGACTCGAAATGCCTTTGTTGTCACGGACAGTGTGTGCGTGTGTGTGTGCGTGCGTGGGTGTGTGTGTGTGTGTGTGACGCTAGCTGCTGCCACGAGCCGTCGCCAAAACGGGAAATTCAATCAGAGCTGTAGGATTAGGCAACAGCAGCCGCTGTCCACGCCAATTGCATTAGGGAGCTGCATTCGAGTTCTGCCGAATTGTGTGCGAGTGTGTGTGGGTGTGCGTCTGTGTGTGCGTTTGTGTGTCTGTGTGAGGGCTGTCAACATTCGCGTGTTCTGACTGCGTTAATGGAATTAAAAATTTAACATTTTTTATTCAGTTTTTTTTTGTTCTTTTTTTTTTTTTTTTTGCTTGTTTATTGTGCGCTTTTTATGCCAATGCATTGGAGTTGGAGTTGCAGCACAGCAGTTGCCCCCTTTTAATGCTCTTCGTGTCCATCTATTGCTGTCTCTCTCTGGCGCCCTTTTGGCGCTGCACTCAACGCTGGGTGTTGCAGCCGCTGATTGACTTGTGTTTCATTTTAATTTGGTTAATTCAAATTAATCAACCGGAGTTGACAATTTGTTTTTATTTTTTCCTATATGCACTTTGTTGGTTGATGGAAAAGGGTATATTAGGTTTCGTATGGACGGAGTTCGAATTGATTTAAAAGTATGATTATGCAAGTCTGAGGTTGGAAAATCTGTAAACTATAAATTTTAAATAAAGTCCAAGTTAATTTTTTTAGTACTTAATAATTTGGAATATATTGTGTATCATCCGACGCTCTAATCCTTAAAGATGAATACACTTTTATATATTTTCTTGTATTAATATTAATCCATATTTTACAAAAAAATTAATTTACTCCCATTATGAATGCAATAATAATATTGTCAACTCAACAGAGTTACAGGGTATCTGACAGTCAATCCCTGCCCCTTCTGGCAGTTACAGTGCATTGGCATATTGGTTGATATGTATGCACATGCATCTGTCTCCAGCAGCCCCCCATATTGCAGACCTGTTTGAAGGGGGGAAAGTGGAAAAGCGAAATGTCGCAGACGCATTTCCACTTTGTTGTTTGCTCAATTAATGCAATTGCTCTTGTTGTTTTTTTTTTTTTAACATTATTAATTTATATTTTTATTACTTTTTCGCATCTGTTTCAGCTGCTGCTGGCGTTGCTGTTGCATAATGCGCATCAGATGTTGCTGTGCTGCAAATTGCATTACATTTTGATGCGTTTTAATTAATTTTGAGTTAATTTTTGTTTTCCTTTATTCCATATTTCTGTTTTATAACTACAGCATTTTAATCATTTGAAGGGAACACTCAATCAGATAATGTTACATAAATATTTTGATATAAAAAATTTTCAGAAATGGCTAGGATTATCACAAAGACTCAAAGTCCTAAGAAATCTTTTATTTTTTTAGATGGAAAATTCTCATTAACTGGGATCATCAAGCTACGTTTTATTAAGAGTTTTAAAAAATGTTCCTGAATAGGAAAAAAAATGATGAATCGGTCGAATTGAAGTTCTGATAGTTGGGTTTTTACATACTTGGACCTTTTTCTGAAAATATTCTTTATTATGCTACCTAAAATGCACTATGAGTATGCATAGATTATTATTATGACACTCCATTATTATGGCTCTGCAACTAGTGACTGAACACGATAGCTCCAATCAACTGTTATATGTGTAAATCAATAGACATATGGTCTACAAAAGTATTTAGAGTTGATTAAGTCGTTCAATTCTCTATTCATATCGAATCTTAATGTATCTAAATTACAGATCTCTTTTGCATTATAATATGATATCATATGATTAGATCATTTCTGACTAAATCTGAAACTTCTAGCAGTCAAAACTTTTAGTTCTTTCAGTTTCTATATACCATCTCACTCGTATAACAGTTACAGTCGCGAGAATCTTCTCGTCTTCTCACATGTAGCACAATTAACCCAGATTTGTAGCCGAGTGCCCCAGAACAATTCGCGCACTTGCCTCTGCTCAGCTTGCCTCAGCGCTCAGCGTCTGCTCCAATCGGATGGGCAATCGAGTCGAGCCCCCAAGGTCACAGTCGCATAGACCTACATATGTAGACACACATACATATGCATATGTATAGCGTCACTTCGGTACGCTTGATTCCCTAATGGACTTATCGGCCGGCTAAATCTCGGCTATCGCTCGCCAAATCGCGGCAAAATTGAGGAACGCCGTTTACAGCAGCCTGTCATAATTCGCCTGGCAGACAGCATCATCATCATGATCATCATCATCATCATCATCAACTAGAGCATCATCATCAGCTGCAACTGGCCATAGTTGTATCCACGTGCGAGGCAGCCCCGCTTGGCCGGCCAGACGCCTCATCCCGCCTGCATTAGAGCCACTTAAACGCATTTGCAAAATTGTCTGCCACCCACACAACAACAACAACAACAGCAACAGCAACAAGAACAACAACAACAAGAGCAAAGCGATTGTGCCTAAAAGCGCGATAATTTTGCACTGCATCAGGTGGAGTAGGAGCATGCGGGCAGAGAGGAGCAGCTGCATACACACTCAGTTGTTGTTGCTGATGATGATGATGATGTTGATGATGAGGTTATCACTTGGCGAAAAGTAAAGTGCATCCGTTTTTAGAATTGTCCGTCCGCGTAATCAAACTAAACTGGCGTAGAATTTACCTAGTCTGCCCCCGCTCCCATCTCTCCATCGCCAGCCCCTCCCACTAAGCCTCTGCCTCCGCCCACCTTTGCTGTGGTTTCGTCTCGCTGGCGTTGATTGCAGCTCTCGCTTGTTGTTTTTGTTTTTGTTTTTGTTTCAGCTGCATTAAGCGCATTTGATTGTGTCAATTGGCTCGCGCCTAGGCTCAAAGTGAAACCAAAAAAAAAAAAAAAAACAAAGAAAATAAAATTTACAAAATATATATAGAAACACAGCTAAGCATGATCTAGGCATGTCAGCTCGACTTGGGGGCATACTCTTTAAAAATTTATCATTTAATGCAAATTTCTTTCACAAATTCTCTTAGCATTCCTGCTGGTTTTATTATAGAAATTTCTTAATGAAATGATTGCCTGGATGAGAGAATCTCCATAAGAAAAAATGTTTTTTTATTGCATTAATTATTCAGTTGCAATTATTACATAATTTTTAGCTTCTGCTGAAAAATTTTTATCTTATAAAGTTACAATTCATCCGCTTATCTTACAAACCTATCGATCTTTTGATATATATAATTAATCTTCACATAAATAACAGACATAGTCTATGCACAAACTCAACTCAAAACTGACAAAAACTTTGGCCAACTTACAAATACCCTTTCTACTAATTATGTTTAGGGTATATACGTGCAATAAAAATCAGTTGTGGCTGGGTTTAAATTGAATTATGTGCGCGATAGGCACAACAACAACAACAACAGCAACAACAACAAGATGACTAAAAAACGGCCACCCGCTGCCCGATGCAGTTGCTCCGACTGTGATCCGTGTCCAAGTGTCAACAATTGTGCCAGGCGACAAGGGGTATGGGTGGATTGGATAGAGAGGAGGTGGGCAAGGCAACCCTTCAAATTGTATTCGTCTTCGGGGCGCCCGCATATAGGAGCTCTACATATACATATATATGCATATATAAATATATATATTCATATGCACTCTTGACAATTGCGTGGTTGGTGTTTTGTTTTATTATAAATATTTTGATTGAATTTTCTGTTTAATTAAAGCAAATTGCTTTTTGTGTGCATTTGCCAACGGGTTTTTTTTTTTTTTTTTTTTTTTTTTTTTTTTTTGCTGCCTGTAGTTTTTCTTTCTTTGCGGCTGTTCGATCTCAATTGTTGCCGGGCAGAGAAAAGTTTTGTGGTCTGCGGGGGTCAGTTGATCAAGCAAATAAGACACACATATATATAAATGAAGAAAGGGAAAGAAAGAGGGAGAGAAAAAGAGAGATAGGGAGAAAAAGAGAGAGAGAGGGAGAGAGAGAGACAGGAATGCAATTTTAGTTTTGAAGATTCATAGTGATCAAAAAACTTACTTTGAGTTGATGTTTTTAAACTCAGTAATCAAATTAATTTGCTAGACATTATAAAAATCCCTATATATTTATAAATCGCCTGTTTAAAAACATAATAGAATATTAACGTAAAATATACATATTTTTTTTAACTTGTAAATTAATATTAAAATATTTTTCCCAGAAAAAAAAAGCAAACAAAAAAACCTTCTCTAAAGCCCACGACTGTCATCCATCCATCAACCTAATTGCATCAATCAATTTCCCATAGCTAATACCACTTACACCAGCTCAAAATAAATGCCAACTAAAAGTGTTAAATATATTGGAGCATTTGAATTTGGCATTTTGAATTCGCGCTGGCAAACCGAGCTGAACCGAGCGCCCCATTGGGCAGCGGATGCCAGCGCAGCTCCAAAAATATTTCCCCATTTCGGCATTTCGACAGCCAATTCAATCAAGCAATCAATAAACATGGCAACTAACCTCCGACTAGGCGCACTTGCACGATAATTCTATTTGCTAATTTAAATATGCCAAATTGTATTTTATTTTTGTGCGCCAAAACGTAGCCCCACTCGCCCACCCGCCCCACTCTGCCACACAGCAGAGCTAACCAACCCTAATTGAGTTGAACGAAATGAAAACGAATCGAAACTTGACGATGACAACAACAACAACTGAAAAGCGACAGCAGCAGCAGCAAATAAAAAACGGAATTTTTCGACCCCATCAACGGGCACCCACTCAATGGAAGTTGGAGCTGCAGAGTTGGGGCCGTTTGGGGCTCTGGCGTTTGCATGGCTGCCAATTAATTTGCGGTTGATCAATTCAATTTGTAGCTGTGCCCTTTCTTTCGTTTCGTTGTTTTTTTTTTTACAGCATTCTCCCAGTCTTCTTTACATAGCCCGGAGGTACGACTGCTCCGCCAGCCCTGCTCCCACCCCCTTTGGCTGGCGCACTTCTGGATTCGTTTGGCAAATTGGCCATTGATTTTCGGCTCCTTCTCTGTCCCGCTCCAGCACGTGTCTGGCTGCCGATTGGAGCTGACTGGGGCTGGGGAACCGCAGTGCCCGACATTCTGCACTCTTACTCTTCTTCTCCCATTTTCTTCTTTTTTTTTTGCTTTTAATTATCATCAATTATTCAAACTGCATTTGGAGTGATCAACTTTGGGGTCTGTACCCAATTACAGGGCGAGTGTTGAACTGCAATTCAGCTACAGCTTTCTTTTGCTCGTCTAGCAGAGTTCCTTTCTCTCTCTCTCTCTCTCTCTCTATCTCGGTTTCTCTCTGTTTCTCTCTGCCACTTCCTCCTTCCTCTACTCGCATCCTTTTTTATGTGCAGCTGAAGTGTTCACAAAATTTGTGCGATTTCTCACAGGAAAGGCATCAACACAAACACTTTTGGTGTGCCCCTTTCGAGTGGAGTGGAGGCACTTAAGCAATCCACACACACACACACACAGGCAGTCACACTCATGTGTATGTGTCTGTGTACTTGAGAGCACTTGAGCAAGATTTTTATCACATTTGCACTCATTAAGAAATTTTTAATACAAATTAAAAGCGTGTAAATAAATTATGCGCAAAATGCTTTTGCCTTCAATTCAATTCAAAGACAATCTGCTTGGATACCAAATATAAGATGTTATGCATATATGTGTGTATATATGTATATGCATATATATGTTGATTTATAGAGCCTCTAATATGCTTATGCTATCATGATATTTACTTTTTATACACTAGAAATATTTTTATTTGAGTCAATTAGAGTTTTATTTGATAAAAAAAAAAGGAAATTTTCTTAATATTTTATGTATATGTTGAGTCTGAATGCTGAAGCTTGCTATGAATTTCTTATATATCTATAAAGGTATTATACTTCTAAAATGGTAGGTATTATACTTCTCAAAATATTTCAGATTATAAAACACTATGCTGAATCATATCATATCATATAATCATATTGATATTACAAAATCATATTGTATGATTGAATATGAATAAGAATTAAACCGACAGGTAGATATGTAGAAAAACGATCAAGAAAATATATAGGACCTCACTTGATCAGAAGATATTTTCTACCATATCATAAAATATCATCATGGAGTATTATCATTTGACATTATATCATATTTTTTACCATTCGATCAACAAGCCTTACGTAGCTTAAACATAAATGATCAACATTTTTAATATTTAATAAATAAATAATAATAATAAATAAATTTATATGCAATAAGTTGTTCCTAGCTAGAAGAATATCCTTTCCCTATCCTATATCCTTTAAAACTTGATGTGATCACCTTGAATGTGAATTAATTAATATGCTAATAATTATGAGAGATAGATTGGCAAAAAATAGTCTGAGATATAATTAAAGTGATTTAATAAAGTTTTTCAAGCGATAAACATAAAATCCATATACAACAAAGTTGGCACCTATGCAGCATAAAATCCATGACAAATCTTTATAACTAACATTAGAAAACTTACAAGTTTCCCATAATTCTATTATATTAGATTAGCTTCCAGCACTTATCCTTAACATCTCATTATTTTCCACCGTCTAAGCAACTTCCAGCAGTTTTCTTCGACTTACCTTATTACCGTCTGTGAAAATTTTGGCAGTAATTCTTCAAGCGTGGAACGGAAAGAAATCCTTTGGCTTGTCTTGTGGAAAACTGTGAACTGTGAACTCTGAACTCTCCGAGCAAGCGAGGCGCAGGCAACAAAAGGTAAACTTTCGTCAGCGTCTAAAAGGCGGCTCAAAGCGTCAAAAGTTTAGTGAAGTGCGTGCGTGAGTGGGTCGAGAGTGAGAAGAGTTCAGGTATTTTGGGCAGGTGTGCACTTTGACGGTGCAACTGGACCAACTTTCGAGTCACACTCAATCAAAGCTCAAATTTAGCACATAAAAGTTTTCCAGTTAAACCTACGCACGCACACGCACACACACACACACACACACAGAGACACATATACGCTCAACACACGTGAGTTGATTGCCTTGGGTTTTTGGGTATTGTTTGTCTTTTCGCACTTTCCACCTGGGGTTAACCGACGCGAATGCACAAATTGCAATTGTTTGTCTTTGTCTCGTCTGCAATCCACACGTAGATTCGCATAGACTACCTCACTGTTCGACTGTTCGACTGTTCGACTGTCGTTGGCTGGCTGGCACTGTAATACTGTTGTTATACTGTTATATGCTTGGGAATGGCTGTGTACCGAACGCGTGCAACGGCTGATTGCGAATGATCTAACAGCGCACGCAGAGGCTGCGACGTTGTTTCTGCTGTTGTCGCTGTGGCTGTTGCTGCTGTGTTGCTGTTGCTGCTGTCGCTGCCACCGTCGCCGTCGACGTCGCTGTCATCGTCCAAAGATGGCCGCAACGGGGGTTGGGTTGGCTTCGGTGGTTCGGGCTTTTCAGCTCGGCCGCAGGCTCGTCGTCGTCGCTGTCGTGCTCAGCTCTCGTCTCGTTGCGCTTCGGCCCCCTAAGCGCCGCCTTTGCTGCCTGTTTGTGTATTTCCCTTTATTTTTTGTCGCGCACGCGCTGCGCTGCCAGCCAGCCAAAGCAGCGGCCCGACAGCAGCTGTGCTGCCGGCCCGTTCGCACAGCGTATTCGCGCTCTATCGCACACACGTAAGACAATTTTCTCATTTTTCTGCTTCTGCTGTTGCTATTTCTTCTTCTTGTTCTTCTGCTACTTGTTCTGCTGCTGGTGTGCGCGCATTTTCATTGTGAAATTGAATTTTCGGCATGGGAACGTCCAGGACGTCAGGGCGACGTTGACGTCGACGTAGTTGCCTGCCTTCTAATTTCTCCACACGGCAAGGCTACTTTATTTTATTACACCTTATGCGCTAGTATGTGTGTATGAGAAAGCGAGATAGACAGAGAGAGAAAGAGAGCGCGTGCGAGCAAGAACAAAGCGTCTCACTCGCTGAGGCAGCCTTAAATTGGATTTTCATCGTTATGCTTGCCGTTAAGTGAGCGCGGGAAGAGGTTGTTGCGGTAAGGCAGCAGCAGCAGCAGCAGCAGCACCAGCAACGAGAGAGTGAGAGAGCACAGTGAAAGTGTGAGCGTGTGTGTGTGTGCGAGTGCAAAGCTTTCATCCATTGTGCGCTGTGGGTGGTCCGTTATTGTTGTAGCTGTTGTTGCTGCTGCTGCTGCTGCTGCTGCCCTGACTAAAAGCGATTACTCACCGTTGGAATTTATTTGGCATATCATTTTTGACAACTCAATTTATTTTTATTAATTTGCAGCTGAGCAGCAGCGTCGACGTCGCCGTCGACTGCCTCACGCGCTCTCTCGCTCTCGCTGCCTCCCATCTCGCACTCAGTCGGTCTCTATTGCCATCAATACAAATCCCTTGCACAACATTTAAGTGAATTTCAGTTAATTTATTATCTTGCATTATTGCCTTTATTGTTATTTGCTGACTTTGCTTCGCTCTGACTCCCTCTCTCTCTCTCTCTGTCTCCCTCTCGCTCACTCTCCTGCTTGGTTGCCTGGCCGCCATGTTGGCACGGCCTGATCCATTTATTATTGTTTGCGATTGGGTCGTTGGCCACAATTACGAAATGAATTCGCCTGCCTGGGCTGCCTTCCCCTGCTCCTGCCGCATCCTCCTCCTTCTCCTGCCCAACTTGACTTTTGGGCGTTCTGCTTATCAGAAACTATTTTCGCCTGCCGCTACTGCTGCGTTACGTGAGCTCTGACTCCCTCGGCTTATTCTACTTCTTCATCTTCATCTGCTTCTCCTGCGGCTGCTTTGGGGGCCGCCTGTCAGCCTCGCAAATTGGCGCGCTGATTTATGAGTTTGTCTATTGTAACTTTTCTTTATCCCCCCTCTCCCACTCTATCATTCTCTCTCCGTCTCACTCTCTGTCCCATTTCATTGTTTTTCCTGCCATTAGTTTGTGTTTTAGTTCTATTAGTATTTCATTTCATTTTGCTTTGTTCTACTTTATTTCATTTTGTATCATTTTATTTGCCAGTTTCATTTTTCTTTTGCTTTCTTCTCATCGTTTTAGTGGAATTACCTGCTTAATAATAGATGCGCTGGGCTCCTTCTTCTTCTTATTCTTCTTCTGCATCTTATTTTTTTCCCTTGCTTGGGAAATTGCAACTGCAACTAAAGCAGAGGGCAGGGGTGGGTGAAAGGGGGCTGCTGTGGCTCTTGAGAGATTTTCCGCTTGAAGATTTGTTTTCTATTCGCTGGCAGTGTTGCAAAGTGTGTAAAAAATACAATGAAACCATTTGGTTCTTTAGTATTCATTTAGATGGGATTTACTTGGATAAGCATAAATTTCATGGAACTAGAAACTATATAATCAGAATAGCTAAGATAATTTATACGTATACCCGACATAATAAAGATCTAAGCTTAGGCACGCCAAGTTAATTAATTTTGAATCAATTAGCTTCATTGATCAGAGAACAAAAACGAATATTTATATAACATATTTGCTGTAAAATCTGTATCTGTGTGTTCGTTCTGCTTATATGTATGTATATCTTCAATACACATTTCTCAGTCTATTAATCTCAATTTTCTGTATCTCTCTCTCTCTCTCTCTCTCTCTCTCGGTATCTCTCTCTCTCTCTCTCTCACTCTGTCTTTCTGTCTCTCTCTCTATTTTTCCTCTCTTCTCTCTAATGATGTAGCTTTCTCTTCCGCTCTTTTCATGTTCATTCTCCTTGTCTCCTTATCACTCTCCTTCATTCATATCATCGTGCTTTTTCTATCGCCTTCTTTATTCTGTCTGACATTAGCGCCTTCCCTGCTTTCTACAAGATCGCTTTTACTTTATCGTTTATTATGGGGGTATTCTTCTCAACCCTTTTATTTCCTATTTGTATATATCTCTCAAAAACAGTGAGAGAGGGAGAGAGAGAGAGGGTGCGAGTATCTCTCCCTCTTTATTCCTTTTTATAAAAGTCTTACTTTTATTATGTCTTATTCATTCCATTCGATATCATATCATTTTATTCCACTTATTTCGTATCAGCATCTCAGTTCATATTCAATTCCCCCTTGAAAACCCCTCTCCATTTTATTTAAGCAACAACTTAACCGATTCATATTTCAATTCCATTCCATTCCACTTAGCGTAAGCTCACATCTAAAACCTAAATAGCTCAACTGAACAACCCAAATCACTTCCGTTTCATTCCATTCACTCACTGCCCATCGCCCACTGATAGCTCCTAGAGGGAACGCCATGGAAGTGACACACAACCGGACTAGAAACAAGCAACGAAGAAGTCAACAGAGGAAGAGAGAGAGCGAGATAGAGCACTCGGCGGGTTCCATTTCCACTTCCATTTTGCAGTCGCACTTTGTGCGAAACTCTGGGTGAAATTTATGTAATTTATATGGGCACTTGACTGTCTAAATTGCCTGCGGAGAGCAGCACCAGCCACGCCTACCTACCTACCACTCCCCAACCCAGAAGAAGTTCTTGCTGCTGCTGCTGCTGCTGCTGCTGCTGCTGCCACTTTTTATATCATCTACTTAGCCCTAATGGCAAATAATTAATTTCATGCTTCCGCGTTTCGTGTCGCCCACACGCCCACTGACCAGCGCTGGCCAGCAGTGGGCTGAAGGGCGGTAGGAGGAGCACTTCTCCTCGTGCGACTCCTCCTCCTCCTCCTGCACTCTGACCGCCCCTCAACGACCGTTTTCAATTTACAAATTGCTTATTTTTCGAAAACCAAATTGCGAGTGCCTTGGACTTGGAGCGCAGGCCAACCAACTGGCAGTTAATGCATTTTACGTGGCCAGTCAGAAGGACGGACGAACGGACGGACCGACAGACAGCGCAGCTAGTCGAGCAGACCCGCAAGCCAAAAAGCTGCTAGCTCCTGTTCGAGCAGGCAGCTCAATTACGGTTATAAATTTTGCCCAAGCCAAAATGGCGCAGCTCGAAATGAATAGCCTGCCTGACTGCCTGACTGCCTGCCAGCCAGCCAGCCAGCGAGCCTGAACTGCCTCCCCCAGCATCGGCCCCGGCCCGCCCCCACCCCCTCACACACTCTGCGCAAAATGTTATTAACTTCTTTTAGCCGAGTTGAGCCAAATTACATTGCGGTTGCCACTCAGCAGTCACTTTTATTGAGCTCCTCAGTTATCCTCGCTTATTTCGGCTGTCATTAGACGCTGCCCCGCCCACTTTTCCACGGCGCGAGCGCGCTCGGGGCGGGGGCAACTTTATTTATGGTGCGACATTTCAGCGAAATTTCGAGGCATGAAAACAAATTTATTGGCGCCATCAAATTGTTTTTGGGGCTACGCCTTTACGCGCTATACCCAGCCCAGCCCTGTGTCCCTCTCATTCTCTCTCATTCCCTCTCGACCCTTTTCTCATTCTCTGTGCTGTCATCGCAAACGTGGTCCAATTGCCTGGTCCACTTGGCCTTTTTATGGCCAACGCATAATTTTGTTGAGAGCTCTCTAACCATCACTCTTTGCCACCTCTCCTCCTCTCTTTCGCTCTCTCTCTCCCTCTCTCACTTTGGGCCACTTACACGCTGTGCCGCCATTTTCCGACTGAATGGCCAATGCATAAAACGCATAATAAAATAAATGACTAAACAGAATTACGATAAAGAGCCCGAAATGTGAAAGAAGTCAAATGTTAAACTTCGGCTAGAATTACGCTACAAATTTCGATGCATTTTTCATTTGCTTTTATTTGACAACTCAAAATAAATTGTTTCAGCTTAAAAAACAAAAAACAAAACAAAATTGTTTACGTCGAAACAGGGTTGATATACAATGGAAGAGATATGAAATGATATTGATGGGACTATGTAGAAATTATAAATAAATTTATATATATATTTATATAAAAGTAAAAGAAATTTATTTGTTTTACATATAGGAAACAATATAAATAATGTCTCATCAGATGTTTATTGTACTCAAATCTATTTTAATCTGGGAAAGCTTTTAACTCAAATTTATCTAATCCAATTAGACTCTATAAATGGCTTATCAAACTGATTCTAGCTTTCCCAGCTTCGAATTATGTATGACATTTGAAAATATAACAGCATACACATATTTTAATTTATTAATAAATTTTATATACACATATACGGAAAATGGTGGACATTTAATAATAATATTTAATTTTTTCACTATGTAACTATAAATATAGTAAGAATATATTTTTAATAGTATTAAAAAATAGTTTTTAAGTATTGTTAGAGTTTTAAGACAAATACCTTTTTTCGGCATTCTTATGTTTATTAAAAATTTAATTATAATAATTTAATCAACTTAATACTTTACATTTAATGAAACTAATTATTAAGTAAATTGTCATTAAATTAATTAAATATATAAATATTATATAATTAATTAAACTTACATCAATCTTTATTAGCTATTTCCATAATCTATTACATTTCATTCCAGCTTACATTCCAATTCCAATTAGCTTCCACTATAAATAAGAACTTTCCCACTGGCTACAGAAACAACTTTGCTGTTTAACGGCATTTCCATTAATATAACAGTTTTCACGATCCACGCACATGAACACATAAATATACAATATGACAGTTGTTGTCTCTTTCTCGCTGACGCGCAGATCCGGCTTAATATCATTTCATTCATTTGGCCCACAAAATCAATTAAAAGCGCAATTAATTTGTTTGACAGCTAAAGAAAACAAACGCCAGACTTTTGAGCAAAAGCTCAACCAGAACAGCGGAAGAAGAGAGCGAGCGGCAGAGCGAGATAGGAGGAGGCAGAGAGCAGGCAAATTAAATGGCGCATAGATGAACAAATGAAACGCAAATAAAGAGCAATAGCAACAACAGCAACTACGACAGCAGCAGCAGCAAAAGCTCAGCTCTGATGGCAGCAGAGACGTAATAATAAAAGTAATTTAATTTTAATGAAATTGTTAATACGAAAACAATTTCATTTTGTAAAAAGTTTCACAATGCTGACGCTGCCGCCCACCCAATCCCAGCAGAGGCAGCATCAGGGGGCGTGGCAGGCAGGCAGGCAGGCAGGCAGGCAGCGTAAATTGCTCGTGACAATGAGTGAGTGCAAAGGAATACAAAAAGCACACACACACATGGGAAAAAGTTCCACAAACAGAAAAACAAATAAACAAAAGCGTGCGAAAAAGAGAAAACCAAAAAGCCAGCGAGCAGCAGCAGCAGCAGCAACAACAACAACAGTGAGAACAAATGCCGTCGGTAGAGTAACGGCAACAACAGTTGTTGGCAAACGGCAAACGGCAAACGGAAAACGGAAGAAGGAGAGAGAGAGAGAATACGAAAAATGAAATGCTGATGCGAAGATTTAATAAATGAAATTGGTGTGTGATTAAAAACACAAAAACCAAACGAAATCCATCTAATCAACTTTTGCTGCCGCCATCGTCCTTCTCGCCCTCGCCTAACTGCTGCTGCTGCTTCCACCTACCGCCCGTTAGGACACACACCACACCTTTACGATTTACAGTTAGCAGGAGCGACGGCGACAGCGACAGCGCAGCAGCAGCACACAGACGCAGCGACGCAGCCAGTGGGTGGCTGCATTGGAACGCCTACAAACCACAACTGGCGGGGTATAAATAGATACAGGGAATTTTAAAAAGGGAAATTCAGTAGGGATGATCTTGTCAAAGCTACATAAATGTATAAATAAAATATATGACGTTAATTTCCATTAATTTAATTAATTTCCTATTAAGATTTGTATTCTTTTATTTTGCATTTTACTCTCATGCATAAATATATCTATCATTAAATATGATAAGGTCCCTACTGCACGTTTTCCCACTTTTAAAATTTTATCTGCTAACACCTGGTCCTTTTTTCTGTTGGCTCCACCCCTATATATGTGTATAAAATGGCTGAATCTGTGCGTCTCGCTTACGCCGTATAGGAAAGCCTACAACTCTGCATTAGTTGGAAAGAGAGCGGCGAGGCAACAAATGAATAAAATTTACAGCACTTAGCTTTTGTCAATAGCTATAATATTTCCCTTTCTCAGCTAACTCCAGCACCGGCTATATCATGTACAACAACCTTATGCTTCGCTGCTGGTTTATGTATGCGCTCTAATTGATATTAACTTGGGGCTAAACTGAGCTAGAAAGCTCTAAAAGCTCGGCATGCCAAATATCTGCTAGATAAATCTGCATTCGAGATTTTAGTTAGTTTTCCATTAATTGAATTCTACAAATATAAATCTTTAGATTCTGTGACAAAAATAAATTTGTTACTTCGCTTATAATTAAATTTACTTATAACTCTACGCTCTCATTGCTTCTAATTGTCGTCTGCGGCTTGTCTATAACTGAAATCGGAATATTAGATAATTTCTGGTTAACGGCAGTTCAATGGCTACAGCACTCACTCAGTTACTCACGCAATTCTAAATTCGAGCTTAATTAAATTGATTTTAACTATCAACTAAGCCCCATCAAATATAACAACTACTTCGTTCCACTTGATTCCACTCGATTTCAATCATAAAACTCCCGCCCAGCTGCCCCAATGTGTTCCAAGCTACTCTCCAACTACAACTACCTGTTCTGTGGCTTTACTCTCTCAATTCTTACCTGTCTCCCTTTTTCTCTTCCATTGCTGTATATTCTCTTAGAATCATGCTATTATTCAAGCTCTCGCTCTTGCGTCCGTGTTTCTATGTTGACAAAGAAACATATAGAGGCGAAAGTAATCTCAACGTCTTTTTTGTCTGAGCTTAAGTTTTGTATATATTTAAATGAAATCTTGTTTCTTATTAAAAAAAGATAATATAACAAAGGTATTAAAAGAGTTTATATTTATGAGTGCTATATCAATATTTTCCTATTAAGCCTCGTATACAAAACAGCTTTAACAACTCAATCCACATGTCAGCGCGAGAGTAACATCCACTCTGTTTGATAATGCGCGCATTGCGCATTGCTAGTGCTCGAACGACTTTTCGGCTGCGCCAGTCTCTCAGTTTGTGTCTCGCTTCCGCAGCGTTCGCTCGTATTATTTAAGGTGGACGCAACGTGTGCTCGTTTTTGTTGCCGTCGATTTTAGTCGAACGCTAGTCGAACGATCTAGCGCATATCGCACTGTGTGCTCAATTCCAATAACCACAACAACAACATCAAGAGAACCGTTCTATTCCATATGTGCAGCGTTTGAGCATAAAATGTAAATGTTTAATAAATGTTAAAGTTGAATGTTAAAAAGTGTAACTAGGTATAAATTGAGAAGAAAAATTAAGCAGAAAAAAAATCATTGGCACGAAAAAAATGCACTTGTCAACCTCGCGGTGCATGCGAGCGAGCATTGTTGAGGAGGGGAGGGGAAGAGCGAAAAAGAGAGAGAGGGACCGCGCGCTCATTTGACATTTTAGTTAGTCGCAGCAGCCACACCAACAAAAAGCACAAAGCACGTTCTTTTTAATTTATAGTGGAAAATTAATAAATTAAACGTTTGCTGCTGCTGCCGCACTTGTTTTTGTATTTATATTGTGCATTCAAAGCGTGTAAAAAATTGCCAACAATTTGACTTAATTTATGCCTGAGGCTCACTCCACTCTCCTCTCTCTGTGTATCTCCCTCTCTTTCTCATATGACACATTTGCTTCGCTGTTGCAACGAAAATCAAAAGCTGCACTCCAACATCAATCAAAGCTTCCAAACATGCACTCGCCGCACTCCTTCTCTGTCTCGCTCACACTTGGTGGAAACTACAACAGAAACAGAGACAGCTGCCCACGCAGCTGCTTTAGTTGTGAATTTTGCGTCGCATTTTCTTTGCAAATCATTTTCCATTTGAGCTTCACAGCTGCTTTTCTACTTCTATGCATGCTTCTTCGTTCTGTTTTATAGTTTCACATTCTTATTTTTTTCCAATTTGTGTGCGCTGCTCGCTTCGTTTCTGTCTCGTTTGTTATTTGTGCCTGCCCGCGCGCATCTATTTTTAGCAACAATATTTTTGTTGTTGTTGCCGTAGCCTGGCTGCCTGTCAAGTTAACTACGCTACGCTGGCAGCGACGGCGACAGCGACCGCGGCAGCAACAACAAAGCACAGCAAATGCAGACAGACCAACTATGCGCGAGAGAGCAAGAGTATGTAAGAGAGCGAGAGTGCGAGAGCGCAGGTGATAAGAAGACGAAGGAGAACACGCGAGAGCGAGAAATGCTGTTCTGTTCACTTGTTTACCACGCTCAACAACTTGTTGCTCTCTCTCACACTCTCTCTTTTCAGTGCCCACGTTAGGCCTCAAAAAACAAAAAGAACAATAAAGCAAGCAACAACAAAAGCACTGTGACAAAGTACCAAAGTGCAGCGACGTTGTCGTCGACGTTGACGCTGCGTCGCCTGCATGCTTGCCTTAATTTTGTGCTTCCTGTGGAGAATGGACAAAAACAACAAAAACAAACAGTGGCAATAAAAAGCAACAAGTGGAAACAACATCGAAAATAACATCAGCCGAAGCAACAATAACAACAACAGCTTTCTTTAAAAGCCGGCTGCGCAGCATTAAGAAGAAGAACGCGCATAAGCATCGAGTGCCATAGTGTAAGTGGGAGAGTGCGAGCGGAGAGAGCACTGCAGCAATAGCAAATCAACTGTTCTCTTTCGGATCTCCTTTTGTTCAGCAACTTGTCAAAATGTGAGTATTAATATGCAATTATTGTTTACTGTTGCATGATTTATTATTTTACACGTACACATGTACTTATGAGTGTGTGTGTGTGTGTGTGTGTGTATGAGTGTATGAGTACACATGTATTAAGTGTTATTTATGGACTACGCCTACGATTTGCGATTGCACAATCGAGTGGAAAGTTGACGAGGCTATCGCCATTTTGAGCGCCCTTAAGCCGTGCCGTGTGTAAGTGCGTGAGTGGGTATGTGTGCCCTTGCGCCTGCATTGAATAAATAATGAAGGAGCTCAGCTTCAAAGCTCACAGAGCTTAAGCCCTTGCACGTTATGCTTATTAATATAGTTGTCATTAAAATACCCTGTAAGAGAATGAACTGAGGGTACATTGAAGCTGTGGTTAAAGTTAGGAAAAACAAAATGACAAAAAAATAAAAATTAATTGAAAAGAAAAGCTCTATGATTGCAGGAGAATTGTTTTAAATGAAGAAAATAATGTGATTGTTGCTTACATACAGTACAGGGTATCAATTAATTGGGTGAATACAAGTATATGTACATACTTAGAATACATAATATACACAGGCACAACTGTCGTAGGGGTATCAGCTAGTCGGTCAATCTTTACGTCCAGCCCTTTTGCTTATTGCATATTCATTTCTTTTGTATTCATTACCCACCCCAAAGTCCACACTCGATCGACTTATTGGTGTTGCCTTTGTTGTTGTTGTTTCTCGTTTATTTTTAGACTTTTGCCATAAAGTTTAGAAAACAAACAGCGCAACGCGAAACAACTGCGGAAAAAAGACAAAATAAATAAAATAGCTGACAATTTGTGCCATAAAATTATTCGAGTATTTTGCGACGCGTCGCCTGCGTCGACGTCGGCGCCGGCGTCGTTTTACAACTGCGCAGCTCTTGAAATCGCAACAACAACGGAACGAAGAACAACCGTTACTATCGGCTATCGCTTGTTTGTTCTGCCACTTGGCCAATTGAATAACTGAATAACTCTAACTGTTTAAAGCGAACGGAACAAAATTGAGCAAATACGTTTCAACGACTTGAGGAGAGATATGGAAGGGCGGAAATTTCCTTTAGCTAAACATACTTCATCATTTTATCAATAGCAAGATTTTTAAGAATTTTGAAAGATCTTAAAACATGCATAAAACTTTGAAGAAATATGAAAACGTAAACAATGTTTGTTTTTGTTTATAAATTGTTTTGGTATATAATCAAAATACCCTGTAAATAGTTGTTGGAAATGGGAGTTTTATACATAGATAAAACTGTAAGAAGAATTAGAAATACTAATGATAAAAATCCTTCTCTATAAAAGCTATTCTATCAAACTCAACTTCCATATTAATAGCAATAGATTATTTGCTTTTTCAAATTTACGTAATTAGTCATCAAATGTAATATCAACAGAAAGCTTAGACATAATCGCCTTTTATAGAAAACGTCTTCAATCATACAGTTTGATTAATTTGATTTTTTCCATTTAGTCGTTGTACAATACATAGAATAGATCCATCAAATTTGTTGAATATATAATTGCATATAGTATTTACCAAATTTTATTATCTTTCCATTATATAAAACTAAACACAAAACTTGTAGTGCTTGATGCCAACAGTTCCTAATTGATCTGACGACTTTATATAATATAGTTATACGTTTCTGATAAGAATTTGCTTAGACTATGGAATTGTAGTAAAGTTTGTAGATAACCTAAATAAAGGAAAATGATTGAATAAGTTCAGATTTGAAACTGAAAGCTATGTCTTTCGGTGATATATTTGATCAGCATATGTATAGGGTATAGATCAGCTAATCATTGTTCATGTTTTCGAAATTAAATGTTGCGTTCATATCATACCTTTCATTTGGGGTATTATAAATTGATATGAAAAGGAAATACCGTATTAACTAAAAGCCTTGCCCAATTCGTAATCTGAACAGTAAGGGAAATAATTCTATTTATAACTCCCAAAAAAACAAGGTAAACTCATTTATAAAATGCCCCGTAATAGTATCTAGGCGTAAATAGAGCTATATTTAAACAGAAATTTCGATAAGCAATTGTTAGAGGTGTACAAAAAAGGAACTTTTATTAACCATGGAGTCTTATCTCAACAAATATTCAGGCGATTTTTGTATAGCTCAAAATTTGCAAAACGTTTCATACGATATCAATTCTATTTGTTTGCTTTTCACTCATTTGTTCATTTGAATAATGAAAAGCAAACGAAACGTGAAAAGCAAGAAATGTTCAAGCAAAAGCCAAGCAAATTGTAAATAAAGTCATAGATAAGAAGCAATCAAATGGAGACTTACGAATCCAAGTCCAATAACAAATAGTAAAACATATCAACTTGGAAAGTTTAGCAAGATAAATAGAAATGTTTGCATGCCCATTAAAAAATGATAAATGTGGCGTGATTGTGTAGGGGAGAAGAAGAGAAACAGAAAATCGAGAAAATGTAAATGCACTGGAATAGGCATTAGTATCTATAGCGAATTGATTTGATTTATTAAACTTTGACATTGATAAGTATATTGAGATTTTGTATATTGAGATTTTGGCATATAAACTTACATATGTAAGAGTCTTATATATTTCCAAATATTAGACCAAGGTTATTATATTTCTCAATGATAATCGAATAAGTTAGAGTATATCGATTATCGATTAAGCTACAAATGGATATCGATATACTATGGATAGATTTACTTTTAGAATACTCTGCTATTTATATTTCCAAAATATTCATAGAATAAACATACATTTTTTTTAAATATCCTATTTCTAACGAAAAAAACTATACATTTATATTGTTTTAAAAATTCTAATTTATTTAATTTCATAAGTAAACTATGTACATTGAATTTTTTCTTTTTTTGTATTTGTAAACATATTTTTCATATATGTACTTCCACTTCCAGTTTGCATTATAAGTTTCGTTTTCTTTTTGGCCACGTGGAATCACCTAAAACTTGTTTGCACTTCATTCTTAATCTGCTTCTTCTTACATTAATTCGTTCAGCCGCGCCCCCTTTTTTGTAGAATTCGGCAGAGTCATAGGATTCACTGTTTAGCCGGTCGCTCTGCCGCTCCCGATCCCTCTCTCTCTAACACTTTGGCACTCTTCATTTCGTTGCGCTTGTATAAGCTGCATATCAAATTCTTGCCGAAATGACAAGTTTTTTTTACACGAGCCGCAGTCGGCGTCGCTGCTTGTTTACGTTTACAACCGGAGAAGCAGAGCGCAAGAGAAAGAAAAAGAGCGAGAGAGAGAGAGTATGTTAGCTTGTAGCGTAAACAAAATACCAAATCATGAATATTGGAATGTGGTCCAAGCTTTTACAGCGTTTGTGTCAATGATTAAGAGAGCGCAAGCAACTTTAAGAGCGCAAGAAATGCTTCAGCTGCGCTTTGTGCGTTAAGTGAGCTGCGCATGCAAACAGCTGTTGTTTTCTATGGCCTCAAATAATGCTTAGCTAATGTAACAAATTATCGTGCTGTGAATGTATATTGTATATTTATAACCATTTCGGTTTAATTTTATTATTCATTACTTTTGTTTACAAACTTTTCTTTGTTGTTGTTTTGTTATAAATGGTCTATCGATTAACTCTGTGCGCATCGAAAGCTTTTGCTGAATAAGTTTAACAGCGGGCTAAAGCTCAGTCATTTAGATATTATGAAAGTTTTTCGTGTAAATTCAGCAAAGCAAGCAAGCGCTAACGGAAAAAGCTTTCAATTTGAATAAAATTTAGAAGAAATATTATTTATTAGTATAAATTGTATTTTTGTTTTTGTTTTTTATGACAATATAAAAATTTTATATATTTTTTTTAATTTTTTATATATATATATATTTATATATTTTTTAAATATTTACTTAGACAGCTTATCTGCTTAATCTCTGATATCACCCCATATTAAGCTTATTATCTAATTTTATGACTGCAATATTTGCGAATGCATGAGTTGTTGTTGTGTTTGCTGTTTTATTTTATTATTTTTATTATCGTTGCCGCCCAAATAACCTTTCGATTACGTCAATTAAATAAAATATGTAAGTATATAACATATAATTACATAAACCCGCGCAACTTCTATTGATAAGCTCCCAATGTCACCAAATGCAAACAGTAAACAAAACAACAGCAACAATAATAACAATAACAATAAACAAAATCGTATATTTCTGATCCCCCAAATCTGAACCTAACCTCAACTTAAGCGTTGCGTGTCGAGCTCGTAAGACTCTCGGACCTCGAGCTAGCGTGCAGCTTGAATTCAATGTTTGCAAATGCAAATAAATATCAAAATATTAACAATAATACTTTTTATACCCTGAACCCATTGAAAATGGGAAATCAGGGTATAATGGTTTTGTGAAAAAGTATGTAACGGGCAGAAGGAGGCGTGGCAGACCCCACAAAGTATATATATTCTTGATCAGCGTGACGAGCTGAGTTGATATAGCCCTGTCCGTCTGTCCGTCCGTCCGTCCGTCCGTCCGTATGAGTGCGTCGATCTCAGAAGTTATAAGAGCTAGAGAGCTGAAATTTGGCATGCATACTCGTGAGTACCATACGCAGTACGAGTTTGCTTTATTTTTTCGATAAATCGTCCGATAACTTTTTTATTGAGAATAATCGAAAAATTGATTTTGTTTTTTTAGCCTAATTTGAACATTTTTAGACCTGTAGTCTTCAAATTTGTGTTGTATATAAAGTTAATCGATACAAAGATTTTGTAATTTACAGATTTTGGATACCACGCCCCCTTCTCCCCAATTTGTAAAAAACGCATTTCAAGTACTAGAGACTTGTGCTTTGGAATTTACACACATATTTAGCATATGATTATACTCTGAAAGTTTCATTAAGATCATATGTCTACAAAAGAAATTATTCGACAAATAAATTCTCATAATATTGCCCACACTGCAGCGCAGCCCAAGCGCAGTCACTGCTTACTACGCAGTTAGCAGAGCGCAGGCTTATGCGTGCGTGTGGATGCATCTGTATGTATGTGTGCATAAAAGAAGTGCAGAATGATTAGAATATCAGATTAGAGGGTTCAGGGTATCTCCTAGTCGAGCAGTCTCGACTAGAGCTTTCTTACTTGTTGATATATATGTACATGAATATATGTATGTGCACACACAGACCTATTGAAGGCACGTCCTATGAAAATGTGCATTGAGTAAAATGCGAGGGCAGTCTGTCTGTTGGTGCTATGAGTATATAAAGTCAATATTTGGTTAAATTGTTCAAATGTTCCGATAAACAATAGAGTCTCTTTATTGAGCTTAGTTATTCCATCGATTGATGAATGATTCATATGTCAGTTAATGTTCTATTCAGGTGTTTGGCGGTTCATGAACGACACGTTCTATGAAAACTTCAGTAGCACCCCTCGTATCGATTTGCTACTTGCTCAGCTTTTAAGCAAATCACTTTGTTTACATGCAATTTAATTAAATAAGCTTACAATAAATAAATCACGCTTCCACTAAAAACAAGATTTTGTAATTATAAGAGAAAATAAACAAGTAAGAAAGCTCTAGTCGAGACTGCTCGACTACGAGATCCCCTGAACCCTTGGAGTGCTAGCTATTTCAATAATTTTTCGCGTCTTTCAGCTTACACAAGAAACACACACACATACACAAACACATACACACACAAGCACCCACGCATAAACACACATGGGCTGCAGTGTGCGCTTACTATGAGAACTTAATTGTTTAATAACTTTTTTTGTGGACGTACGATCTTGATGAAACTTTCAGATTATGATTATAACATGAATATGCATGTAATTGCCAAAGCACAAGTCTCTAGTATTTGAAATACGCGTTTTACAAAAGTGAGGGTGAGGGGGTGAATTTAGAGGTGGGGGGTAAATTTTAACAAAAACCGAAATTGTATAAATTGCATATAAGCATATATACAAAATTTGGAGACTCTAGCAATAAAGGTGTAGAAGATATAATTTTATAACTGGTTTTCGATAAGGTTTTTTTATCGATAAAAAAAGATCGGGATGAGTTATCGAATTTTAATGATAAACTCGATATCCGCGCTGTAATTACGAACATTTTACAAAAAATTTGAAGTCTCTAGCTCTTATATCTTCGGAAATCGACGCGTTCAAACATACGGACAGACGGACAGACGGACAGACGGACAGACAGACAGACGGACAGGGCCAAATCAACTCAGCTCGTCACGCTGATCAAGAATATATATACTTTGTGGGGTCTGCCACGCCTCCTTCTGCCTGTTACATACATTTCAACAAAACCATTATACCCTGATTTCCCATTTTCAATGGGTTCAGGGTATAAAAACAAAATTTAATGTGGACAATTGATGGAGTTGAAATGAGCTACATATATATAAAAATATGTACATAAATACAATATATAATCAAGCAAATTATATGATTTATAGCCATGCACAATAAATAAATACATCAGTCCATAAAAAATGAATGCGAATCGCAGGCAAAAAAGAAAAACAGAAATCAAATAACGGTATCAAGTTTTTCTGCTAAAGCCGACAACATTTACGAGTTAATTTGAGACAACGTTAATGCAAACAAACTGTCAAATGATATTAGGAGATAAATACTAAATATTTACGAGGAAATCAAAGACAGATGGCATTATTGAGGCGGGCCTACGCTGCGTATGCGTATTAAGTTTGCATATAATTCAAATTATTTCTTGGCCTTACATTGCGTATACTTAATATTTAAATATTTTTATTTTATATTTATATTTAAATATATTAGCATCATATTTATTTATTTTTTTTAGTTCATCTAAGTTCATTCTCAAGACTAGGAAAGTATTTTTATCTACTTATTTGTGCTGATAAGCCTGTTAGCGTCTTCTTTTTATACCCTGAACCCATTTTCAATGGGAAATCAGGGTATAATGGTTTTGTTGAAATGTATGTAACAGGGAGAAGGAGGCGTGGCAGACCCCACAAAGTATATATATTCTTGATCAGGGTGACGAGCTGAGTTGATTTGGCCCTGTCCGTCTGTCTGTCCGTCTGTCCGTCTGTCCGTCTGTCCGTCTGTCCGTATGTATGAACGCGTCGATTTCAGAAGATATAAGAGCTAGAGACTTCAAATTTTTTTTAAAATGTCCGTAATTACAGCGCGCATATCAAGTTTATCATTAAAATTCGATAACTCATCCCGATCTTTTTTTATCGATAAAAAACCTTATCGAAAACCAGTTATAAAATTATATCTTCTACACCTTTATTGCTAGAGTCTCCAAATTTTTAATGTATGCTTATATGCAATTTATACAATTTCGGTTTTTGTTAAAATTTACCCGCCACCCTTAAATTCACCCCCTCACCCTCACTTTTGTAAAAAGCGTATTTCAAATACTAGAGACTTGTGCTTTGGCAATTACATGCATATCCATGTTATAATCATAATCTGAAAGTTTCATGAAGATCGTACGTCCATAAAAAAAGTTATTAAACAATTAAGTTCTCATAGTAAGCGCACACTGCAGCCCATGCGTGTTTATGCGTGGGTGCTTGTGTGTGTATGTGTTTGTGTATGTGTGTGTGTATGTGTTTGTGTATGTGTGTGTATGTGTATGTGTGTGTATGCGTTTGTGTATGTATGCGTGTGTGTGTGTATGCGTTTGTGTATGTATGCGTGTGTGTGTGTATGTGTGTCTGTATGCGTGTGTGTATATGTATGCCTGTGTGTGTGTGCGTGTTTCTTGTGTAAGCTGAAAGACGCGAAAAATTATTGAAATATCTATTGCTCCAAGGGTTCAGGGGATCTCGTAGTCGAGCAGTCTCGACTAGAGCTTTCTTACTTGTTTATACCCTGAACCCATTGAAAATGGGAAATCAGGGTATAATGGTTTTGTGAAAAAGTATGTAACGGGCAGAAGGAGGCGTGGCAGACCCCACAAAGTATATATATTCTTGATCAGCGTGACGAGCTGAGTCGATATAGCCCTGTCCGTCTGTCCGTCCGTCCGTCCGTCCGTCCGTATGAGTGCGTCGATCTCAGAAGTTATAAGAGCTAGAGAGCTGAAATTTGGCATGCATACTCGTGAGTACCATACGCAGTACGAGTTTGCTTTATTTTTTCGATAAATTGTCCGATAACTTTTTTATCGAGAATAATCGAAAAATTGATTTTGTTTTTTTAGCCTAATTTGAACATTTTTAGAGATGGAGTCTTCAAATTTGCGTTGTATATAAAGTTAATCGATACAAAGATTTTGTAATTTACAGATTTTGGATACCACGCCCCCTTCTCCCCCAATTTGTAAAAAACGCATTTCAAGTACTAGAGACTTGGGCTTTGGAATGTAAACACATATTCACTATATGATTACGCTCTGAAAGTTTCATTAAGATCGTATGTCTACGAAAGAAATTATTCAACAAATAAATTCTCATAATATTGCCCACACTGCAGCGCAGCCCAAGCGCAGTCGCTGCTTACTGCGCAGTTAGCAGAGCGCAGGCTTATGCGTGCGTGTGGATGCATGTGTATGTATGTGTGCATAAAAGAAGTGCAGAATGATTAGAATATCAGCTTGGAGGGTTCAGGGTATCTCCTAGTCGAGCAGTCTCGACTGGAGCTTTCTTACTTGTTTTGTTCTGGTCTCTTTGGGGAAAGCTCTTTACGTTGACTTTGTAATTAAGATATTTGCCTCACATCCTCTAAATTGTGAGCATGTCAGCTGGAGTGCTCTGATCCCCAAGCGACTCATAAATATGCATGCAATAGGAAATCTTCAGAGCAGGTTGACTTTGTATGCGTGTGTGTGTGTGTGTGTATGTGCATACCCGTTCCAGTGCTATTTAGAGTGGGTATCAACAGCTTGTTAGAGAAGTTGGAGGCAAGCGAAAGAGATAGAGAGTTATTTAATGAATTTTATTAAAATACTAGTATGCAAAAATGTTTATGTGTATATGAATAGCATTTTAGATTATAGTACACTAAATGTAAATATATGTTAGTATAAAAAAAAGCAAAATAAATATTTATATAAGAAAACATAGGTATTTTATAGGCTGACTATGATTACATTTTACATTTTTATTTTCTAAAAGTTCTTATAAATATTATGTAATACAGTTATATAATACAATAAATATAATAAAATACAATAGTAATTTCTCTCTTTTCTTGTGGACAATAAAAGCGAAAACAACTAGCTAATATTTTACTTGTATTACTATTATTAAGAACAGGGTATACATAATAAAATTTTATTATCGAAATAGGGTCCATGGCACTCCCAAGTCCTTACCAATATTCAAGCCCAAAAGTATGCTAAAAGAAAGCTCAAATATATCGTGCATATATGAAGCGGATTTTATTGTTCGTTATTGTAGTATATTATTACAATACTAATTATTTAGCAATGTTACTTTGTATTAGATATAGACACAAAATAATCAAATATATAATAATAATATAATATAATAAAATAATAGCTTTAATTATATATAAAGAAAATTAATTAAAATATCTCTAATTATTATATACTAATTAAATAATATAATTATATATTCTTTAATGTTTTAAATATACGCACTTGATAAATTTGGGAACATATATTATTGAACTAAACTTAATAGAAGCCAAAATATATTTCCTAATTTCTTTAAATTTTTCTTCATGTGAATCATACCCTAACTATTAAGTCATACCTTAAAAATACATTAGTATATTCATAAATATGTATAATATATAGATAATAGTAAATCCCCTTTTCAACTTGCAATTGTGTGGGAAACTTTCAATATTCATATTGTAAGACTCAAGTGTTAATTTGCCTATTATTTATTAGCCATATTTATGTTTGCATGTTTTCTCGCTCCCTCACTCTCGCCATCTCTCTCTGTCGTTTATAGATTAAAAACTGCAAAAAATTGGCTTTGTTGTTACTTTCAATAAAATTGAATGTGTCGTTAATTGTTTTGAGGCTGCAGGGCACGGGTATTATATAGTCAGTGGATCGTAAATTGAAGGCTCGAGTAAGACTTGTTTCAGTGTTCTCCGCGTTGTTGTTGTTGTTGTAGTTGTTACTGTTGCTGTAGCATGTGAGCGAGCAATTAGATCGTATAGAAGCTCAATGCAGTTGGTTAGCTTCTCATGTGTGAGTGTGTGAAATGTGTATTGTATGTATGTGTGTGATTGTTATTACAACCATTCTATTAAAACGAATCGAACCAACGCACGAATCACAGCAAAGACGCAAAGGCGTCAACAACACACAAACTGTGTGTGTATGTGTGTGTGCTGATCGTGCCTGTGCTTGAGTCTGTGTATGTGTGTGTGCGTGCACTCAACTGGTTTCAGCCAAATTCCGAGTTTTAATTTAAACGACATACGTACAACAACAGCAACACCAACAACACCAACAACAACAACAACAAAACAGACATGGCGACTGCGACGGCTTCTGGGGGTTCACTTCGATAACAACTGGCGTCGACGTCAGCGTCGCTGTCGCTGCCGATGCCGCCGTCGACAGCACATTCAACTACTATCGATAGCCAGTCTACGGTCGTCGTCGTTCAACTCTCGCTCTCTTGTCAGTTCTCGAGCGTCGCTCATTCGTTGCGGTACAGCCCAAAAAACCAAATCGAGAATCGCCAAGCCGAATAAATAAACAAAGTTGATATAAATAAAATACTTTCGTGTTGAAACCTTTTGAAATTCTTAGCGCGCGCGCGCAAACTCAAAAGCGTTTCCCAATTAATTTTTGTAACGGTTAACGCACGCACGCACGCACATAATTAATTAAAGATCGTCGCGTTTCTTGTTCATTAAACGTTGCAAATTGTTTTTGTCGTCGTCGGAGTGTTTTTTCGACTGCACCTCCAAAGTCCAAAGTGGAGTTTTGCCTCAAAGGTAATGCCCATATGCAGTTGCGGTCCCCGATGTGCAATTTCTTAGGCAGTTTCCCCATCAACTCACCTGTCCAAATTGGTGTTTTAATTAATGTGCACACACACACACACACTCACACGCTGCAGCAGCATTTGCTGTCGGCTTCTCCAGAAGCCGCCAACTGTCAGCAGCGAATCAAAGGCGACGCATAATCAGCTGTCAGCATTTAGACGCGTTTTGTGTGGTCTCGCACAGTTACAGCCAAGTTAGTTAGTGTCGCTCGTGGTTCTAACTCCGGTTTGCTGCACCGCTTCCTGTCACGATATCAGCTGCAATTGCTCCACATTGCGATTTTGATGGCATTTTGATGGGTTTGAGCTCAACATGCTCAATGCCTGTGACGGAAATGCCAAAGTGCATAAATATATAGATATACATATGTATATTCTATATAATGTATATATGCTTGTGTTTGCGTATGGCGTTCAGCTTGCTTGTCCCGCTCTATATTGTATTGGAAAGTTGTAATTGCTCTATTTGGCTGAGAGCGTATAAAAGTCAGTTCTAATTGCAATTTGTTTGTCAGGTTTGCATTTGATTATAATATAATACCTATCTACATAGAGTGGGGGAAAGTTTCTGTAATTTTTTACACATTTCAGTTTTATTGGGCTTTCTTTTCCACACTATTTGTATATTGTTATTGCGTCGCGTATCTCCATCTTTATTTTGCAAATGTTCAAGTTGTATAAATTTGATTTTCTTGCGTGACGAAATTACAGTTTCAAGCTCAATTACCTGTCGGTCCCACTCTACGTGAACTTCTTTTTGATGTGATTTAGTTTAAATTTGTTATGAACTGAAAGTTATTCTAATTCGACTCAGAATAGTGTTACAGAACTTAGCTATCGAATGTTTTATATAAAATATTTTTTGTAAAACCTATAATAATGCATATACCACATTTGACCACATTTCATGTTTTAACTACAAAATATAGATTGTTTTCATCATAATTCGGCAAATAAAGTCAATAGCAAAGTCTACTGATAGTAGAGCCGGAAGGCCCTATCATATGACGTATTTTTTTTTTTTTTTTGTGTATAATGTTTGGTGTTCATTAGTTCTGATATACAAAGCACACTTAAGCTATCGTCTTATACATGTTATTAAAAGTTATACTATCTTTTAAATTCTTTATATTGTGCAGATTGAATGATTTGATTTTATTGCTAAAAATTTTTTATATTTCATTCACAAATTTGTAATTATGGAAGCTCTTATAGATTGAATTGTGAATAACTTAAATATAATTTTATTCAGATATGTATTTGGGCCAGGTTGAATTATTATTATTTTTTTTTAATTTAGTTTAAATTTAGGTAAAAACAACTTCTATAATAAATTTCCTGTATTCCAAGCTCGTTTCGACAGCTCTCAAGTTTTACGGAATTTTTTCCTATCGGAACTACCTTTTTTTCTTGAATTCTAGACAGTGCTTTCTAGACTCTATTAACTGGCTTAGCCTTGGCACTTCATTGCCATATATACATGTGTACATACACACATTTATATTTACATACACATCAACATAAATCAACCCCTTTGAATAGCCGCGAAACCCAACCGAATCCAATCTAATTCCGCACTTGTTTTGCTTACATTTCGCTTAAAGTTTGCTCTCCGCCTTAAATGTAGTTCTCTCTTTCCCTTCCTCTCTCTCTATCTCCGCTCCTTCTCCTTTACGCATTCTCTGCCATTTTACAGTAGTTGTCCCATTTTTTTTTGCGCTGTGCGAAGGTTTAATTGATCGAACGTGCGCTGCATGCCAATTGGGTTCCACGGAGTCGCGATATATTCATGCCCCATGTAACGCCATGCGTTGCCTTCGCCATAGATGGGCGCCGTTGAGGGCGGGGGCGGTGGCGGGCAGGGCAAGTCCGTTTAATGCCAGCAAATCGTATCGCACTAGCGACAAAACTAAAACGTCCAACTAGTTAGCACGGTCTCCATTTGTATCTGACTGTCTTTTAAAGCGTTATCAGGCGATCGATTGCCTTCGCGGGCCGCTGTGATCGATCGATCGGCGAACGTGTCGCTGGGACTAATGAGTGTTTCGAATAAGAGCCAAACACAAAAATCGAACAGCAAATATATAAATCAAATGAAATACACCGACTCGTATACTCTGTAACGTCTGCCCCTCTACGCTGGCATTGAAGTCATTTTTTGCTACACATAACATAAATCGGTAATTAGTCGGGGTCATCAGCTGTTCAGCGGGTCAATCGGGAACTCTGCCAATAAGTCACAGAATTTACGACACTTCGCGCTGCCCACGCTCAAGGCAAAGCATTTATTTTTAAACACAATTACAATTTTATGGATTGCCTGTCAACCGAAAAAAAAAAATTAAACAAAAACAGACATTAAATAAAAAATAATTAGATTCAAATATTTTTATTTTATTTTATTTATTTATTTATTTTTTTTTTTATTTAACGAACATGCAAAATATTAATTGATTATTTGATTTATGGAATATTTAAATATAGAATGAAGATATATTTTAAACACGTTAAATATTTTTAATATTACATATACATTTATTTGGAATTTTTTTAATACAATTGCTTCAAATCATTTGATAATTACGTATATTTTTAATATTCCTAATAAAAATATGTAATAACCGGAATATACTTTAAAGTACCAATTATTTGATATGTAAATCAAATATTATATTTTGTTATATTTTATTTTGAATACACAGAAGAATTATGTTGAAAAAAATAAATAAAAATAAATCTTTTTAACATTTCATGAAATTAACTGTTGTTATATAGGGAAGAAAATATATACTCTAAAATATTTCTGTTGTTATCTAATCATTTTGAATTGAGTGTTCGAAATGCTATAACAAAATATTCCAAAATTTTATAGATTTACTTTAATTGAGATGTAAGGAAATGAATACAAATGTAATATTATTTTTCAAACAAGTTTTTCAGCTTTCCAGCATTAATGCCTTGCCTTTTTAGTATGGTAGATTCAATAGAATATAAATAAATAGTTTTAACAACTCTATCGATGTATATTTCATCTTAAATAAGCTTAAATTCTTTTGTAAGCTATATTCTATAGTTCGAAAAAGGCGGCAATAATATAAAATATTTACAATATTAAATTTTCAGCTAAATACATATTTTCATTTAATAGGAAACGAAAATATATTCAGCAAGAATTTAAAATATATTCGGAGTTACATAATGCTGAATGTAATGCTACAGGCCCTTCACTTAGGGTATGCAGAGTGCAGAGTGTTTAAAAATAACTAGAATAATTGCACGAGCTTATGATATAGAAGCAGCTGCCCGTTGCCTTGATCAATTTACAAATATAAACGAATGTACAGTGAAATAAAAGTCGTAAAATTCCGGCTCATACTCGTTGCCAATTGTTTCTTCGTTATGTGTGAGTGAGAGAGCGGCAGAATAAGTGAGTGAGCGAGATAGAGAGTGAATGTGTGTGAGTGTGTGTCTTTGCTGCTTGTGTAGCGCTTGCCTTGAGTTGAGGAAGCGCAGACAGACAGCAAGTTCGACACTTGACAATTATTATAACCTATAATTATAGCATGATATATACATATATACGTAGAACACACGAATCGAGAGAAGCACACATACATAGGCACACACACACATACTGAACCGTCTCCCATTATGGTTGCGACATAACTTTCAATTGATGTCTCATTTTGATATACGTAGCTAGCGACAGATCGCGAGCTTCCAAGGAATAGCTGATATCCGAATAGCTCATATACGCTCTTCACACTCTCCCCAGTCTCCACACACATACAGTCCAAATTGTGCGCCCGACTAACCGCTTAATTATGTTTAAATGATTCGAATGAGCTGCATTTTTGGCATGCTTCGCTTTCGTGCTTCACAATATCTGCCTGTCCATGTGTGTGTGTGTGTGTGTAAATACGACTGTCTGTCTCTGTCTGTGTGTGTGTGTGTTTATCTTGTCGCTAACTTGTTGACTGACAGCTCGGACAGTTGGGCGATCAAATCATGCATGTTGCATGCATTTCAGTTGTCTTGTGGCATTTTGTTTGCTGTCTCTTTTGATTAGCAAATGATGACGCTGACGACGATTGCAATCAGGAAGCTAAAATATGTCAATTGTATATCAAAATTGTATATCAGGCAAAGGGGCGAGGGGCAGCGGCATGGTTCAGTTAATATGCTATAGCACAAAGTTAACATTTTCGGTAAATGCCTTTTAGATCTCACATATTCAAGCTACAGAATGCTGTCAGCAATTAGAGGAATGTCACATGATAAAATCGTTTAGGCCAGGAAATGCTTTTATGACGTATGAATTAACATGAAAACTTGGTCAATAATCGAACTGTCCAATTAGCCAGCGTTTTTTGCTAGTCAGCCATTTTGTTGCAATGTTTCATAGAATTTTTATGCAGAGTCAGCATTATATTGACAGTAATATATACGTCTTCGAATTATGTTTTAGTAATAGTTTACTTCCATTTTTGCGTTATTTAGATATGCTATATATGTTATAAAAGTTGTTATCATTTGCGGTCTTTTTAATCTATTCGTTGGTGTTTTTCCAAAGATAGATTATGCTCTAAATGATGATACAGATGATAAATGATATTGCATAAATTTCGAATATTCGCTTGGCTATGATCAAGTAATTCTTTATGTAATCTATCTTGCTTTATTACTTTACAAATACATTAAACTATTCATTTAAAATTTTCCATATATAATTTGATAATTAGCTTAACTCAGCCACGACATTCCGAGGGATTTTCTGATGTTACACACCAAATATATGTTATATCCGTTGTCGATTGAGTCGAATTATCTTTGGCGATCTTTTCACGTAGTCGTCAATGATTGTTAAATAGTTCCTTGTTCGAAAATGTTTATTTCCTCAGTTAGGTAGCTGATGTTTTGACACGCAACAATAAACTGATCTGATCTCTGAGTCATCTAAGGCGACAATCGCTCAAATCTCAAATGCTTACTCATTAGCAAAGGCGATCACTTAATTTCCACCATATATGTGCGCTTATTTAGATTAGATTTAATTGGGTAGCCATACGAAATGTAAGATCAGTTAAAGAGTTGAAGCGATCACACGATCAGTGTGTGAATTTTCCTATAAAATTAAAATAATATATATGATATGAATTTGTTATATCTATATATATAAAAGAAAGTTGTGTAAAAGTGAAGACTGCTTATAACTTGATTTGGGCTGAACCAATTTTCATGGTTTTTGATTTGTTGGATTTGTCTCCGCAACGAGTTTAGTATAGGGTCTTAAAAATACTGAAAAAATTTGCCGAATACTTGAAAAACGCGGTTTTTTCCCCAAATGTTCAAATTTTTTTTATACCCAGTAGGCTTGGTAACAGTGACATTTTTGACAATAGTGTAGAAGTAAATAAACATATGTAGTCAGTCAGTCTACGGTCTCCTGACCTCGAGCAGACCTGACTATTCAAAAAAAAAAAATTTTTTTCAAATCAAAAGGAAAAATATTTCAAATCAAAAATCTGCAAAAAATCAAAAGAATAAAACCTGACTGTTCAAAAAATAAATAAAAAATTAAAAATTCGAAATTAAAAAAAAAAAAAAGGTAATTATTAAAAAGTGTATTTTTGGCTTTTTATATTTTCGGACTTTTAAACTTTATAAATATTTCAAATCAAAAATCTGCAAAAATTAAAAAAAAAATCAAAAGATTAAAACCTAACAATCAAAAATAAATAAAAAATTCAAAATTCAAAATTCTAAATTAAAAAAAAAAAGTTAATTATTAAAAATTGTATTTTTGGACTTTTACAAAAGCTAAATATCTCGAAAGTTCAGGTATTTGTTTGTCTCAAACATAAATTTGTGTAAATTATTTATATTTATATTTCTCGATTGTTTTATATGGTTTTGTGCGAGGGCAGTATTACTATTAATAAAAATGTTGCGTCCTAGAAGATCTAATCTTTCCCGGCGGACCCATAATGCAATTAGGCAACGGAATAGCGCGAGTCAATTATCTGACGAAGAGCGAGAAATCGCCCGAGAAAGGCTCCGCGTTAGTACCCAGGGAAGAAGGGCCTTAATTCGTGCTTCTCAAAGAGAGGCAGCCCGTGAAATGGCAATAAGAAATGGTTCAAGGATTGATTTGAATCGAGCAGCGTTTCGATATGATTGCACCATTGATTACAGCTTGAATCGTTTAGTTTGCATTGGTCCAATGGACGTTGTTTGCTAGCATTGTGGCGCATTGAAGTTTGCTGGTGAAACGCCCGGTTTGTGCTGCCTTAGTGGTAAAGTGACATTGCCATTAGCGGTCACCATAGCCATTGCGTTCCCTGCTTTATGGCGAAACACTAGAATCACGACATTTTCTAGCGAACACTCAAAAATACAATGCCTGTTTCCAAATGACATAATTTGGGGCGGAAAATATTGGAGACGGATATTTAAGGTAATTTACGTTAAAAATTTTATTTTCTATGACTGCCAAAAAAAAATTTTGAATAATGTAGTTTGTTAGATTTCTGTAAATAGTGTTTGTAAATATAACTATAATAACTATGGCTTTGAATTTAAAGATTCAAGGCCAGATTTGCCATCGCATTGGATCATTGCAACCTATTGAAGATGCACAGCAAAAATTCTTGCAAATATACTTCATGGGCAATATGGAAGAACAACTTGACCGGCGTCAAGAAATGAACACAGCTATGAAAAGAGCAATTCTCCATGATTTGCATGCTTAGAAATTTAAACCAACCAAAACTGTGCAATGGAACGCGTTTGGTGATAAGAAAACTGATGAGCAATGTTATTCACGCGTTGATACTCAAAGGAAAATTTAAAGATGAGGAAGTTCTTATTCCTAGGATTCCGATGAGCTCAACAGATATGCCCTTTGAATTTAAACGAATTCAATTCCCGCTTCGTCTTGCCTTCGCCATGACGATCAACAAGTCACAGGGCCAATCTTTGACTATTTGTGGCCTCAATCTAGAAAATGCGTGTTTTTCTCATGGTCAATTGTACGTGGCATGCTCACGTGTTGGCAAACGATCCGCATTATTTGTTCTTGCACCCGACCAAAAAACGAAGAATGTCGTTTACAACAAGGTGCTTGAATGAAAATCTGATTAATAAATTTATCAGTGTATCCCAGCCTGAACAACATAGCTTTCAACAATTTTTTACCTAGAAATAATATAGAGGGCAATGCAACGTTTGCCGGGCCAGCTAGTATTTTATAAACTAATATATAATATAGAATCAGTTGAAAATAAAGTGATCAGTTGTTGAACTTAGCTATAAGGTATATACATAAATATATTATCAAGACATGCTTTTGAGCTAGTAAGCATTTTTCCATGCACACTACCAGTTCAGTTTTAAAAATCAATCGATCAATTAATCAATAAACTTATGGGTATCTTGAGTATTGCACCTGGAAGTCTGCTTAAGTTAAATGTTAGTGGATTGAAGTAGTACAAAAGAAGATCATTTGCGATCACTTTATCAAGCCCTGATCTTAAGGTCTTCTCAAGCTTTGAGTCTCTTGATTGAAGGATATCATATACGATCACTTAATCAACTCCTGATCTTGAAATCTTCTCGAGTTTTAGTTTCCTTGAATATAGATAACCATTTTCGGTCACTCGATCAAAGCAATCAATCGATCAAGTTCCGTTAGATTTGAATATGATTTCTGTCTCTACATAAAAGTAATACCATGCTAACAAGCTGTAAATTTCCATAGTCTGGCAACTCTGTTATTGATCGTGATCAATTTGTAGATGTTGCTAATCTGAACACGCTCTGTGCGCAAATGAAATACCAAATATGGTGTCGACATATGTTTTGAGCCGTAGATCAACAATGTTTCCATATTTAAATGACTTTCGATGGCTTTTGGTGCGACATGGCGGGCTTATCAGTGGCATGAATGAACTCACGATCGATTTGATGTTAATACCCTCCATTGGGTTGCGTTGACATTCCAAGGCGCCGTCCACATTTTTATTGACTGAACAATGGTCGAGCAGCGGGCAGTGAGCGGGTCAAAGAGAGGAGAATTTTGTGTTTATAAATATTTTCATAATACTAATTAAAGTTAAGAACCTGTTTCCATTGCCGAACCGAGTTACCACACTCGCCGCAGAGGAGAGAGAGAGGAGGAGGCATAGGAGGTGAAGCAGTAGCATCATTTAAATGACAATAAAGAGTATAAAATCATTTAAAATATTACGTATACGACGCAGCCGGTTCGTGTTTATTATTTATGTGCCCGAGATGAAAACAAATTGCAGGCGTAATTGCGCTTAAGTGGCCCAAAAGCCCCAGCCGCACATTGGGCATATTTATTGAAAAGCTATGGAACGAGAGCTAGACAGAGATGGACGGATGTTTCCAATATTTTGAGTGGCCTGTCAATTGATGTTCTATAAATAAAAGAAAACGTCTATTTCGATTCTGTTGTCTCAATTGATTTTCATTTGTGGATTCATTTCACTCTATGGCAACAGTTGCAACAATTTTTCAGCTTCTCATCTAACAAAACTTTCGTATTGTTCTTTATTTTTGTTTCTATTTCTATTTTTCTTTGTGCCCAATTACGCGTTGTAATTACCCGTATTTTTTGCTATGGGGCTACCCCAATGCCACTGAATTTTCTATTGTTTTTTATTTTTATTTTTTTATCACTCTGTTTTCGCATTGTTTAGCTGGCATACAAATCAGCCATTAATTCGTTGTGCGACCATAAAAATGCTAATTAGCATTTAATACGTTCATTTTGCATAGATCAGTTTAGCGGATCGATCAATGTTTTGCATACAGTTGATAACAGAAAACGACTATACGGCTAAATATGTCAATTAGCTAAAAATGATCGTTGATCGTTTAATGATCCAGTTAACCTAATTGTGAAGAAGACTTCCCAGCAACATAATAAATCAGATTGTTGATCTGTGGAAATATACAAGAAACATTCAATTTGAGCATTAGAATTTAGATGCTTAACATTTGACACGATCAGAAAGTCCCCTGACTTTTAAGTTAGTAAAAAAGTCACATAGGAGACTTTACGTTGATCACTGATACTTAGGTCATTCGACCTGGGTTGTTATAAAGGGATCGAAACAATATTATTAACTAGATTACTAATTGTAAATCCATTTTATAGATCACGTAACTATTTAAGAATTGATCAATTATAGCTTTCAGTTCAAGTGCTTGTAAATTATTAATATGCAAAGATCGCTGATCACGGAAAGATGTTTTAGTCTTAAGGTTTAGTCTGAGGTTAAGAACTCCAACATTAGTATTGTTGTCTTCAATTAATCGTTGAATGACAGATGAACTGTTTCTACTATGTTGTCCACGTTTTTCTACTGATCATTAAATATTTCTTGTTTTCTTAATGGTGTGCTAGTCACAGTTTTATATATATTTAGTTTCCGCTCATCGTCAAGTGGTTGACAAGTCTAGGTTAAGAATAGAATTTATGCGATCAGCTAGTTTGTTATTTATGCTAGCTGCTCTTCAAGTTTCCTGACGATCTTCAGCTTGTCATTAAATGCTTTAACACCTACGCTTCATAGTATAGCAGAAATACACTCGGAGAAAAGAGTGTTAAGTGTTGATAGGAGTTGCATGAAACTTGCACAAAATTCTCCTCTTAGTAATCTTTCACCCATACAGTTTATCTCGACTCCAAAAACTGTAATTTTTTTTATGGGAATACCAAATTCTAGTAATAAGTAGTAATAATTTTCGCCGCTTATTTCTCCAAGTGATCTTCAAGTTGCTTCTTCACTTTGATACATTTGGTCATAATCATTTTGCATGCCAGGTTTTGCTTCGTCTATTTCTTCTTCTTCATCATCTTCTTGTTCTTGTTGGCAACCTGATCGAAGTGACTGAACCTGATCGTTGATCGTTGCGGCTGCTGGCCCATTCGGGGATGCTTCTCGTAAAACCTGATTGCTAATCGTTTATGGCTCACCTTTGTCGTGTTTGAATTTGGCGTATTTTTAGCTTTTCATTTCGTTTGGACTTTCAACTGAATTGAATTATTGTCTAGCGCGCAGACACCGAAATATGTCAATAGTTGTCTGTGCCAGTTTCGGCAAGTTGTTCTTGGCATTTGGACACATTATACATATTTACGTCTAATAACAAGAATCTAGATACAAAATGAGAAAAATACAAATACAATAAAATGTAAAAAAAACAAAATAAGCAGAACTATATAGGTGCTGATATCGTAAAAGACTTAAGGCGTGGCTGTCGTTTAGCAACGATAGGCGATAGGCGATAGGTGAGCGGTCTATAGTCTATAGAGACATTTGAAATGCCGTCGAGTAAAGTAATGTTTTTTATATCTAATTGAATACGCTATGCTTGAGGTTAATGAGGTGCATTACTTGAAAATTTAATAATTTATGTATATTATTTTAATTAGATTTTTTTTGTAGCAAAGAAGACATTGTGAATTAAATCAGAATACAGACTTGCCATTTCCCTAACATAATTTTCTAAAAATTATTAATCATTTATATTTCTAATTAAAAGAAAAATAAATAAAATAAAATAAAATAAAATAAATAAAGATCAGGAGAAAACTTAAAAGTGAATATATGTTATAATATTTATTATTCGAATCATTTTACAGTTCGAATAATACAGAAAACTTGTACATTTATTCACCATTTTCTTTGATATTGTTTTTCATTTGCTTATGATAACCTGTTATCAAAAATGGGTAAACTGAATTTTGAAAATGAACAAAGATACTTAGGTATCCATTGCAGCTATATATAACTGTAAAATAAACCTAAGCTTCCCGTTTTCTTTACTTGGCAAAACATGATTTTTAGTAAATTATTATTGTTTGATTATGATCTCCAAAATTGTTCCTTGTTTTGATTAATTTTTTACCATTTAATGAATATGTTTAGGGTTTTTTTTTTTTTTTTTTTTAAAGCTTACCAAAATGGTATACCATTTAAAATAATTATATGGTAACTGTTAGTCAAGCACACAAATTGATGAATAGGCTTACAGCTGTTATTTAGCAAAAACCAAAACAAGTAAGCATGTTTTAGTCGGGCAAACTTGATATTGTGATACGCGCTCAAGAAGAGCTTTAAATGGGGTTTCAATCTGATTTTTATACTCAATCATGAAAGTGAAATGAGTATGTGAATGAGTATTCTTTTGTTTTAGATTGTTGTGCATGTGTTTATTATTATATGAAATACAAATATCTATATTATTTAGATGTATTAATAGTTTTTCATTTGAGACTCCAACTTCAACTTAAACTAGCTATACATGTTTAAAACCCAATATACCCCACTCACTATGTAAGCGAGTATTTGAGTAGAGGTAACTTTTTTTGTTGGGGGCATTGACGACTGCTAATTTGTGTGGGTCGACGTTTAGCATGTCTGAAGCGTAGCGATTGTCTTGAATTTTGGGCGGGGTTGAGCTTCAGTTGCGTTTCATAGAAGTGGAGAATGAGTGAGAAACAGCATGGGCTGTGGTCTATGTCAACAACAAGTCAATTAACAAATTTAGTTGCCAATGCTGCGTGTCTAATCTCAAATGCTGTAAATCAGTTTCAATGACTGCTGATTAGCGGGCGATAAGAGTCTCATGCTCACAATTTGTCACTTACTGATCAACTTTCTCTCTCCCTCTCTCTGTTTCTCTGTTACCTGTTGCAGGTGTGCGTTTAATCTAGTGAGCGACTTCCACGTGGCGGCGGTTCTTCCAGAAAGCCGCCTGGATGCGTTTTTGCTTTGATCGGCTGTGCTTCGCCACCAAGCGGCCAGCCAGCAATAGCAATAGCAACAGCAATAGCCATCAGCAGCAGAGCGGCACAAATGAGCCGTGCAGCAGCAGCAGTAGTAGTCATATCAACAATACACACACCAATACAAATACAAATGCAACCACCGCAACCACCGCACAGCCAGCCGTCACTCTCTATGCCGACTACCAGAAGCTGCAGCCAGCGATAATCAGAAGAGACGACACCGAGGCCAAGCCACCGGACATCAACTCAGAGAACAGTCGAGAGCAGCCGCCGCCAGCAAGCAGCTCCACCCCCCAAACAGCACCACCACCACCACCACCAGCAGCACCGCCAACAGCACCGCCAGCAGCAGCACTCGTAGAGCGTCGCTATCGGCGCCACAGCAGCGCCGAAGATCAGCAGCGCACGAGAGCGATTGCGAGCGCGATTGCGATTCTATTGCCGAGAGCTAATTCGAATACGAGTCTGAGAAAAGCGGCCAGCATGCAGCAGGAGCCGAACGCCAACTATCAGTTTCAGCCCGACCTGGGTCTGGTGAACATCGTCAACAACAACAACAATAACATCGGCAACAACAGCAACAGCAGCAATAGCTTTGCCAACAACAGCGGTGGCATCGTTACGCTGCCCGCAGCCAACAGCATTGGCTACCTCGGCCTGGAGCATACAGCGGCGGGTCTACGCCTGATACCCGCCCCGGCGCCGCCCTGCCACTCGGACGTGCTGACGCATACGCTGATCTACGGCACACCGCCCTCGGGCACGCCTCAACAGCTGCACACAGATCCGCGCAGTCTGCTGCACCAGCAGGAGCTGCAGCTGCAGCAGCGATATCAGCAACTGCAACAGTTGCAGGCGCAGACTCAGGGCGTTTATACGGCCTCGGCCAGCCCCGTGGCCGGGATCTATCAGCCGAGCAGCCAGCCGGTGGCCATACCCGGCACCTGTAATTCACCCACCGCCCAGCCACAGCAACAATTGCAGCAGCAATTGCAACAGCAGCAACTACAGCAACAGCAGCAGCAGCAACTGCAGCAGCAACAGCAACAGTTGCAGCAGCAGCAGCATCCACAGCCACCCAACTCCTTGGCGCTGGCTCAGCAAATGCAGGGCCTGCGTATTTCCGGCTGCACGCCGGGCAACAGCTCGGCCACGCCCTCGCCGGTGGGCATGGTCGATGCGACGCTCATGATGAGCAACACGTATGTGGCGGCCACGCCGCAGGAGGAGCGCTTCCTGCAAATCATTCAAGCCAAGGAGATGAAGATTCAGGAAATGCAGCGCGCGCTCCAAATTAAGGACAATGAAATTGCCGAGCTGCGTTCCCATCTGGATAAGTTCCAGAGCGTTTTTCCCTTCAGTCGCAGCAGCGCCGCCGGCTGTGCAGGCGTTGGCTCCGCTTCGCCCGGCGCTGGCAACGGCCCCGGTTCCGGCAGCGGGCCAAGCACGGCCACAGGCGCCACCCGCAAGTCGGGGCAGACGTTTCAGCGTCAACGCGCCCAGGGTATCTCGGCGGAGCCACAGAGCGAATCCTCCGTGCTGCTCGATCACATCAGCTTTCCCAAATACGAGAAGGATGAGCGGTAAGTGCAAATTGGCTTTAAATATATTTTATTTACATATTATTATCATTGATTTATTTAAACGTATTTTTGCTTTAATAGTTGATCTGTATATAGAGTAACAGGGCTTACCATATTGTAATATATTTATATTTATCTAAAATCAACTTATTCCCCATTTAAACAATATATTTTGTATATTTCTTCCTGACAGAATAGAAACAATTTAATTGGTTTGCTAAGTTTGGCATAATTAAATAAAATAATATGTGTTCGAAATTAAACCAAATTTAATTATATGAAAATTCTTAAGAAGACGAAATCTTTAAAGAACTAATAGGTATATTATAAATTATAATGATAACAACAAGAATAATAATAATATTAATACAAGGCAGAGTTTATTAGTAATTTAAATGTAACATTTTCAAATGCGATTCTATTTATCATGTAAATCTGCAGAAATCTAAAAGCCATTAGCCCAGTAAAAGGAAAAGATAAAATAATTTCTTTGAAATGTCATATCTATGATTTGTCAACGAAGTTTGCTAACGCCAAGAATATCGTTCTACAATAGTATCATATTATATTAGTGTTATTAATAGCTAAAAGTTTACCCCACAAGTCTATTTGGAAAATACAATTTCGCTTAGATTTTTCCATTCATTCAACCGGGTAAACATCACGAATTGTAGAAAATGATATTGAAATTTGGAACACGCCAACTGATTACGGCAAGTGAAAGATCAGCAGCTCTACCAGACAGACCTCAGAGTTAGCTATAGATTAGATTATTATTATGCATGCTTATATACATAAATATAAATATGTATTAATATATTTTATATATATATGTATGAGTTTCGCTACATGCCGATAATGATCATCATTCGCGTCATCGACGGCGATCTTAATCAATAGCAACAGCGCCTTTCGCATCTGTCCCAAAATGCGTTTATTAAAAATTGTGCTGACAGTTTCAACGGGTTCACAGTCCCCACAGCGCCCACAAATCATCAGAAATGGCCTTGGCCAGTGTCATAGACTATATATGTCTATATCTATGTAGAGAGAGAGAGAGAGAGAGAGAGAGAGAGAGAGAGAGAGAGAGAGAGAGAGAGAGAGAGAGAGAGAGAGAGAGAGCGAGAGAGAGATAGAGAGTACTATAGAACCTGTGCCAACTGGGCAGCTAGCAAACACAATTTAATTGCGTCATGTGGCAAATTTTTTAATTTTCCTCGCGTTTTTTTTATTGAATTTTCTTTTTATAAAATTTAATCGCAAGACGAACCGAACAAAAAATTTATTTCAAGTTAAAATTTACAAAGCAAAGGTAGCATTTGGTTTGCTATGCACATTGTATACCCTACAATTTGTGTTTTACAGATTTTTTATACATATATTTTCAGATCTTGCACTATAGTTCATTAGCCAGTTATATGGCCCACACGAAGCCCATTAAAAACATGTGAAATTGTGTGGGTGAACTTTTTCTTTACTTTTCATAGATCTTAAAAGATCTGTATAGATCTCTAGATGTATCTCTATATACCTATCTCTATGCAAATCTCTCGAGTTGCGATATTTTCACACTTGGCTTCTGTGGAAGCTTTTACTGGGATCTGTTCAGTGTTGTTTTCCTTTTTGTTTTCAACCAATTTGTTTGCTATGGAAACATAAAAACATAAATATTTATTTATGTTTTCTTTGTTTTTCTTTTTTTTTTTTATATATATTTGTATGTATGTATGTATACATTTGAGTTGTTTCCTGGCAGCGTTGCTCGCCTTTGAGGCAGACGAGCAGAGCAGCTCGATTTGGCGGCGACACGCGCGCCCAATTGGCTGTCAATGATGGGCTGGCCGGGTGCTATTATAAAGCTATTATAATTAGGGTATTAGACAGCGGCAATTTGTTTAGATCTAGAAGAATTCGATTTTTATTTAGAGCATTTAAAAGAAAAATGTATATATTATATATGTATGTGAACATGTGAGATTTATGAGCGCTTTATTAGCAGATTGATATTTTATTGATATCTCAAATTGTAATATAGAGAATATATTCATGAAGGGAACTACGATTTGAGTAGCTTGGCTAATTTTGGCTAGACGAAAGTAAAAATAGTGTGGATGTAGGATGTAGTCGGAAGTAACATATATACACAAATAATTGTTCTATTTCTCTAATCATGAGTAGAAGAGAGGTTCGATTATAAACATGAAATTGATTATTCTAGATGATCAATACTTTATAATAACTTTTTTAATCTCCGAAATTTGTATGAGCCCTGATACTTAATATATATAAGCATAATTGACGAGACCCTGAAAGGTGTTTCAATAGTCTAACAATAGTCCTATTCGGCTAGTGCAAATAGTGTAATAATTATGCTGAATACTCCAAGTATGTTCAGAGTTTTCTGACTCAGCATGAAGTGTTTCCCGAAGCACAGCATGTATTCGTATTTTACCAGGAATATCGATCATATGATCTTTGTGGGGCAATGGCCAACGCCTTGAACTGACTGGCTGTATGTATCATGTTCCACCTCTGCTCTACATTGAAGTAACTCAGTTGTAAAGCCCGACGGAGTACAAGGCTCGGTCTTATTTTGTCAATTGCCATTCCGTTTGGAAATTTAATTCAGATAAACAACTATCAATTAATTGGCTCCTTTAATTATTGCAGGCGTAAAATATATAAAGAAATGAACTAAATTAATAACTATTTTATACCTTATTTATCTGTCTTGGAAATACGAATATATGTTAGGACTTATTTATATAATATATATCAATAAATCATGTAAATTTGAAGAAGCTCTAAAAATTTTACAAAAAGTACAAGTAGCTTCTTTAAAAGTCCTCTGCATATGCTCTAAATAACGCTTTTAATGAACCTTATCATATTCTCGCTCGTCTTCATTCTACCGATTAGAGATTAGCTGCATGTCAAGTAAAATTAGTTGCTTTTTGGGATAATCTTTGGCTCTAGTACCCAATTGATTGTCTTGACCTTGTTAGGATTATTGAATTCATGTAGCTGCATACCGATTGCCGACAATTCAAATGCATTTGCATGGTCATAATACAACTATATAGCGACTACTATATATGCATGCGTATACATACATTTGTCTATAGATCTGTGACAAATCTACATCTGGCATTAAATAATGCCGCAAATTTGTTAGCTGGACACAATTTATGCGATTTACTGGCGAATCGCAATAGCTGCTGACACAATCACTGAAAATCGCAGCAAATTGAAATCCGACTGCAAATGCGTTGTCAACAATTCAGCCTTTTAATGGCCGAATATGCAATGCAATGCGACTGACAAAAGGGGGAGACAGGCGTGAGTAGTGAGAGAGAGATAGTCAATGCAGACTCGTATCTTTGCCTAAAATCTATGCAACGCAACGCGTGTGTGCAACAGGACATTTTTTGACACTTGTGTGGCATAAATCAAATGCGCCGCAGGCAGCCAGCTGACGCTGACCATGCTGCACTCGAGTCGAGTTGAGTGGAGTCAACTCGCCTCAGCTTTTCATTCGCATATACCCAGCCAAGCCAAGTGGTCTTTCGGCCCATTTACACGCCGTTAATGCCGCCTGGTGGCTTTCAGCGGGGCCATCTAATAAATAATGCCAGCAAATTGTGCAAACTTGTCGCATGAGAGAACTTGCTAGTGCGCATTGTGCTGCAAAAGCCAGCTGAAAGATGGCCCAGAGCCATGCCATGCTTATGTAAATACGAGACTCACTTTGAGCCTGGCTCACCTAAGGCAACTGCATAATAATAAGCTGAAATTAAGCCAAGTCAATTTATAGTGTAATGTAGTATGGGTCAATTTATAGCCATAAGTTCGTAATAAAAACTGACTATTACGAGCAATTCGTTTTATTGATGTACCTTACATTGAGTCTTGAAGCATTCAGCTTTTGTCATGCGGCGGCCCTAACTCAAGTTGCAAGTTTTGTTTTTGTCACATCCACAGAGGAGTTGGCCCACAGTTTCAGAGGCATTCATGGGGCTATGCTTTTTGCCTGAAAGAGCAAATTATGATCAATATTTCACAAGTTTTATTAATGCACCTTCCATCGCGACTCGTAGCATTCAGCTTTTGTCATGCAGCAGCCGTAATTCAAGTATTGTTTTTGTTACATTCACTAGAAGAGTTGAGCACAGTAAATCACACGTTTCATAAGGGTATGCCTTTTATTTAGCGAGTAAGTTCTGATCAATATTTGCACAAGATGTGGATGTAGATGTACCATCCATCGAGTGTCATATCTTTCAGCTTCTGTCATGCAGTCTCTGAGCATTAGCCTGCCATAAATTCGCTAGAATATCTAAACTAAGATAGTTTTTATATATGTGAATCATGAATATGTTCTATTTCATGAACGATGAATTCATATTATTCAGTCTTTGGCATTGATGTAAGTTACATCGAGTCTTGTAGCATCCAGCTTTTGTCAGGCAGCTGCCCGTACTCAAGTTTTGTTTTCACATTCGCAAAAGAGTTGGCCCACAGTTTCAGGGTCATTCATGGGGTTAAGCTTTTTTCTGAACGAGCAAATTATGATCAATATTTCCACAAGTTTTATTAATGCACCTTCCATCGCGTCTCGTAGCATTCAGCTTTTGTCATGCAGCTGCCTTAACTCATGTTTCAAGCAAATATTATCAATATTTACTTATCATAGATGTCGGTAAATAGTTATCGAAACCGATAAATACTGATCGAATTCGATAAATAGTAGAGCACAGTTGATCACACGTTTCATAAGGCTATGCCTTTAGCGAGTAAATTCTGATAAATAGTCCCATAAGGTTCGAGTGTCATATCATTCAGCTTCTGTCATGCAGTCTCAGACCATTCAGCTTCTGCCACAAATTCGCTAGAAGATCTAAACTAAGATAATTTTTATATATGTGAATAATAAATATGTTTTATATTTCATGAACAATGAATTCATATTATTCAGTCTTTGGCATTGATCTACCTTACATCGAGTCTTGTAGCATCCAGCTTTTGTCATGCAGCTGCCCTAACTCAAGTTTCAAGTTTTGTTTTTGTCACATTCGCAAAAGAGTTGGCCCACAGTTTCAGGGGCATTCATAGGGTTATGCTTTTTTCTGAACGAGCAAATTATGATCAATATTTCCACAAGTTTTATTAAGTACCTTCCAGCGAGTCTTGTAGCATCCAGCTTTTGCCATGATTGTCAAGTTTCAAGCAAATGAGATCAATATTCCACATAGTTTCATTGCGGTCGATAAATAGTTATCGAAACCGATAAAAAGTTATCGAATTCGATAAATAGTTATCGAATCGATAAATAGTTATCGAAATCGATAAATAGTTATCGAACCCGATAAATAGTTATCGAACTCAATAAATAGTTATCGAAATCGATAAATAGCCATCGAAATCTATAAATAGTTATCGAACTCAATAAATAGTTATCGAAATCGATAAATAGTTATCGAAATCGATAAATAGTTATCGAAATCGATAAATAGTTATCGAAATCGATAAATAGTTTTCGAAATCGATAAATAGTTATCGAAGTCGATAAATAGTTATCGGAACCGAGAAATAGTTATCGAAATCGATTAAAAGTTACCGACATCAATAATTAGTTATCGAGGAGTTATAAAAGTCAAGTATTACTCATTACTTTTCGAAATTTATTGGTGATAAACTATGGCTTGATGTATTGATAGACTTATAGATTTAAAATGCTTTTTATAACTTAAATCAGGGCTTACACAAGCTTCATTATATGCACTCTTTGTCATATATGTACCTTACTTCGAGTCCCGTGGCATTCAGCTTTTGTCATGCAGCTGCCCTAATTCAAGTATTGTTTTTGTTACATTCACTAGAAGAGTTGAGCACAGTAAATCACACGTTTCATAAGGGTATGCCTTTTATTTAGCGAGTAAGTTCTGATCAATATTTCCACAAGATGTGGATGTAGATGTACCATCCATCGAGTATCATATCTTTCAGCTTCTGTCATGCTGTCTCTGAGCATTAGCCTGCCATAAATTCGCTAGAATATCTAAACTAAGATAGTTTTTATATATGTGAATCATGAATATGTTCTATTTCATGAATGATGAATTCATATTATTCAGTCTTTGGCATTGATGTAAGTTACATCGAGTCTTGTAGCATCCAGCTTTTGTCAGGCAGCTGCCCGTACTCAAGTTTTGTTTTCACATTCGCAAAAGAGTTGGCCCACAGTTTCAGGGTCATTCATGGGGTTAAGCTTTTTTCTGAACGAGCAAATTATGATCAATATTTCCACAAGTTTTATTAATGCACCTTCCATCGCGTCTCGTAGCATTCAGCTTTTGTCATGCAGCTGCCTTAACTCATGTTTCAAGCAAATATTATCAATATTTACTTATCATAGATGTCGGTAAATAGTTATCGAAACCGATAAATACTGATCGAATTCGATAAATAGTAGAGCACAGTTGATCACACGTTTCATAAGGCTATGCCTTTAGCGAGTAAATTCTGATAAATAGTTCCATAAGGTTCGAGTGTCATATCATTCAGCTTCTGTCATGCAGTCTCAGACCATTCAGCTTCTGCCACAAATTCGCTAGAAGATCTAAACTAAGATAATTTTTATATATGTGAATAATAAATATGTTTTATATTTCATGAACAATGAATTCATATTATTCAGTCTTTGGCATTGATCTACCTTACATCGAGTCTTGTAGCATCCAGCTTTTGTCATGCAGCTGCCCTAACTCAAGTTTCAAGTTTTGTTTTTGTCACATTCGCAAAAGAGTTGGCCCACAGTTTCAGGGGCATTCATAGGGTTATGCTTTTTTCTGAACGAGCAAATTATGATCAATATTTCCACAAGTTTTATTAAGTATCTTCCAGCGAGTCTTGTAGCATCCAGCTTTTGTCATGATTGTCAAGTTTCAAGCAAATGTGATCAATATTCCACATAGTTTCATTGCGGTCGATAAATAGTTATCGAAATCGTTAAATAGTTATCGAAACCGATACATAGTTATCGAAATCGATAAAAAGTTATCGAAACCGATACATAGTTATCGAAATCGATAAATAGTTATCGAAACCGATACATAGTTATCGAAATCGATAAATAGTTATCGAAATCGATAAATAGTTATCGAAATCGATAAATAGTTATCGAAATCTATAAATAGTTATCGAAATCTATAAATAGTTATCGAAATCGATAAATAGTTATCGAAACCGATAAATACTGATCGAATTCGATAAATAGTATAGCACAGTTGATCACACGTTTCATAAGGCTATGCCTTTAGCGAGTAAATTCTGATAAATAGTTCCATAAGGTTCGAGTGTCATATCATTCAGCTTCTGTCATGCAGTCTCAGACCATTCAGCTTCTGCCACAAATTCGCTAGAAGATCTAAACTAAGATAATTTTTATATATGTGAATAATAAATAGTTTTATATTTCATGAACAATGAATTCATATTATTCAGTCTTTGGCATTGATCTACCTTACATCGAGTCTTGTAGCATCCAGCTTTTGTCATGCAGCTGCCCTAACTCAAGTTTCAAGTTTTGTTTTTGTCACATTCGCAAAAGAGTTGGCCCACAGTTTCAGGGGCATTCATAGGGTTATGCTTTTTTCTGAACGAGCAAATTATGATCAATATTTCCACAAGTTTTATTAAGTACCTTCCAGCGAGTCTTGTAGCATCCAGCTTTTGTCATGATTGTCAAGTTTCAAGCAAATGTGATCAATATTCCACACATCGAAATCGATAAATAGTTATCGAAATCGATAAATAGTTATCGAAATCGATAAATAGTTATCGGAACCGAGAAATAGTTATCGAAATCGATTAAAAGTTACCGACATCAATAATTAGTTATCGAGGAGTTATAAAAGTCGAGTATTACTCATTACTTTTCGAAATTTATTGGTGATAAACTATGGCTTGATGTATTGATAGACTTATAGATTTAAAATGCTTTTTATAACTTAAATCAGGGCTTACACAAGCTTCATTATATGCACTCTTTGTCATATACAATATGTACCTTACTTCGAGTCCCGTGGCATTCAGCTTTTGTCATGCAGCTGCCCCAATTCAAGTATTGTTTTTGTTACATTCACTAGAAGAGTTGAGCACAGTAAATCACACGTTTCATAAGGGTATGCCTTTTATTTAGCGAGTAAGTTCTGATCAATATTTGCACAAGATGTGGATGTAGATGTACCATCCATCGAGTGTCATATCTTTCAGCTTCTGTCATGCTGTCTCTGAGCATTAGCCTGCCATAAATTCGCTAGAATATCTAAACTAAGATAGTTTTTATATATGTGAATCATGAATATGTTCTATTTCATGAACGATGAATTCATATTATTCAGTCTTTGGCATTGATGTAAGTTACATCGAGTCTTGTAGCATCCAGCTTTTGTCAGGCAGCTGCCCGTACTCAAGTTTTGTTTTCACATTCGCAAAAGAGTTGGCCCACAGTTTCAGGGTCATTCATGGGGTTAAGCTTTTTTCTGAACGAGCAAATTATGATCAATATTTCCACAAGTTTTATTAATGCACCTTCCATCGCGTCTCGTAGCATTCAGCTTTTGTCATGCAGCTGCCTTAACTCATGTTTCAAGCAAATATTATCAATATTTACTTATCATAGATGTCGGTAAATAGTTATCGAAACCGATAAATACTGATCGAATTCGATAAATAGTAGAGCACAGTTGATCACACGTTTCATAAGGCTATGCCTTTAGCGAGTAAATTCTGATAAATAGTTCCATAAGGTTCGAGTGTCATATCATTCAGCTTCTGTCATGCAGTCTCAGACCATTCAGCTTCTGCCACAAATTCGCTAGAAGATCTAAACTAAGATAATTTTTATACCCTGAACCCATTGAAAATGGGAAATCAGGGTATAATGGTTTTGTTAAAAGTATGTAACAGGCAGAAGGAGGCGTGGCAGACCCCACAAAGTATATATATTCTTGATCAGGGCGACGAGCTGAGTTGATTTGGCCCTGTCCGTCTGTCTGTCCGTCCGTCCGTCCGTCCGTCCGTCCGTCCGTCCGTCCGTCCGTATGTATGAACGCGTCGATTTCAGAAGATATAAGAGCTAGAGACTTCAAATTTTTTTTAAAATGTCCGTAATCACAGCGCGCATATCAAGTTTATCATTAAAAATCGATAACTCATCCCGATCTTTTTTTATCGATAAAAAACCTTATCGAAAACCAGTTATAAAATTATATCTTCTACACCCTTATTGCTAGAGTCTCCAAATTTTTAATGTATGCTTATATGCAATTTATACAATTTCGGTTTTTGTTAAAATTTACCCCCCACCCTTAAATTCACCCCCTCACCCTCACTTTTGTAAAAAGCGTATTTCAAATACTAGAGACTTGGGCTTTGGAATATACACACATATTTACCATATGATTACGCTCTAAAAGTTTCATTAAGATCGTATGTCTACAAAAGAAATTATTTAACAAATAAATTCTCATAATATTGCCCACACTGCAGCGCAGCCCAAGCGCAGTCGCTGCTTACTGCGCAGTTAGCAGAGCGCAGGCTTATGCGTGCGTGTGGATGCATGTGTATGTATGTGTGCATAAAAAAAGTGCAGAATGATTAGAATATCAGCTTGGAGGGTTCAGGGTATCTCCTAGTCGAGCAGTCTCGACTGGAGCTTTCTTACTTGTTATATATGTGAATAATAAATATGTTTTATATTTCATGAACAATGAATTCATATTATTCAGTCTTTGGCATTGATCTACCTTACATCGAGTCTTGTAGCATCCAGCTTTTGTCATGCAGCTGCCCTAACTCAAGTTTCAAGTTTTGTTTTTGTCACATTCGCAAAAGAGTTGGCCCACAGTTTCAGGGGCATTCATAGGGTTATGCTTTTTTCTGAACGAGCAAATTATGATCAATATTTCCACAAGTTTTATTAAGTACCTTCCAGCGAGTCTTGTAGCATCCAGCTTTTGTCATGATTGTCAAGTTTCAAGCAAATGTGATCAATATTCCACATAGTTTCATTGCGGTCGATAAATAGTTATCGAAATCGTTAAATAGTTATCGAAACCGATACATAGTTATCGAAATCGATAAAAAGTTATCGGAACCGTTAAATAGTTATCGAAATCGTTAAATAGTTATCGAAACCGATACATAGTTATCGAAATCGATAAATAGTTATCGAAATCGATAAATAGTTATCGAAATCGATAAATAGTTATCGAAATCGATAAATAGTTATCGAAATCGATAAATAGTTATCGAAATCGATAAACAGTTATCGAAATCGATAAATAGTTATCGAAATCGATAAATAGTTATCGAAATCGATAAATAGTTATCGAAATCGATAAATAGTTATCGAAATCGATAAATAGTTATCGGAACCGAGAAATAGTTATCGAAATCGATTAAAAGTTACCGACATCAATAATTAGTTATCGAGGAGTTATAAAAGTCGAGTATTACTCATTACTTTTCGAAATTTATTGGTGATAAACTATGGCTTGATGTATTGATAGACTTATAGATTTAAAATGCTTTTTATAACTTAAATCAGGGCTTACACAAGCTTCATTATATGCACTCTTTGTCATATATGTACCTTACTTCGAGTCCCGTGGCATTCAGCTTTTGTCATGCAGCTGCCCTAATTCAAGTATTGTTTTTGTTACATTCACTAGAAGAGTTGAGCACAGTAAATCACACGTTTCATAAGGGTATGCCTTTTATTTAGCGAGTACGTTCTGATCAATATTTGCACAAGATGGGATGTAGATGTACCATCCATCGAGTGTCATATCTTTCAGCTTCTGTCATGCTGTCTCTGAGCATTAGCCTGCCATAAATTCGCTAGAATATCTAAACTAAGATAGTTTTTATATATGTGAATCATGAATATGTTCTATTTCATGAACGATGAATTCATATTATTCAGTCTTTGGCATTGATGTAAGTTACATCGAGTCTTGTAGCATCCAGCTTTTGTCAGGCAGCTGCCCGTACTCAAGTTTTGTTTTCACATTCGCAAAAGAGTTGGCCTACAGTTTCAGGGTCATTCATGGGGTTAAGCTTTTTTCTGAACGAGCAAATTATGATCAATATTTCCACAAGTTTTATTAATGCACCTTCATCGCGTATCGTAGCATTCAGCTTTTGTCATGCAGCTGCCTTAACTCATATTTCAAGCAAATATTATCAATATTTACTTATCATAGATGTCGGTAAATAGTTATCGAAACCGATAAATACTGATCGAATTCGATAAATAGTAGAGCACAGTTGATCACACGTTTCATAAGGCTATGCCTTTAGCGAGTAAATTCTGATAAATAGTTCCATAAGGTTCGAGTGTCATATCATTCAGCTTCTGTCATGCAGTCTCAGACTATTCAGCTTCTGCCACAAATTCGCTAGAAGATCTAAACTAAGATAAATTTTATATATGTGAATAATAAATATGTTTTCTATTTCATGAATTCATATTTTCAGTCTTTGGCATTGATCTACCTTACATCGAGTCTTGTAGCATCCAGCTTTTGTCATGCAGCTGCTCTAACTCAGTTTCAAGTTTTGTTTTTGTCACATTCGCAAAAGAGTTGGCCCACAGTTTCAGGGGCATTCATAGGGTTATGCTTTTTTCTGAACGAGCAAATTATGATCAATATTTCCACAAGTTTTATTAAGTACCTTCCAGCGAGTCTTGTAGCATCCAGCTTTTGCCATGATTGTCAAGTTTCAAGCAAATGAGATCAATATTCCACATAGTTTCATTGCGGTCGATAAATAGTTATCGAAACCGATAAAAAGTTATCGAATTCGATAAATAGTTATCGAATCGATAAATAGTTATCGAAATCGATAAATAGTTATCGAACCCGATAAATAGTTATCGAACTCAATAAATAGTTATCGAAATCGATAAATAGTTATCGAAATCGATAAATAGTTATCGAAATCGATAAATAGTTATCGAAATCGATAAATAGTTATCGGAACCGATAAATAGTTATCGGAACCGATAAATAAATATCGAAATCGATTAAAAGTTACCGACATCAATAATTAGTTATCGAGGAGTTATAAAAGTCGAGTATTACTCATTACTTTTCGAAATTTATTGGTGATAAACTATGGCTTGATGTATTGATAGACTTATAGATTTAAAATGCTTTTTATAACTTAAATCAGGGCTTACACAAGCTTCATTATATGCACTCTTTGTCATATATGTACCTTACTTCGAGTCCCGTGGCATTCAGCTTTTGTCATGCAGCTGCCCTAATTCAAGTATTGTTTTTGTTACATTCACTTGAAGAGTTGAGCACAGTAAATCACACGTTTCATAAGGGTATGCCTTTTATTTAGCGAGTAAGTTCTGATCAATATTTGCACAAGATGTGGATGTAGATGTACCATCCATCGAGTGTCATATCTTTCAGCTTCTGTCATGCTGTCTCTGAGCATTAGCCTGCCATAAATTCGCTAGAATATCTAAACTAAGATAGTTTTTATATATGTGAATCATGAATATGTTCTATTTCATGAACGATGAATTCATATTATACAGTCTTTGGCATTGATGTAAGTTACATCGAGTCTTGTAGCATCCAGCTTTTGTCAGGCAGCTGCCCGTACTCAAGTTTTGTTTTCACATTCGCAAAAGAGTTGGCCCACAGTTTCAGGGTCATTCATGGGGTTAAGCTTTTTTCTGAACGAGCAAATTATGATCAATATTTCCACAAGTTTTATTAATGCACCTTCATCGCGTATCGTAGCATTCAGCTTTTGTCATGCAGCTGCCTTAACTCATATTTCAAGCAAATATTATCAATATTTACTTATCATAGATGTCGGTAAATAGTTATCGAAACCGATAAATACTGATCGAATTCGATAAATAGTAGAGCACAGTTGATCACACGTTTCATAAGGCTATGCCTTTAGCGAGTAAATTCTGATAAATAGTTCCATAAGGTTCGAGTGTCATATCATTCAGCTTCTGTCATGCAGTCTCAGACCATTCAGCTTCTGCCACAAATTCGCTAGAAGATCTAAACTAAGATAATTTTTATATATGTGAATAATAAATATGTTTTATATTTCATGAACAATGAATTCATATTATTCAGTCTTTGGCATTGATCTACCTTACATCGAGTCTTGTAGCATCCAGCTTTTGTCATGCAGCTGCCCTAACTCAAGTTTCAAGTTTTGTTTTTGTCACATTCGCAAAAGAGTTGGCCCACAGTTTCAGGGGCATTCATAGGGTTATGCTTTTTTCTGAACGAGCAAATTATGATCAATATTTCCACAAGTTTTATTAAGTACCTTCCAGCGAGTCTTGTAGCATCCAGCTTTTGTCATGATTGTCAAGTTTCAAGCAAATGTGATCAATATTCCACATAGTTTCATTGCGGTCGATAAATAGTTATCGAAATCGTTAAATAGTTATCGAAATCGTTAAATAGTTATCGAAATCGTTAAATAGTTATCGAAATCGATAAATAGTTATCGAAATCGTTAAATAGTTATCGAAACCGATACATAGTTATCGAAATCGATAAATAGTTATCGAAATCGATAAATAGTTATCGAAATCGATAAATAGTTATCGAAATCGATAAATAGTTATCGAAACCGATAAATAGTTGTCGAACCCGATAAATAGTTATCGAACTCAATAAATAGTTATCGAAATCGATAAATAGTTATCGAAATCGATAAATAGTTATCGAAATCGATAAATAGTTATCGAAATCGATAAATAGTTATCGGAACCGAGAAATAGTTATCGAAATCGATTAAAAGTTACCGGCATCAATAATTAGTTATCGAGGAGTTATAAAAGTCGAGTATTACTCATTACTTTTCGAAATTTATTGGTGATAAACTATGGCTTGATGTATTGATAGACTTATAGATTTAAAATGCTTTTTATAACTTAAATCAGGGCTTACACAAGCTTCATTATATGCACTCTTTGTCATATATGTACCTTACTTCGAGTCCCGTGGCATTCAGCTTTTGTCATGCAGCTGCCCTAATTCAAGTATTGTTTTTGTTACATTCACTAGAAGAGTTGAGCACAGTAAATCACACGTTTCATAAGGGTATGCCTTTTATTTAGCGAGTAAGTTCTGATCAATATTTGCACAAGATGTGGATGTAGATGTACCATCCATCGAGTGTCATATCTTTCAGCTTCTGTCATGCTGTCTCTGAGCATTAGCCTGCCATAAATTCGCTAGAATATCTAAACTAAGATAGTTTTTATATATGTGAATCATGAATATGTTCTATTTCATGAACGATGAATTCATATTATTCAGTCTTTGGCATTGATGTAAGTTACATCGAGTCTTGTAGCATCCAGCTTTTGTCAGGCAGCTGCCCGTACTCAAGTTTTGTTTTCACATTCGCAAAAGAGTTGGCCCACAGTTTCAGGGTCATTCGTGGGGTTAAGCTTTTTTCTGAACGAGCAAATTATGATCAATATTTCCACAAGTTTTATTAATGCACCTTCATCGCGTATCGTAGCATTCAGCTTTTGTCATGCAGCTGCCTTAACTCATATTTCAAGCAAATAATATCAATATTTATTTATCATAAATGTCGGTAAATAGTTATCGAAACCGATAAATAATGATCGAATTCGATAAATAGTAGAGCACAGTTGATCACCCGTTTCATAAGACTATGCCTTTAGCGAGTAAATTCTGATAAATAGTTCCATAAGGTTCGAGTGTCATATCATTCAGCTTCTGTCATGCAGTCTCAGACCATTCAGCTTCTGCCACAAATTCGCTAGAAGATCTAAACTAAGATAATTTTTATATATGTGAATCATAATTATGTTTTCTATTTCATGAACAATGAATTCATATTATTCAGTCTTTGGCATTGATCTACCTTACATCGGGTCTTGTAGCATCCAGCTTTTGTCATGCAGCTGCCCTAACTCAAGTTTCAAGTTTTGTTTTTGTCACATTCGCAAAAGAGTTGGCCCACAGTTTCAGGGGCATTCATAGGGTTATGCTTTTTTCTGAACGAGCAAATTATGATCAATATTTCCACAAGTTTTATTAAGTACTTTCCAGCGAGTCTCTTAGCATTAAACCTATATCTAGCCCTTCACCATTAATTTTGTAAAAGGCAGATGCATGCATTTCAATGTTATAATCACGATCTAAAAGTTTCACGAAGTCAATCCATTATTATATTTTATCTACACTTTGCAGCATAAAAGTCGTTAAATGATTTTTAAAAGCTTTCTCGCCTTGAGCTGCCCACATACCACTTTAGAGCTTACAAAATCCCCCGAGTAATCTTTATTTATCTCTAATTACACACGCAATTGATATATATATATATATATATATATATCATTTTACGTTCGGGTTGTTCGACTGGTGGTTTATGAGAATTGGTTTATGAGGACTGCTTTTCGACGTTTGCACACACAATTTGGTCTGAAAGCAAAAGTCAACTGCAAATCGTTGAAACGCACCCGCAATGCGAAATCTTTACCTCTCGAGACAGCGTCTTGGGAGGCTGGCCTATAGAAAAAGGTGCAGCTCGGCGACTCGTTGGCGTCTGTTTGGTTTTTTGGGGAGGCGGGGCATTCGAGCAGCCTTGGCATGCCTTACGCATGCACGAAATCAAATTTACGTACAAATATAGTCATATAAATGGTTATAGCTTCCGATAGACAACTGGAACAGTGCCAGGCTGCCCGACTGCCTAGCTGCCAGCACGCCCCAAAGGTCTAATTGAAGCTATTAATTGTTTGGCTCGCCCGCGGTGGCATGCCACACCATTGCAGCCAATGGGGCGATCGTTTGCACCGTGGGCAACACAAATTGCACACCACACGCATTTTTCGCCTGCTGTGCTGCTGTGCGAATGCTAATTTACGCATATCAAATGCAACTTAGTTTGCAGCATGATCAACTAGAGCATGCCCTGCATAAGCTACGATTATTGTGTTACAGGAATCCAAATAAGAGTCAGACGCTGCGACTCACAGCAGGAATCAACTCTCTGCCTTGGGCTTTAGACATTCTGTTTGCCTTCAAGTTAATTGGCATTGAGTTCTATTTCGATAATAATGTAAAACTAGAGTATGTTGGCACCATAAAAATATTTATTTGCAGGACATTATTTGATAAAAATTTGAGTTTCTCTTCTCTTATTCTTTTAGTTCAAGAAGAGGGAGGAGTAACTAAATTAGATATAAAGCCAACATTTGCATTTATATACTAGATTTAATCTATGATTAGATCATTTATGAAATATCATAACTTCACTATTTTTAAATTATTTGTTTTAGTATGTTAATTGGCTATTTTTGCAGGATTTTTCAATTTCTTAACTCTTAAGTTAATAGTTCAGTAATTTTAAAATCAGACTGTAGATGTAGGAGACTCATTCTGAAAACTTGAAAATTTTCTATATTTCCTAAGTGACGAAAAAAAAAAATCCCTCATAAGTAAAACAAAATTCTAAGCTTAAATAAGCTAATATAAACATCCATAATTAAATAATTCTTTTTCTGCCTTTAAATATTTATAACATTACTTGCATTACATTACATCTAGTCCCCAAACTTTGTCGAACAATAGTAATTAACTTTTCAAACACCTCGAAGTTAGAGTATTTAAAGGCGTTTAGTGGCGTCGGAATAGCGCCGCGGGTGTTGCTGCCACAGCCACGCACCACATCGAGCTCTTGGCGTCGAACTTGTTTCGATTACCCAAAATATACTTTCGGTCGGGTAGTCGAAATATAATACGCATTTTTCTTTCGTAAAAAATGTAATAAAAGACGGCGCTTGCAGCTTGCCAAAATAAATTGGTCGCTTCCTAGGCAACGACGACTGTGCCAACAGCTAAATCTTACAGCCATCTACGATGATTACACTGTTCGAAAACTTGGAGTGTGTTCTACGAAGTTGATATATTAACTATGATGCAGCTTGTTGAAGGACTTAAGCACTTGTGTTAATGTAACAATATTTGAATACTTGCTCAAGCAAATTGAGTTTTAATTAATTTAAAAATTTTATGATCATATTATCTATGCCAAGATATTTTATTTCAAATTGAAAATTTTATCAATCGATAAAACTTTATTAAAATGTGAAGTATGATTTAATTCAATGCTCCAAATAACTGTTTAATTTATCTTTCCATACGAAAGAGTTACATTCTCTAGGGCTTAGAATAAATCAGTTTAACAGTAGTTTGACTTTAGTGAAATGTTATCAGAAGTACATATAGGGGCATAAAAATGACTACCAGCAGATTGGTGAAAGTATAGATCAAAGGGATACCTACATAGATATTGTATTTGGCCTTTTTCATATATTTAACTAAAAGTTATAATAAAATATATGAAATAAAAAGTTGTATAAAACATAGGCCGTAATTTTTAGTAGTGTATAATTGTGGACTCTAACCTGCGCCGTTAGGTGCGCAACTGTCGCTGGTAACGAGTAGCCTGTATGTTTATTAAATTTTTATATTTTAATTGTAAGTGTTGTTAGGCGTGAGTGTGTGTGTGTGTGTGTGTGTGTGTGTGTGTGTGTGTGTGTGTGTGTGTGTGTGTGTGTGTGTGTGTGTCTGTGCCAAAACTATGTGATTACCGGCCAAACAGGCGGCACAGCTTGTTGTCTGTTGTCGACCTGGCTGGATAGCTGGCTGTGTGGCTGTATGGCTGTATGGCTGTCTAACTCATCATCCACTATCGTGGCTGGCTATAGCTAATTTTATGTCTACGCGCATGCGCAGCGTTGCCAGAGTTTACAAATTGGATGACCAACGACGACAAGTGCGTTACGCCCGATTTCAAGACTTGGCTTTAATTAATCGGCCCAAGTCGATTAAGCCTGACTGTCCGGCTGCCTGGCTGCCTGGTTGGTTGTCAATTGTGCTGACAGATAAAGTCATTTGACATTTACAGGCAGCACATGGCACATGGCATAGCCTCTCCCCCATCTTCTCCCCTTCCTTGTAATCACCTCCGCCTACTTCTCTTGCATTTTTCAAATTTGTTGCAATTTTATATCGTATAATATATATATATTTTTTCTTTTTTGCGTACAACTTGTTGCATTCGATGTAAGCCAAAGTGGCGAAGCAGATAAAAAACGATTTATATGTGTCAGTCGCGAAATTAATTGGCCTTTTGACTTTGTCAGCGGCGAGTGTGCAGAATAGTTGTTAAGACCACAACTGATCATTTTTGGGACGTAACCATTTGACAGTTGTGCTACCATATTCGTACTTACCTCAAGCGTAACTAATTTATGGCCAAACATTTATCCATATCTATTTCATATCTATTGACAGCTCCCGTGAACTTATCAAAGCGGCCATTTTGGATAACGACTTCATGAAAAACTTGGACTTGGCCCAAATACGCGAAATTGTCGATTGCATGTATCCGGTCAAGTATCCAGCCAAGAATCTAATCATCAAGGAGGGAGATGTCGGCAGCATTGTCTATGTTATGGAAGGTGAGTCAGTGTATTTTTTAAATAATTAATAATAATTACATACGTTGAGTGGGCGAAACTGAAACTAATAGAGATTGCATAGGGCAGAGTTCCCTTTTTTTGAGTAATAAAAGAAGAAAGTTCATTAAAAAAATAGCTACATTTGATTTGGATTGATTTTATATTAAGTGAATGCGATTTCTTCGATTAGGGTAAGACAACTGCAGTGATAAATGCTATGCTATATAGCTTTAAGGATGTCAGATCTTCAGCAAATGCTATCTTACTTTTTTATAGAAGAAAAGTAATCGATTCAAGATGAATTTTAATGCCTAGAGCATTGCGTTATTCAGCTTTAACAACTGCTACTTTTTTATGATTGATGTTGATTAGCTATTTCTGTCAAATAATAGAAATTTTTATATAATTTTAGAAAATGTTTCAATAGACACAAAATACATTGTGTTCAGAAAGTGCTTCAACTAATACAGTTTTATAATTTTCTCAAATCGATTTTAATTGATTTGATTGATAGTACAGTACACATCCAACAGTCAAAATGAAATAATGCAAAAAAAGACAACATTTTTACAAATTCGTTAAGTTACAAACATTTCGCTTAAGGTCGTGTAAAATTTATTCGCAATGTTTTTAGTGTTGTGCAAAATTGTGAAATCTCTAAAGGAACAATTTCATAGACACTGTTATCTACTTTTAATATTTCTGAGACAGCTGCCAGCTCTGTTCCAAATGGGTATGTCAAAATGATTATTAAATATACATATAAATTCAATACTTTAAATTAACTAAAATAGCTGACACTTTTAAGTATGCAAAGCTTGAACTGCATTGAAATGGACTCACTTTACAGTGCCGCCCATAAGTATGCAATAGAATATATTCAATTTATATCAATTGCAACTGCAGTATTTACTCTTGTACTCCCTGCTGCCACTTCTGCTCCTCACTTGGCATTGGGTTGTCAGGGCTAGCCGCCCACGCCTGTTCTGTCTGCCGATCGTGCCACTCGTTGTGGCAGATAAGTAGCGCCTACTTTGGCAGCGCACGCGCAGCTGGCTCCAGTGCCCTCCCAGAAATGCGCATGCCTTGCAGTGCACACACCCACACAGCACTCAGCACATTGCACAGAGCGCGTCGAGAAGTTCACAAGCTTGGCTTGGCCTGGCTTGGCTGGGGCTGCGAAATGTCAGCGATCTGGCAGCAGCTTCTAAATTTAGTTTTCCTTTCAATTTTTCGTATACCCTGTGCGAATGTCAAATGTGGGTGGGATGGAGTTTCAGAACTTTTGAAGTAAGGTATTATAAAAATAAATTTTCATCATTAATTTGCTATAAATTGGTAGTTACATAAAAATTATAAAAAATCTGGGATATTTGATTCAAATTTTTGATTGCATATATATAACACGTGTGTGTATATATTTTTATATACCTTTATATATTTTAAGTTACTCTAATTGATTTATATGAAGCTGTACAAAAAACTCTTTAATTTCATATACAGAATACCTAACTGCAGGGTATCTACAATTTAGCATTTCGATTCGCTTCATTTTAACGTGTTTCTCGGACTTGTTACTTCAATTTTGTTTTTGTTTTCTTGGGTGTGCTTATTTCTAATTGTTGTTTTAAATATTTGCACGCCAATGTTCGAATTTATTTAGATTCGAGTTTAGGATTGGCTCCGGTTGTTTGCTATTCGTGTTAATTTAGTAGTCGAATTAATTCAAGCACTTTTTTTCGTGTTTAATTGCGTCAGCAACAAAGCTAATTGCGTGATGTACAAATTAAAAAGTCTCAGACTGAGTGCCAAAATCAAGAAGAAGAAAGTTAACATTGTGCTTCCTCATAAAAACTGAAACCAAATGATGATTCATAATAATGATAATGATGCTGTTGATGATGATCATGCAACAGCGTCGACAGTTGCTTCCTTAATCTGTGCAACCTCCGCACTTGAAAGCCGGCTGCAACAACTTGGAAGCCAAAAAAAAAAAAAAAAAAAAAATACATACAACAGATGTCATGGCAGCTGTTGCTGCTGCAGGCAACAAAGAGAGTGTGTGTGAGAGAGAGAGAGAGAGAGTGAGGCAGAGCGAGAGCATGATCGATACTCTCTGAACTGCAGATGTGCAAAAATCGTGTGTGCTTCGGCTGAGTGAGCAACTTGTATACGCTTCAAATTGCATGAATGAACCATAGTGATAATTAAGTATTCAGAGCTGTGACACTTGGGTTAATAATACGGTGATAAGGCGAGTACATTTACGTACATGAAACAAATAGATAACGAATTCATTTAGTGGCATAAATAGCAGCTGATTAAAAGCTTTTCATGTGTCTGACACACAGTAGTAGCAATTGATTTGAAAACATTCTAATCTTTAGAAAATAAAGGAATAAAGTAACTGTCCATAGCAATCAACAAGTATTAAGTCGACTTTCCATATTTAAATTATTTAATGAAATATAATACTTACAATATATTATATATAAATATATAATATAGTCTGATCTCTAAGGAAAAACCTTTGTATGAATAGAATTATCGAAATTTAAATTTAAATTAGATTTATATTTAAATTACTTTCTTGCATAAATTATACTTTTTGATCATGACAAATTTCTTTATTAATTAAAATACTCATACACATAGTTATTAATTTGAGCATAAACATAATTAATTGAATAATTCGTATCATTTGTTGAGCTACAAGCAATCAGTGAGTACAAGTAGCGTATCAGTTAAGCGTAGCTGGTTAGCGAGTCGACCTTGTCTATTAACGCACTTGTTTTCGTCTACGTTTTACCTGCATATGCACACATATTCACTCTCACACATTTTTTTCCACAGCAACTCTCTCTCACCCGCGCACACACTATTGTTGCTCAGCTGGTGCTGATCTCTTTGGCCAATGGCCATCCCTCAAACGAGTCGTGCTCAATCTCATTCTTGCGCGCTCTCTCTCTCTCTCTCTCTCTCTCTCTCTCTCTCTCTCTCTCTCTCTTACTGTCTGTCATTTGCTGGCTGTGCGACTCACAGCGGGAATCATTCGTTCAGCAGCCAGCGGAGCAAGTGAACGTGCGAGGCGCATGCGCGCTCGGCTTGCAAAAATAATATTGAAGAAAAAACACACTCACACACAGAAACTCGTGTTTCGTTCGCGTGCTCGTGCGTGTAGCGTGATTCGTGTCGTTCGGCTGCAACTCTTGTGTTTTGTTTTTTGCATATCGTATGCACGCTTCGTCGCGCGTGGAATATTACAACAACGCAGCCCACTTTAAAGAGGGGCATGAAAAGTAGAAGAAATAATATTAATACTCAAGTACTCACACACACACGCACTTAAGCGTGTGTATGTATTTGTAGACATAATAGCCGCATTCCAACAATTACACAGCCTTTAAAGATGTTTCATTAAAATATTTTTTTTTGCTCTATTTTCAACAAGGCAATTACATAAACATATAAACATTTTCTATTGTTTTGTCTGTGGTACATTGTTCCGTGCGGCCCATTCTATAAGTCCACAGCAAACCAACACGGAACGCCAAGCGAATGAATTTATTTCCCATGTGTTGTTTACAAAACCAAAAAAGATCGAAACCCGGCTATAAACCAGAAATTATGTAGAAAAGGCAAGCGACAAGCAATGCGGTTTCTACGAATTGCTGTTGGCTTGGAGAATTCTTGACAGGCAACAAGAAGAGAAAAAAATCAAGCAAGAAAAATAAAAACTAAAAGTGAAAGTGTATTAAAAAAAACAACAAAAAATCAACTCCTGTTTGTTGCAGTTTGTTGCACGGACTCGTGGGCGTGCCAAAGTACGCAGATCTGTAAAACAGTAAGAGAGGGAGAGACCTATAACGGACTGAGAGGTAGAGCATGGGGGGAACTGAAGTTACAGTACATTTGCTCTTTATACACATACATATACAATTTTGTGTCGATTGAACGAAAAGATCACTTGAAGAATTCCGGTTTTTGTGGTTTTTCACAGTTGTTGCTGCTATTGTTGTTTGTGTTGTTGCTGCTATTTGTTTCGTGTTGCTTGCCCCCTCACATTTGGCGGATTTGTATTTTGTCGGTCATTGGTCCGAAAAAGTGTAGACAGAATTAAAAAAAAAAAAAAGTAAAAAAGAAAAATACTTTTGTATATATAAAAAATACTCGAAATAAAGATCCAAGATCCAAGTCAAGTCAAATAATGGTAAATGGCAAATGGCAAAAGAACCGTAACTTGACGCTGACAAACAATTAAATTGATATAGTTGCCCAGATAATGTATTCACTCAGGGCCTGATACATCAGTTGAGTCGTGCAAGAATGTGAAGCATTAAGAAACTCTGATTTTGCAACACTTTATACCTGCAAAGAAATGCGGAAGACGTGGGCAGCATTTCATGTGGCATCACAAGCAAAAGAAATAACAAAAAAATAAAGATTTAAGCCAACATTAAATTAGAAATCGTGCGAAAGCCAAAGACAATCAAAGAAACCCAACCCGAGCCAAGACGGCAGAAAAAGTAAAAGAAATAATGAAGTAAAGCTCAGGTGTGACAAAAATTAAATACTCTCTTGAATGTCTAAGGTAGATCTGACTGGCTATAGTATTTTATAAAGACTATATTGCTGGAAATCTAAGAATTTATCTATTCTTCTACATATAGGGTAAAATATTACTCTTTATCGATATATATCCATAAAACATATGACAATATTAAAAGTGAATATCTATTTCCAATATCAATCAATCCTCTACAACGGATTCTAGCTTATTATTTGATATGAAAGCAACTAGATTTGATAAGTTCATATTGCTCTTCCAATATATAGGGTATTAGAAAGACAGAAGAGGAAAAACAAAGAGTCACAAAAACGACAAAAGTGTGTTAATGTCGCGCGTTTTGTTACGTTCGGATTCTGCTTTGTAGCCCATTTGGCTTCTTCAGAGTGCGGCTCAGTTTGTCCCAAGCGATCGTTTAGCTGGCGGGGAATTGCGTTCATTAATCAGATCCGCTAGATGGCCAAGGGGAAACTCTCACTTTTCCAGCTGCTTGCAGGCACAGAGGCAGCGCTTTTCTGTCGAATGATTAAGTAACTTGCGATCGAGCCTCGAGCTAGCAGCTACTACGATTAGATGATGATCGTAACAATGGGAAAATGAGCGCATAATGTGAAAATGAGCAGCAATTGGGCTTGGGGCTAAGGTAAAATGAAAATATGATCATACATAATATATATCTTTCTGTTTTGATCAGATATGATCAAAGACTGCGCTGCTTTAAGCATGTTTTGTCCATAAATTAAATACCTTTCAAGCTGTAAAAAGTAATCTTATCAATGGAAATTTTTGTGATTTCAATGATCAGTTAAGAATTTTACGAATTTGATGGGCAAAGGAGAATTTGTTGATATGAATTGTTCAAAGTTTTCGTGTAATAAAAATCTGGCTAAATTTGTTTATAAACACATAAAGCTCAGTCTTCCATTGGAGTGCCTTAATTGCACTTCGATCAGTAATACTTCAAGAATTTCTTTAGCTGCTTTAATGATACTTTTCTCAAGGCATTGAATTGCCAAGCATTCCAATTTCTCGAATTTGAAGTGCTTACAATTTCACGATCGAAATATTGCTGTTAACATTTATCGGTTCATATCAGGTATCCGACTGTGAATGAGGTATATGCATTATTGTTGCTCTACCGGATCAGGTTTGGATATCATTCCAGTCATTGGGCCAAATCGCTTCGATGTCATTAATCAGAATTCTGAAATTGAAAAATATTTCACGACCACAGCTATATATACATACATAGATATAGGCTATATCAATTGAAATTCAGCAAGAAATTGCCTGAGAGATTCTATTACATTGAATGGACATAGACGGATTTTTAATTGAGCTTCAATTCTTACTAATAAATAGAGTGATCGTTCAACTGATATTTTATTAACAATATATTTAAATAAATAACATCAATTTATACGACATATAATATACAAATGTGATGATGCAAACTGTTATAAAGATGATTAAAATGTAGCTACCGATTTTCTTATAGCTGAATTTCGCATAAAAATCTAATAAATCTTTTTAATGTTCATAAATTGCTTATATAATGGTCATTGAAAATACTCGAAAGAAATGCTTAAAATTATATCAGATCGCATAAAACTTTTGTTGTATTTAGACAAATATTTTGAGCAATCAAATACCAGTTCCATCCTAATTCTATTCATTGTTGAATTCGCAAAAAGAGAAATAGAATAAAATAAATAAATATAAGTATTGTTGCTAATGAGCTCACAATGTATCTGGTTTGACTACAATCTAATATACACATATATATATACCTATGTATGTTATATGTATAATAAACCAACAAGATCTTTAAGACGATCGCAAACATGCATCGGCGCTACCTGAAAATGTCAATCAGTTTCTACTTTCTTTATTGGCCTAGGCAGACAAAAGAAGTTATAAATATTTATTACAATAATTTGCAAGCCAAAGCAGAGAAGCAGATAAAATGCGGTCAGGCTGAAAAAAAGATGACTAAGGCAGTGGAATTTTTAATGTAGTTGTTGCCAGGGCTCGGAAGCGGGAAAGCAAATATAATAAAAAGGTTGTTTATAGTTTTTATTTATTTTTTTTTTTTATGGCATTATATGTAATTGCGTAGAGTCAGGCAAAGCGAAGAAATCAAGTGAACATGAAATGATGTAGCTTTTGCCCTTGGCACATAATCATTAAGCAACTGCCTCTGTGACTAACTTCAGTTTAATTGAGGCTGGTCTGGGCGCTGGCTCAGAGGCGACCGTTACGTTTATAAATAGCCGCAGCCAAAAGCCAAATGTTAAGCCGCTAAAGCTTGAAACGGGCTTTTGTAAATTCTTGCGATTGTATTCAAATCAGCGAACAATGTGAGATAGAAACAGATATAGCAGAGCGACAGCGAGCGGCAGATAGAGAGAAAGAGAGAGAGAGAGAGAAAGAGACAGGGAGAGACAAGCTGGCTGGCTTAGCCAACTTGTTGTTGACCTTGCACAGCAGTTTCATTAAAGCCATTGCAAAATCTTTTTGGCCAGCTGCATACGCTCTGTGCCTTTTGCTGTTTCTTTTTGTTTTCGAGTTGTTCAACACTGTGTGACGGATTTCCGCATTGAGAATGAGAGGCATATAGAGAGAGGGAGATAGACAAACTCTTTGAACTATGGCCTCTCATGACGGCGCCTTTCCATTTACCAACTGGTACATAGCGCACATTTTCCATTTCATCTCCAATTACAATTTCAATTTCATTCCAAGCTGCCTTCCAGTGTCTATTATCGACGCCTGCTGCTGCCTTATCAGCTCGAGAGCTGCGGCACGAGGTTGTCTCTCTGACACGTCCTGATAAGCCATATAGTTAGTTATTTCCAATTCCATTCATTCGAGACATTTATTTTTGGTCATGTTACGCAAATACTCGTACTTCGACAAGCAAACAAACTGAAAGACAAGTACAATAATTGGAGTCGGCGCAACTGACTGCATAATACTCGTTCACGGTTCGAAAAACCGGCGAAACGTATGACAAAATGAAAATGTTTTCCGCTTCAATAGATGGAGCTAATAATTAATAGGTGCACGAGTAGAGGAGGTTAGCAGTGAACTGTGGCTTAAGAGTGTGGAAAATATAATTATTTCCTTTCTGATATGCCAATAGTCTGTATCTGTAGAGAATCTCAACAGCAAAATAATTTTTATTTTTTAACTGTTACATAATATAGTATTATCCCCGAAAGTGCTTAATCAAGTGATCATTCTCGACTATTATAAATTTGAATTGTTATCATTTATAACGATCGACATCTAGCATAAAAACCAATATACTCGTTTGACTTGGTATCCGTAAATAGAAACTACAAAACTACATTTGCTGTTTTGTTTACCGATTGATGATGCCTATGCATTGAAGGCAAACAATGATCGTCAGCTGGCTATCTTTTAGTCATAATTGTACTTCTTTTTCACTGATTTTTCTTTTTTTTTGCATGGCTGAAAGCAATCACGTAATTGCCTGGGTTACTCCCAGCCGTCAACGTTTCGCTTTTTTGGCTTAAATGGTAATGTGACATTTCTGGAGCACCTTGACGTAAATTTATAAAACGCATGAAGTTCACTTTATATTGTGTACGAATTGCAAAAAGTTTGATCAGTTAGCCAAACACTCGATATTTATATAAATCGAGTTTTTGTTATGTTGTTGGAATTCGATTTGTAGAGTTTTCAAGAGCTCTTTAAGCCGTGCTGCATTGATCTTGAGCGTGCTTTAGTGGACTTGGTTCATGAGCTCAGCTGATCAGCTGTTAATAGATAAATGAATTTTATTTATTTTTTATTTATCATTATATTTATTTGTTTTTAATGAAGCTTTATAGCAATTGGATGTCTTTTTTTAATTACCTATTAAAATCTTTTTAATTGACTTTTGGCTAGGTCAGGAAAGCTTATCAGTTATTTTTTGACGTTTTCCCAAGTATATTCCAGGAAATTCATGTAGCAGATTCTATAAATGACCCCGTATATTTCTTACTGATGATCATTAGAGTGGGATTTCCTCGATAATGATTATGAGGGGATTTCTACCCTGAATTTCTCTCTAAATATTCTTATACATTTGTTTCCTAGTCAGTTGATTGATTAAAAGTCGATATATATTTTTGTTGAAATTTATTTTAATTAAATTCAATCTGATCAGCGATCGTTTTGAATTTCTAATATCAAGAAAGTGTATCTAATTTAAATTGTAAATTATCGTTGGAGTATGAACATTTTAAGTGACTCTCAATATGAACTTTCTCATAGACGAAACTGTTAGCTCTCAAATATATTTATTAGAGCTTCCAAACCTGATCTCTCAACATCTTGCTGTTTGTTCTTTAGTGTTTGTTCTAATTAGTCACAGTTGGATCATCAATCAAAGTGTTTGACGATGCATGACTGATGTATATTTTGCATAATGTTAGCATGTTATAAAACTTCCAAGTTAAGTGATGATTTAATCCATAGTTTACTTGGATTTCTGTTCTAAAAACAAGTAAAGTTGTTCAATTTCTCTAGTTTTGTGTGTTTTTGGGAGCACACAATACCTGCATGCCATTGCGTTACGTTCTACTTCTCGAAAAAGCTGTTAAGCTATGTATTTTAATTATACCTGAAGTTATTTATTGTGCTGTAAAAATTGATTCCTTCACAGCTTTTGTTTTCAGTTTTCACGCTCATTTGAACATTAAGTATACGTGACCTGATCATTTATTTTTTGTGAATAATTTATAGTGATTGTGATCGAGTTATTAAACAACACTATATATTGCTATGCAAGTTTAGATCTGTAAAATATATTAGTTTTATTTTGTTTTCATCCAAGTCAAATATTTGTTGATCATATGACGCAGGTGATAAGTGAGCCATAAGTAGAAATGTCCACAACTTCTGTGAAGCTAATCACTTCAATCTCTTTATTTAGTCTGTTTACAACTTTAGCTAATCACTTAAGTCTTCGAATCTCTTTCCTACTAGCATTTCTTTTTCTTGTAAACAACTATCAAGATCAGCTTAACGATCGTCTATTTGCTTAGGGCTCATACATGAGCTGAGGCGCAAAGATTTGCTTTTTGCTTTAATCGCTCAGGTTACCTCATAACTTGAAGATCATTTAGTTGCACATGATGATCATCATCATCATTATTATCATCAATGATCAATTTCCCTTGAATGTGGTTTCTAGGTTAATTATGCGAATACATTTACAGATCGAAGTTATTATGTTTATATTTCATGTACGCCAATGACTCACGATCCATTTTTCCGCTTAGTTCGGTCAGCCACATAATTAACTGGAACACCTGAGCTTAACTTTTCGTTGTTTACCTATCGCCAGCCTTGTCTTTGTATGCCCTACCCATAGAGCAATATACATGTATTCATTCATCATCATTTTATTTGCGCTCACGTTTTGGGGGCAATTCCCAATGCATTAGCTGCGTGCACTCTCTGTAAAAGCAAAGTCTCGACTTATTCATTCACACGCTTATTCAAATTGCAACAAAATAATTAACACTTAAGTCTAATTGTTATTAACTTTATAGACTTGTGTGGTGTACACACACACACACACACACATACTACATATGAATACACACAGAGACAAAGGCAAACAGTGAGGTCTGCAAATATTGGCACAACTGTTGGGTTTGGATTTGTTTTTTGACTATGGGATTTGATTTTCGTAGTTCGCCCATAGCTCGAGGCATTTTCGTCGTATAACTTTTGTTTAATATGTACGTGAGGCAGGCTTGGAAAGTTTAACAACATGTGCAAGAAATCGCTTTGGTAATATTAATAATAGAAAACTAAATACAATTTGGCGTCTGTCCTCAGTTGTTGTTTTTCTTTTACCGTCCACTGACTCGTCAAAATTCCAAGCGCGAATTTCATGGCTTGGTTATGCAAAAGACAACAAACAACAACAATCAGCAACAACAACAACAACAACAACGAAAACAAAGCCAAGTCGTGTCTTTTAACTAACAAAACAAATCTCGTCAAAATCGCCAGCGCCGTCATCGACAGGCCAGTGAAATCTTTGGGCCAGCTAAAAGCCATAGCTGACAAAAGTAGTAAAAATAATAAAAAGCTGAAAGGAAAAACAAGAAAATTGCTCAAACAACATGAAAATCAAACATTATCCGGGCAAAGCTGTCGATGCGAGCCTCTCGCTGGACAACGACAGCGCCATGGGCGCCCTGTATGAGGCCAACTGGTTGCAGGCGCATCATCAGCACCATCGAGCGCCCACGCAGCCAACACTCAGTCGACAGCCGAGCAACGCCGGCTCGAGCAGTTTCCTGCTCGATGGCATCTCGGCTCTGAGCAAGTATCAGATGACGCTGGAGAACATTAGGCGGCTGGAGCAGCAGGCGCAGGACAAGCGCATTGTGAGTGCCATCAAGGAGCTGAATGGCTATAGGCCGTCGGCGCTGCAGCATCACCAGCAGCAGCAGCTGGACAATGGCTGGGTGGCTGAGGAGGAGACGGAGGCGGAGGAGGAGCAGTTGGGGGAGAAACCAAAAACTGACAATGCTCCAACGCCAACCGCCGCCAACGTTAATCACTATGTAGTTGATCCAACGGAACGCCAGCGCCTGCCACGCCCGCGGCAACAGCTGTCCGTGAAGCCGCCCTCGCTGCGTCGCAGTCAAACGATGCTGCAGCATCCGCCGCCCAGTTATGTGACGCTACGTGCGCCCAAATCGAAACCCGCCCAACACAACAGCAGCAACAGCTCCTCCGCCTACTCCACATTCTCCTCCGCTGCCGAGGATCGGCAGCCGGAGCGTGTCATCTGCCAGCAGCCGTTGCGCCTACTCCAGCCACCCACAGAGCCGCCGCCACCTCCACCAACAGCCGGCAGCAAAGCAGCGCGCGCCTTCAAGCCGCTCAGCAGATCACAGACGAGTGTCCAGCGCTATGCCACCATCCGCATGCCCAACCACTCCGCCTCCTTCTGTCGGGCTACGGCACGCGCGGCGGAAACGCCAGACATCAGGCGGCACAGCCTAGAGGAGGCGTTGCAAGGTCTGCAGCTAGAGGAGCAGCTGCCGGATGCTGCTGCAGAGCCAGTTGTGAGCAGGCAGCCCGAGAGACACACGTCACGTCACATCTCGCCTGGGGCCAGCAGCAATGGCAGCGCGAAGGATCTCAACGGCGAAGGCTTCTGCATACCGCGGCCACGTCTCATTGTGCCCGTGCACACATACGCGCGACGCCGTCGCACAGGGAATCTCAAGGAGCAGTCAGCGAATGCCCAGGAGGAGGATGTAACCAGTGGTAAGGAGGTTGCGTAGAGTAGGTTGTAAAGGGTTGCGAAAAGTTGAGATGAGAGAATTGATGAATCAAAAGGTTGATTGATTGGGTTATTAAGATTGGAGAGAGTTAAGATCTGCATTGAAATGACTTACAATGATTTAAATCAGATTCATACTAATCTAGCTGGTTATTGTAATCATTAGCAAAGATTGGAATAACTATTTGAAAGACGTTTTTGGTATAGGGATATGTTGAGGTAGCTGAAACCTATATATATTGAACTCAGATGTGATTCGATGTTGTAGGATTCGATCAAAATTCAAATCTATTAGGGAGATTCAATATATAGAACCAAACAACCCTAATTAAAGATAAAATCCAAATTAAATTTGTATATAATTTTCTCAAGTCAGTTTTCTTTACTTTTAACTCTATTCGTCTCTAGCTTAAAGCTATATTCTGAATCAATTAGGTTTGAAAGCCCTTAATTAAAAGAGCAAAGCTACCAAAATTTCTACAAAGACTACCAATAATTTCTGTGGAGTTCATAAAGCTGCCGTCGCTCGCTCAATGAGTTCTTGAGCTCAAAGCGTAGCACGAAGCTTAATTGAGAGTTATTGAAAGAAAGCACCGAGCTGTGCCTTTAATTTCGATGACTAAGACATTTGTTTGCTTCTACAATTTGCGCTCTGCTTTCCCATACTTTGTTTACACCAAGTGAGATCTCTTGTTTAATCAATCGAACGCTCTGCTCGTTTCAGATGGACGCGTGGAGGTGTCACGCGAGGGCAAGTACCTGTCGACGCTCTCCGGCGCCAAGGTGCTGGGCGAATTGGCCATATTGTACAATTGCCAGAGGACGGCGACAATCACAGCGATCACCGAGTGCAATCTGTGGGCGATCGAACGCCAATGCTTCCAGACAATCATGATGCGAACGGGCCTCATTCGGCAGGCGGAATACACGGATTTCCTCAAGAGGTATGTAGTCTGGATTAGTTAGTGGACTGGACATCGAGATAAGGTTTTAGCTTTCATTATTTCCTCGAGCCAAATAACAAATTGCTCAACTGGTTGCAGAAATGCAATTAATGTGCATTTGCACTTAATTATATCAATTCCGCCAAGTTGTTGTTGTTGTAGTTTCTTCTTTCTATACATATCTCTGGCCATTATAAGAGAAAAAAAAAGTAATATATATAAAACGCTTGGTTTAAGGATTTTTGTTGTTCGTGTTTGGTTATTTTTTGTGCAACTTTCTCTTCGTCAAATGGGCAAACAGCATCAGACGACTTTGATGTCGTCGTCATGGTCATGGGCGTCTCATATACGTCTATTACAATGACGTGCAATGGCTCAAAATGAAAAGACGATGCGACGGACCGACAGACACACAGACGGAGGGAGAGACTGACAGACCGGCAGACCGAAGACTTCGATCGTTCGGTTAACGAACGCATCGAAATGTTTTCTTTTCTCTCCAACAGATGCACAAGTTGGCAACCAGTTTAAGGCCACGAAGCTGGCGCCGTGAGTGACCAACAAATTAATCGCATTTAATTGGCCGCATTGAGGGTAGGCCAGGCGCCTTCAAACACCTTTGATGGCCAGAGCTGACTCCCCTTCCGCGCTCGTGGCACCTTTATAATATGATTAGCGCTCAAAGAGTTTCGACATTTCAAGCATGAAATTGCGCGAAAAAAATGCATTACACCACATGAAAATGAAAGTGCAGTTAAGGGGACGGCTGTAGTTAAGCTGATAGAGATTAAGCCGATGAGTAACGTTACGAAAGACACAATTCAGCAGTTTGGCAGAAGGTTTTTTGGGCAGTGGGTATATAAATAGGGAATTATGACTAGGGAAATGATAGGAATGATGATAGATAATGAGTTATTCCTTGCTTGGCTTATTTTACTAGACAGATCAAAATGATTTTTAATCAGGATTTATATTTGTTTCTTTTTTTCTTTGCTTTCCGAATAAATTTCCTTAAAATATGAATCCTCCATTCTTAAAATCTGTCTAGCATTTGCTGAGGGCAAATATCATCTACCTTTGCTAGCTCTTTATAATCTAGTTGAACTGGAAAAGGTGACAGAACTATTTAAAAATCTTTTTAGCCTTTGCCTACTTGAGAATACTCTTCACCTTTTCCTTTTACCCTTTGTTCAAAATAAGTTGTTTTCTTTTCTTATACTTATTTTTTTTCGTTTTTAATGCAATTTCTTCTTCACTTCGTGCTGTAGCGTGCCCATTTTCAAGGACTTGGCCGAAGATACACTGATCAAAATCTCCGATGTGCTTGAAGAGACGCACTATCAGCGGGGTGATTATATTGTGCGCCAGGGCGCTCGTGGCGACACCTTCTTCATCATCTCGAAAGGCAAGGTGCGTGTGACAATCAAGCAGCAGGATACCCAGGAGGAGAAATTCATCCGCATGTTGGGTAAAGGTGACTTCTTTGGCGAGAAGGCCTTGCAGGGGTAAGTAGAGCAATCGATTGGCATTAGCTTCTAGCTAACTAACGTTGGTCTATTTATAGAGATGATCTGCGCACAGCCAACATCATTTGTGAGTCGCCCGAGGGCGTCAGCTGTTTGGTCATTGATCGCGAGACATTCAATCAGCTAATATCGAGCCTGGACGAGATCAAGCATCGCTATGACGATGAGGGTGCCATGGAACGCAGAAAGTAAGTCTAAGCTGAGCGTACAAATATCTTGATCGGCTCACTTATCTCTGCTTGAACTCCACTAGGATCAATGAGGAGTTCCGCGACATTAATCTGACAGATCTGCGTGTGATTGCCACACTGGGTGTGGGAGGCTTCGGGCGCGTGGAGCTGGTGCAAGTGAATGGCGACAACTCGCGTTCGTTTGCCCTCAAGCAGATGAAGAAGTCGCAGATTGTGGAGACGCGTCAGCAGCAGCACATCATGTCCGAGAAGGAAATAATGGGCGAGGCCAATTGCCAGTTCATTGTGAAACTGTTCAAGACCTTCAAGGACAAGAAGTATCTGTATATGCTGATGGAGAGCTGTCTGGGCGGCGAACTCTGGACGATATTGCGTGATAAGGGCAACTTCGATGATGCCACGACTAGATTCTATACGGCTTGCGTGGTTGAGGCATTTGACTACCTGCACTCGCGCAACATTATCTACAGGGATCTGAAGCCGGAGAACCTGCTGCTGGATGAGAAGGGATACGTGAAGCTGGTGGACTTTGGCTTTGCCAAGAAACTGCAGACGGGCCGCAAAACCTGGACTTTCTGTGGCACGCCCGAATATGTGGCGCCTGAGGTGATACTGAATCGAGGACATGACATAAGCGCCGATTACTGGTCACTTGGCGTGCTCATGTTTGAGCTGCTCACGGGTGAGTAGCGACTGATAATCCCGATGCCTCTCAAGCTCTTTACTCACTCTTCACTTTTTACAGGAACTCCACCGTTTACGGGCTCGGATCCCATGCGCACATACAACATTATACTTAAGGGCATCGATGCCATCGAATTTCCGCGCAATATCACACGCAATGCCAGCAATTTGATCAAGAAACTGTGTCGCGATAATCCCGCCGAGCGTTTGGGCTATCAACGCGGCGGCATTAGCGAAATACAGAAACACAAGTGAGTGCATCACTGCGGGGGAGGGAGGGAAATACTAGCTAGATCTATAATATTTATTAATAAATTCATTTGCTATGTAGATGGTTCGATGGCTTCTATTGGTGGGGCCTGCAGAATCGCTCTCTGGAGCCACCAATAAAGCCCAGCGTGAAGAGCGTTGTGGACACAGCCAATTTCGATGAGTATCCACCCGATCCGGAGGGACCGCCACCAGATGATGTTAGTGGCTGGGACAAGGATTTCTAGTGTAGAAAACGTACGGAATGTTTTTTTTTTAAATTTTTTTTTTTGACGCTGCTCTCTAACGAACTATGTCGCGCATCTGCTGCCACTGGAGACAGAGGGTTATTGATAAGCGATCGGTTGGATCTTAACTAGTGCGCCATTTGTGTGCCAAAGCAATAGTCAGGATCAGGCTTCCACAATAATGAAAGCTGATCCCCCAAGTAGCAGTCGCAACGCCTAGGGTCCTCATACTACTAATCGTAATCGCAAAGAAAAAAAAAAAAAAAAAAAAAAAAACAAAAAAAAAGGATACACATCTGCACACACCCATCTACAAGCAGCTTAAGCATGCAGCTCATTGTCTCAGAGATCTGATTATCATGATAACATTGTGCAACACTATGAATTTATTAACGAGTTTATAAACTATTATTATGTAAAGATTGAGAAATCTATGTCTTCTAGTTCATTGGATATCGATAGAAATTGTAAGTAGGTTCCTGTGTCCTGGCATTGCTCTAATTTAGCCATGTGCATTGTGTAAATTGTTTTCCCCTATCTATTATCTATAATCAAATTATAATCAACAAAATAATTGTTAAATGTACCAAGTGCAAACACATACACACATACACATCGGATTGCCTTATAGTCTGTAAGCTGATTCTTATGCAATTATATGATCAAGACTTTCATACCCATAACATGTAACTCTTTCCTTCACTTGTCTAATTATCTATCCATCATTTTACTATTTCTAAGCAATTGTTGATCTATACGCTAATAATTATTTAACCATTTAAGACTTTGTCATTTTTTTATAATCAATGATATCTATATAAATATGTAAAATAGTATGTTCATTGTTGTTCATTTTAATGGATATGATGGATAATGGGTATTGCTGAAAAGGGATAAACTTCAAATTTCTGTATAACATAAAAAAATATTCTAGTATATTCGGTTGATAAAATTTAAATATGTCATATAGTTCTGTATAAGGTAGTAGTTACTGTAGTAGTTTTCCTTTGATAAAAAGAAACAGCTTGCGCACTTTTTAAATAGGGATATATTTATAAGAATTCTTGTATTATTAATTACATGAATTATTTATTTGAGATGTATCCCATCTGTTGTCGCCTCTTGACTGTTTCTATGCAAGCTATCATATCATTCTTGAACATTTAAGCAGGTTTACCCCTAGCAGAGAGATACGAACATAACTATCAGTTAAAAACTAAGCTCTGATAGTTTATCAAAATGTCAAATCGAATAGTTTAGTAAAATATGTTCAGCATGTTGTATACGTTCAATTCGCCATGTTCTAGATATACCCATATCAGCCCTTCTATACTAGGGACATTAAAGAAAATAAGATAAAAAACAAGTCTAGAAGGGTATTTAATATTCGATATCTTTGATATATATTAGCTTGTCATTCTCAATTACACTCACTCGATTTGCCATTAGTTTATTCAGCACTTCGTATAGCTTACGGAAGCCTCTCTTGCTTCCTGGATTTGAGCACTCGAGGAAACTGGCCGAAAACTCACGTTTTGACTCAATGAGAATTGAATGCAATTCCAGTGCATACGAAAGAAAAAAAAACATCAAATTGAAGCGAAAAGCAAAAAGCCAAAATAGAATTCAAGACAGAAACTCAGCTACGTGCGCAACGAGACTTTAGGAAAAATTCAAAAGCAGAGAAAGCTGAGAAAAATAAGTCTAGAGCTCGAGCACTGAACGGAGAACATTCTGTAGAGGTAGTTCGATTCGTACGGTTCTAGACAAACGGAACAGTCTATACCCAAAAACACAGTAAACAACAAAAATATAAATAAAAACTAAAAAAATAAAAATAGATATAAGTAGAAGTGATTTTAGCTGATCGGTAACTGCGTATGATATATATTTGCATATATTTTAAATGATCCGAAGATCGTAAAGAAGATCCAGAATGATAACGATTAGCTGGAGCGTGCTGCTGTTCCTGCTGCTGCTGCATATAACCGTCACCTTCAGCCTGCATCTGGAGAATCAGACGCGCGAGCATGTCAAGCAGCTGATCGGTGAGTTCTATCGAATCGTAGCCGATGAATCGGGCTAATGCTGTTGAGATTCCCGCTTCTAGCTTGCAAACAGCCGAAGGCGCCGGGCCTGTGCCGTGGCCGGCAGTTGCGCTACGCCTACAACAAGGAGACGGCCAACTGCGAGAGCTTCTACTACACGGGCTGCGCCTCCACGGAGAACAATTTCCTGACCTACGAGGAGTGCAGACGCGACTGCATGCAGCGCGGACGCTACTAGAGAGTAGATCTAAGTTATTTATTATCTTTGTTTTTATTGACAACAAAAACATCTATTGAAATTCCCTGAGAACTAAGACTTTTTGGCCTTCTTGGACTTGGGCGGCTTCCGCGGCGTCTGGCCTCGTGTCAGGGCACGCCAGCTGGCGATGAGCAGCAGCAGCACCACCACCAAGATGACAGCCAAACTGTCCAGCGAGTGGTAGATAAACCAGTTGAGCTCGATGCCCGGCGATTGCAGTAGCTCGACTGCAAACATGCCATGCTGCATCACGTGCTCCACGCTCCAAATGGCCGTCTCGAGCGGCGTGCGCTCGCGCTGATTGAAGATCTGCGCTAGCTGCGCGGCACGTGAGGCGTAGCTGCAGGGGATTAAAGATTAGTTAGAGAAATAGAATCAATTAGATCTCTAGGTAGCTCACCTGGGCTTGCTTAGCTCATTCAGCGACTCCTGCAGCATTTCCACATTGATGTCCAGATAGTCCAGCTTGAGGCCGATGCCGCGATCCTGGGCCGCATAGGCATTCAGAAACTGATCGCCATAGATGGGCGTCATGAGCATCGGCTTGCCGCAGTGCAGCGCCTCGGTGAGTCCCAGCAGACCGGCGTGCGCCCAGAATAGACGCACCTTCGGCTGGCCTAGGAGCAATGTGAAAGTTAGCTTTAATTCAAAAAAGATTTACTTTGCGATTCGACTTACAGAGCAGCGCCAGCTGCGGCGCCCATTTCACAAACAGAAACTTGCTGGCATCCAGTTGGGGCTTGGGCGGCTCCGAAGATTCCCATTTCCAGATTACGTTTAGGGGCTGCTGCTGCAGCACCTCGATAATCGCGTCCAGTTTCTCGGCATCGATGCTGGAGGCGCGCACCATGGAGCCCCAGCTGATGAAGATGACGCCCTGCTTGGACTGCTCCAGGAACTGGACAATGAGCGGGCTCAGCTGCTGCTCGTCCTTGCTCGTGATGTGCACGCCGCCCACCTCCAGGAATTGCTGAGTGCGCGGGCGACTGCCCATGTGTGAGTAGTGCTGGTTTCCCAGGATGAATGCCGTCTGGGCACGAGCCACAGCATCCACATCCACATCGATGTCGAGATGGCGCTTGATCAGCGCATTGTCCGCCCGATTCGTGTGCAGCCTGTAGATGAGCTTCAGCAGCTTGGCCTGGAAGAAGTTCAGGAGGCGATCGCGCCACTGCAGAGGTCGGGGGAAGCCGACGAACTCGGACTGGACATAGGACGGCGTATCGGGCAGATCGATGCGGTCGTAGTAGTAGGGCATCAGTGCACAAGTGCTAATCCCAATGATGGGCAGCTTCAGCAGCTGCGCAACTGCCAGCTGGCAGTCCGTGCTGAAGTACTCCGTGAGCAGCAGATCGTAGGGCTGCTGTTTATGGCGCTCCAAGATAGTCTCAACATGGCCACTCTGGAAGAGGCTCTCACAGGAGATCTGCCCGTTGATATAGAGCTCGTAGTACTCCTTCAGGAGCTCCCACAGCGAGCGTGTGGGCGTGTGCTCCGACAGCGGCACCACGTTGATTGTGGTATTCGACTGATCCTCGTTTGCGTCGGAAATCAGCAGCTCTTCGTAATTTGGCAGCTGCGCTGCCTGGGGATGTCGCACATACGAAATGACCGTCAGCCGGTGACCCCGCTGCGACAGCTCGTTGAGAATGGGTAGCACCACCTTAAAGTGGCTGTAGCCAAAGTGCGGGAATATGGCGAGCACATTGCCCGCACTTGCCCCACTTAGAATCAGCGCCACACAAAATCCAATTAACGTCGCACGTCCCATTGCCGTCTTCATTGCTGCGCGGTGGTCGAACAAATGACGCTTTGTTCGTGGGTGCCATGATTACGCAACGCATCGCTTGATATCGCGCTTGACTGCGGTTGAGATACCCGTCTGCGACTATTACTATTGTTGTTGCGGTTTATTAATAAGTGTTTGTTTGTCACTTTGTGGCTGATTGCATGATTAAACTGCTGCACTTGTACTTGTCAGCAATTGCATGTTTGTGACGTATGTCAGCACTGGTCGAGCTATTATCGATCGCACATTGAAAAACAATTTCATACTTTTGAGAGCGGTTTCTCTTTTTTCAAATGAGTGTTGCAGCCCTGACAATGGCAATTTGTTACACAGCTATCCACAGCAGAAAGTGTGCATTTTTATGTAGCATACTTTTGTGCGCATTCCTAAATATTTTGTTCGGCGGTAATTTTTTTGACTCGAACTATAGATGGCGCTAGCAAAGCAGTTAAGGTTTTAAAAATATACGCATAATTATATTAAATTGTCCTGCAAAACTGGTGTTTTAATTTAAAATAAATTTATCAAAATTTTATATATGCTATGTATATATAAACTAATTTATTAGTTACATATGTTGTTGGGAAATAAATTTATTTAAAAATATAAATACACACATATTTCTTGAATTTTAGCAATTAGATAAGCTGTTAGAAGTTTCTTAGTCAAAAGTGCCTACCGCATGGAAAATGTAAGGCTTTTATTTTAACTTCATTCTTAGAAACTTCAGGACGTTAAAGCCTCATAACAAACTAAAAGTCTCTTTAGATTATAACAAATCCAATCTGAATCAAATTATCAATTCCCATTCATAAGTTCGATTCATTTTCATTTCAGTAATTGGCCTCTTAACTTATTGTCGAGCACTTAATGCTGGCAAAGCCTTGAGATGTTCGATGCACAATTGAATTGGAAAAGGCCCCGAAAACAATAGATAATGGACAGTAGGAAGCGTTAATTGAAACCGCAAGCGATGCGACGAAGAGGCAATGTTAATAATTGTAATTGGCAGACAAAATGCAATTCGACTGGCAGCTGCAACAGCAGCAGCTGCGACAAGTGCAGCGCACCAAGAGTATAAGAGAGAGCGAGAGGGTGAGAGAGATGGAAGAACAGGGCTGGCCACAAGATTAGGAACTGTTAGAGCAAGTGCGCAGGCAGAGGGAAATCCATTTGGCTGCCTCGAGACATGGACATGGAACGACAGCTCTTTAGGCGCCTGCAAATGTGTAAAGGGTGGCTACAATCACGTCTGTGTGTGTAAGCGTGTGTGTGTGACTGGCTGTGATTGTGATTGTGGGCGTTGTCAACGACCCACTTCCCAGGGCAACACAACAAGTGCGCCGATTGGGCCACATTAGACGATAAGAGTCCAAAAACAAAAAAGTGAGAGAGAGAAAAAAACGCCAACCGTTAACAATGCTCGTAAGTGTTTTTTAACGATAAAATATAATAAGCAGCAGAAGACGCAAGGAGTGCAGGAAAAGTGTATTTGAACAAACAGAGCAATTAAAAGTGAGCTCAGCGCCAGAGTGCCTCAGAGGCGATAAGTGGATGCCCATGGGAAGCATTATACTGCCTGCCAGCTAGCGCGCGGTAGTTTCAATGACGCCCCCAATAAACACACTTACAGATTGGCCCCGATATCATCTCCGAAAAAATACAAACCACACTTACCATATGTGCATGTACCGAAAACCGAAAAAAAAAACATTTTCGAAATTTATATGAATTTCAGTTTGCCCTATATTCTCAGAATTCGAATATTAAACGAAACTCTGTTTACACTTTGCTGAAATAGTTTTCTTTTTGAAATGAATAAGTATATTGATATGGCTAAAATTTGAGAATCCGCTTTGCTATGTGGTTTATCTTGCTGGTATTTTACTATTCTGCAGATTCTTAATTTTGTATGAGATTATAAAGGGTATTTTTTTCTATGTCTTCATATCAAATTTGGGGAGTCTTTTGGGAAAGTATATTAAATTAAAAACTTAATAATGAAAATGTATTTATATCATTTAGTTATAGGCAGTCTTTATGATAATTTTTTTTCTCGTCTTTTGTTAGAAATGCTGCGTAGTAACAATTGCTAAAATTTGCATATTTTAAATTTTTATCAGGATTATTTGTCAATTGCATTTTTTTATATTTCATATAAATTACATATTTATTGGTTCGCTTCCTGAAAGGTAACAACCTTTCAGACAATATATAATACATATTAAATATTGAGTATTGATTAGATTTAAGGTTTTAGAAGGATTTTTTTTTTTACTTCTAAAATACCGGAAGATTATACTTTGGCTATCATTCTGTGTTCTTTCAAGTGGTGCTCTAGTACTAAGGGGGCTTGGCTTTTAAATGATATCAGTTGCATTTTTTTAATGAGAGTTTTTCTTTCGAGTAGAACCTAAAACACTAAAAAAATTAATGTGACCGTGAGTCTAAAAAAAAAAAAATAAATAAATAAATAAATAAAAATAAAAATAAATCAAAGTTATTTAGAGAAATAATGCTTTGTTCTCGAAAAACGCTTTACGGCACTTTGCCAGATTTTATATATTTATGAAGACTGTGAATATAAAATGTAGAAATCGTCATGCTATAAGAATTATATATTTTCCATCGCTCATCGTCTGGCGTCAGTTTTTATGGGCTGGGTTCCAATCTCAGCAATCGTGTAATCTATATATGCCCGAAATTAATATTTCTGCGTGATTTCATTATTATCGACAGATTTCCCAACTCGCAGACGATGACTTTGATGACCCCACTCCACGCTGACTCACTGATGTCATGAACAGAGACAGACAGAAAGAGTGAGAGAGAGAAAGAGAGTGAGAGATAGAGAGTTTGTATAATTTTAATGCACGCCCATTTTAGTTGTTATTCTATGGGCTCATGGCCAGCCTTTGTGCTCTTAATGTGCCTCGCTGCAGGACTTAATTAGAGCGCTGTTTGTGCAGATTTCGACATTTTGCTGTTATGATCCAATTTGGTTCGTTTAAGGACACATACGCTGGCCATTTGTTTGCTCATTTGTCTGGCTGTTTGCTCGATTGTCGCCTGGCAGCTCCAAACGCCCAGACACATTGATGCCCAGGATTAGCAGGGGCCATAAAGCCAACATGTGTGCACAGCAGGCAGAGCAACTGCCCAGCTGTCCAGTTGCCTTGCTGCCCAGAGCAGAACGTGGGGCGCCCAGCTCTAATTAATGTCTGGGAGGAGGTCAAACAGAACTGAGATTAGGTGCTAGATTCGCATCTCCCGCTGCCATGGAGTCACCAACGACGGGTAGCTGGCCAGTTGCTGAGTGCCGAGTGTCAATAGATTGCGCCAAGTGCATGATTCGACTCGGGTGCACTGGCTGCAGCTCACAGTGCGCGTGGAGCGGCGATTTCCTGCCAGCCCACTCCAGATGGGGGCTAAACACACGCTACTTGAATTGACTTCAACTGCTGTCTGGGCAGGTGCAATTGCCAGGTAATGAATGACAATGCCTCCTCCAACAGCTGAACAGTTGCTGACGTATGCGAAGTGCATGTGGCAATAATAGATCCCAAATACTTGATGCATGTCGATAGCTTATCAGGCCACTCACTCCGCCCATTCCCAGTTATGTGAAGTGCTGAAACATGTAACGTAGACATCCAGAGCTTAGCTCAAACTTGAACTTGATAGACTGATAGAGAGCGATAGGAATTAGTAAATGACCTCGCAGAAATTGTTCTCAATTTGATAGAGTCTGTTGTTAATTGTTGGTGAATATCATTTGAATAGCTTCGCTGGAGTGAATGGAAGAGACTTCTGTAAGTGTTTTTCCAGACTAGCTGACTGCAATTGTAAAGTTGAGGGAGTGTATATAATATATATACATATAGATATATAAAGTTGTTAAAATGAGTGAAAGTTGTCTTTGTTTTGATTTCATGCCTTTGTTTCGCTGCTCAGTTACTATTTTTAGTTATAAATACATATACATATACATATACATACATATTTATACCTTTATTGTTTACTCACTTGTAATAGCTGTTAGCTATCATCTTGTTATATGTCCCAGACCGAAACAATGCGATTGGGATTCAATTGATAAGAATAATAAAATCGTAATTTGAGGGAGTGCCAGAGTTTAAATCATTTAAGTAAAGTAAGAGATAGTTTGATGAAAGAAGAGAGAGAGAGAGAGGGAGAGAGAGAAAGAGAGAGAGAGAGAGAGAAAGAGAGAGAGAGTGTGTGTGTTTGGGAGAGAGAGAGACATATTTTTGTTTTTAGAAGATTCACCACTTTTAACAATTCATGAAGAGCTTAAGATGCAACTGGTATTAAGGTGTCCGATAAATAGTGAGAAACAGAGAGTGTGTGTGTGTGTGAGAGAGAGAGAGAGAGAGAGAGAGAAACAGATTGTAGCATTGACACTTGCAGTTCTTCTCAGGCATTCATCTTCAACTTAGTTAAGTAAAACAATGACCATCATTAGTATTAGTATTAGTAATACTAGCTTTTGATACTCCCCCTGCCCACAGGTGCTGCAGAGAGCTTCCTGAACGAATGCACCTCCAACGGCAGGTTAGCTGCAGCTTTGACTGGTCGCTCAAGTGGCAGGAAGTTGATTCGTGCGACTGCAATTCAACGGAATCTCGACAATGGGTCAAGAGTTTTCACCGTTTGTTTGCTCATGAGCTGATACCGCTTTAGAGGCGCGTGCGGCATCAACGTCGCGTCGGCGGACCGAGGCCTGAAGGCTGCAATGTAAACAGGAAACTGGGCAAAGGAGTCGCGAGCCGCGCAACTGAAGAGACAAAACTTGAGGCATGTTTTACACGTGAATTGCGATGACAAAAAGACGCCGGCCGAGGCCAATAAACGGGAATGGGAATGGGACTGAGAATGGGTAGAGTGGCAGGAGCAGGGGCATCCTCAGAGTGAAGGTGAAGCGCATACAACAAAAATTGGCATAAACTGAAATGGACAGCCCGGCCAAGAAGTCTTCCACGTCGTCGTCGTTGTCGTCGTCTTCAGGGTTCTCGCACTTCCATTTGTTGATTTTGTTTGCTGGATTGTCCTTCCTACACGCGACGCTCTTTATGGCCGCTGCGGATTCGTGGAAGACATTCAATTGATACGAAATTGCTGCAATATAAATGCATTGCTGCCGATCGAGCTTCAGGGAGAGAGAGGCAGAGGAAGCGAGGGAGCGAGGGAGAGCAACGGCAGGCGGCAGGTATTCGAGGCATAAATGCGGCAATAAAACGATTCTCTCGCTGATCTTCGGTTGTATTGTTGACTGGGCCTGGAAAAATGGCAGCCAGGGACACGCGTGTTCGCCGGTTCGCCAGCAACAACTCTCTCCCGTTTCGCTCTCGGGAAGTGTGCAGCAGCAGCAGCAGCAGCAGCAGCAGCAGCAGCAGCAGCAAGCAGCAAACACAATTTGTTTACAGCATTGTTATTGAGACAAAGTCACTGATTTTCAAGCAAAAAGAGACAGTCAAGCTCTGTCCACCTCTCTCTCTCTCTCTCTCTCTCTCTCTCACTCACTCTCTCGCTCCCTCTGCCTGTCTCTGTTGGGTGCGAAGGCATCGCTCATCGCTCACAATGATGTTGCAATTATTGAACCTTCTGTATTTTCAAATTTCCATCATTAATAACACAGGCGGAGACCAAGGTGAAGGCGAGATGCATCGATGCACCGATGCTGCGATGCTGCGAACGTTGTGACCATTAGCGAGTTTCGGCGGAATACGCGTGAATTCGTTTTGTCTAACAATGCGACGACTCACTGAGCGCATCAATTGAAGGAAAAATGGAATTTTCGGAATGCCAAAACGCTGCAGGTAAAGCCGGAGCTCTCCAGTCTCCGTCACAGTCTCAGTCTCAGTTCCAGTCCCAGTTCGCTCTGGCATCAACTGTAGCCCATTAACGGTCGCAGCAAGGAGCCGGCAAGCGCATAAAGATCAGCTATAATTATTCATCTTGGGTGGGGGGCAGCTTGGTCCAAGGCAATGCCGTCGCCTCGCTCGCCTTGGGACCGCTCACTGTGTTTGTCAACGCAGATGCTAATCACAACATTAGGCCCGTGCAGATTCCACTTCAAATCTCTGGCCGAACCAATGCCGAGAGCTGTGCGTTTCCCATTCGCTTCGCTCGCCTGGCAAAAACCCAGCAATTCTGGCTGCTTGGGCTAACCTCGTGCCCCCTCCGGCGTATTCGTAACTCAAGGATACGCGTAATTGCAATTGGATATACATAGGAGTTGCTCTTGCTCTTGCTGTTGTTGAGGGCCATTGCTTGGCCGTTGCCAACAATTGCCAACAGATTGCTGATGAAGCTGTCCAGCCTATTTGCCAAACAGATAATTATTTCCATCGACATTTAGCAGCAGGCGCAATTTCCTCAGATAGCCAACAGCGCGGCCGAAGGTGACAACCATCAAATGTTGGGTTAACCAAGCAAGGTACCTCGATTAGCTGCACATTCGAGCAAATTGAGCGATTTGCAGAGGAATTGGCGAACGAGTTTTGGAATCACCAAGTGAAAGAAAGAGACTTTCATCATTATTTCATCATTATTTTTTTCATTATTATACATAAATATTTTGAAATGTGCAGGAATGTTTCGAAGGAGTAGATTTAAAAGTTGTGAATGGAGAGTTAGAAATTAAACTTCATCACTAAGCTCTACTTATAGAGAAGCTCGACACATTTCATGCAAACTAGTTAAATCAAATCAATCAATCAAATTAAGTTTTCAATTATTAACAAATGATTAGATTTTTTAAAGAAACCTTTTGTTACATAACAAAATACTTCCCTTATGTACAAAATTATGTTTTTCATTTATTGCCTTATAGAGATATTCGTATTTTATTGATTTATCATCTTTAATTTAAGATACTGCTGAAAAAAAAATACAATAAAAATGCATGAAATGTTATGATTTTTATTATGATATATTGAAAAACTAATAATAATAATTAGTAACGGTATTTAATAATTGAATAACTTTTTAACTTGCATTTACAAATTATATTTTCATTTAATAAATTTAGTGTTATTCTTGTTGGAAACTCCGAAAAATTACAGATTGAAGCAACGATATCAGGAAACTAGGCTTAACACAAATTAATCTGCGCATCGTAGCACTGATTGGATTGGTTTATTTAAATAATAAACTGATTTCATGCACTTGATACATTCTACACTTCTTCTCACATTCTGTCTTAGTCAGAAAGCGATTCACGGACGTGGAACTATCTGGATCTTTGCAACCGCCCCACTTGAACGTATGGCACAGGTTTTCAGGTAAATCGTAGTAGTAGCGGGTTAGGGGTGTTCTGCACGTTTTACCCGGGAATTTTTTTCTAAAGCACTGGACTACAGAATTTGGCATTTGAATCGCCCATCATGTTGATTAACTTGATTTTACTCACAGCCATCTTTGGCACTGGTGAAACCAGTTAGCAGAACTATTGTTAGCAGACCCAGCATTAGCAAATCAATCTGTTTATCACCGATCCTCATTCTGTTGCGTGTGGGACTGCCTTCACCTGGTGTCAGCGGAGAGCGAAATTAGAATGAGGGAAAAGTGCGACATTTGAGTATGGTTTATATTAGTTATTAATACGTGACTGGAACTCAAACGAAAGGTTTCGCAATGCTTGCCATTTAATAATTTAATTCAGCTTGCAGTTGACAGAGAATTGTCAGCCTATATATAACGTATATGCCATGAAAATAATAATAATATTTTAAAAAGAATTTAAATGGAATATAAGATATAGATATTTAAGAATAAGATTAGCCTATGTTCTTACAAAGATGTTTTTTTTTTTTTTTTTTTTTTTTTTTTTTTTTTTTTTTAAATTCATCGGTACCTTGGTAGATCGATAGTTAAGATTGCATTTATTTATTAGAGCTTACAATTAATATAAAATAACAAAACGAACTTTAGTTAGTAATATGGGGTCTTTGGCTTGTTATATTTTGCATAAACTTAAAATGTTGGTGTAATTATTGTCACGGTGAGAAAACCCAATTTGGGCCTAGTATAACTTCATATATCACGGTCTAGCTTGGCACATGCGTGACAGAATCAATCAATCTTTTATATGGAGTTGGTTATGGTATATGAAGTATATACAATAAGTCTATCAATATACATTTAAGCTATCAAGGAATCAGAGCTTAGCCGCTGCAAAATGATTACATTTGATTCACCTGCTTTAGATTCTAAGCAGAACTTTAAAAGACAACAAATACGGATCATTAACCATGAGATTCTGACTTCTGAATTTGGACAACAGTGAAGATAGCATGAGCAGTGCTGATTAATGAATCCAGATGAGTACATTTAAGTCACAGTGTTTGAAATGTCTCTCTGACTTAGCTTACAAAGAAGGTAAGCACATTTATTGCCGTTACAGGTGTTGATGTTTTCATTTTGAGAAGAAGTCTGAACTGAGCTGATTTCACACACACAGTCTAGTCCATATGTCTAGCTTCTTCCTCGATTGTTGCATTTGTGAAACCCAAATCGTGTCAAAACGAAACCAAACAATCTCAAGATGTGAGCAGAGCATCCTTCAGTAGGAAATCAACGGGAAACCACTCGAGCATCGAAGCGCTGTGGAACTACCGTTTAGCTGCTATCGCTGCTAATGTTTCCCCGAAATGCACATTAGCTCTAAGTATGGATGTTTAGTAAGTAGTTAGTCGTAAAAGTGCAACTGCAAAATGTGGCCCGGGCCACTTGAGAGAGCCTGGTCGCTGGACCACCCAAGAGCACTGAGAGCTAAAGTCTTCTCAGTAGACTTTGGGCAGCTTCCACTGGAGTGAAAAGTTTTTCTGATTTGATTTGATTTTTGTTTTTTATTTGGGAAAATCTAGGACGCGACACTTAGTCTCATGGCTCGCATGTAAACAAAGTGCAAGAGTTTTCCAGAATCGTTATCGACAAAGGATTTGGGCATCAGATTACGTCAACTGCTGTTGTTGTTGTTGTCGGTGTTTGTCGTGGGAGGAGTTGCGAGTTGAAGCATTGCGTAATTTATGACGAGCCGCGCACTGTAAACACACCGAGTGCAAGTGACCAAATAAACCAGCATAGCATGTAATTGGATCGTGGCCACGGTCCGACCCACTTGTACTCGACACTCCGCTAAGAGAGCTAGAGCGAGAGGGAGGGAGAGGGATAGGGAGAGGGAGAGGGAGAGAGGGTGCCTGGAATGCGAGTGAAGTGGCGCTGAAGGATGCGCCAAAGGATCTGGTGGGTCGCACATGTTTGCAGTCATAAATCAACGAATGTTATGGCTGCCCTCGGCCAACGGGCCTCGCCGCTGTCAGTGGAGAAAACGCATTTTCACACTTTTCGTCTGCGTAATTTGAATACTTTACAAGCGGCGTTCGCTGGAAACCCAAACGGAGCATTATTAATTACACACTTGGATTGGATTTCTGGTGCTGATTAGTGCTGTAAGCGATATCATCGGGGCACCAGCGACAGCGGCGAGTGAGCAGTGCCCCGGCTAGCAATGGGTGGGCGTACCATTAATAGCGCTTTAATTAGAGATCAATGGATCAGGCGCGCAACGGGATTTGCGTTTTGTTATTTTCTTGTTACCCTTTTCGAGTTAATTGAAAAGCATTCAAAATAGCTGAGCCAAACCAGAGTTGCGCTTGGCCAAATCAATTAGGCCTCTGGTCAAAAGGCGCACGCATTAATCAAAGCCTCGTTGCGCCTCGAGGGGGGCGGCCTATTGGGCCATTGTGTCTGCAGAGCGGTGCGTGTGGTAGTGGGGTAGTGGGATAGTGCGGAGGAGGGGGGGCTGAGCATTGGGGTTGGTGCGTATTTTGATTGGCTTTTTGGTGCTGCCGCCATTGCTGCTGTCGCCGCCGCCATATTGCCAAATCACAAGCGCAAATAAAAGGAATGACGGAGCGAGGGGGCGAAGGGGCGAGGGGGCGCACTGTTAAAGAAATATGAAAATCAACAGCCGGCAAAATATGAAAGTCGCCGCCGTTTATGACAAGCGCGGCGGCTAAAATCAAAGTCAAGCAGATCATAAAAAAAGCTCTCGCTGTTGTTGTTCTTGTTGACAGCACCCCCCGCCCCGCTCTCACGACTCACCTGAACTCTGTTTGCGTGCTTATTTTTATTAGATTTTGCGACATTTTTGTTGTTGCGGCTTATCGCAGACGGCGCAATTTTATGGCCACACACACAGGCGGCCGATAAGCGGACGTTGCATTAAGTAGCCGCTGTCACGGGCGGTGGCAAGGGAGGAGCCTGCTGCAGCGCTAATTTGACCAGTAATCGTTGCTGCTCAGCCGAGGATCAATCTAATTATTTTGCCAAATAAATACAACCCTTTGCTGCAGCCTTTCGCTACGGCCAAGCAGCAATGACAAGTCAGAGATACACACACACACACACACACACGCACGTACAGACGTACAGACAGCTAGAGCTCAGTGCAGCTAATCCTCAGCAGCTACACCTTTGCCATTTTCCAGGTAACTGCAAGGAGTAAAAGTGCGTCGCGCCCACCACAAGGCGCGCACACAATGAGAGCGCATCTTTGCTCACGATTTTGGGCTGGGAAGGCGCGCAGGGTATCCGACTCCGGACTCGGACTCGATGTACCTGGGCCAACCCCTTTTAATTACGCTGGTAAAGGGTACACCCCTTTTTGGCCTTTTGGCAATTTGGTGTTTTGGTTTCTGGTCGGCTCGTTGCCCAACTATGTCCTTGGTACCTTTATTGCCATTGCAATATACTACATACATATATATGTATATTTATTGTCGATATGGCGAGTCGCGGGCGTGACGCGTTTATGGTGTGTTTAGATACTTTTCGCAAGCAATGCGAATCGAGACAATGCAAAGAACTGCAACCGTCTAGCCTTGACTTCTGCCCGGGCACATCCCCTTCGCAATAAAAGTGCATTTCGCGCATATTTACCTAATTATGAAATCCATTTCAGCTCAAGGCCTGCGACAATTTTTCGACTTTTACTTTTCGCGACTTTTTGCCATCGCTGAAAAATCACATTTTCCACTTTTCATTGGAAGCATCGTCGTGTGTTTATTTTGATTGTTTGTTTACATTTTCTTTGCGTTTGGCCAAATTGCTTTTGACTTTGCCTTGAAATATGAGTTAGAGCTCGAATAGAGCATTTGCTGTTCTAAGTAGTTAAAGTCTATGCAAAAGCATGTGCAGGAGTATGGAATGGAGTATAGGCCTCGGCTGGCATTTAATTTGTTGTCTGCTTGTTTTGTAATCCTTCTTGTTTGCTCTTGAATTTGTTGACAAATGTGAAATAGTCAAATATCTATTGCAAATTAAGTAAATTAAATTTAATGATTGGAACCGCTTTGGCAATTGATTTATTCATTTTTATTTTATTTTTTCAATTTATTTTAATTTGTTTTAATTCATTCATATTTATTTTTAATGTTAATTTAAATTTGAGAAAATGTATTTAAATTAGTTTTTAGTTTATGCCTAATCAAGAACATCAACGATTAATACGTTCTTCTTTTCTCTCTGGATGCACAAAAATTCAATGTTTATTTTGTATGCGCCTTATGCTTATTAGTTTATTTGAATGAAAATGTAAATTTTTGTCGTAAGAAAAAAAAAAAAAAAAAAAAAAAAAAAAAAAAAAAATATATATATATATATATATATATATATATATATGTATATATTGATGTATATATATATTGAGTCCATTTTCCAACTTACATTTACTAAATACATACATATATGTATGTATGCACATGACATGATTTACTGTGATTTTAATTTTTCTGGCAACTACGAAAACTATTTAACTTTTAAATATATATATAAACATATGTATTTCCTTTTCTATATGTATGTGTTTTCTTTCATTATTTTTGTATTACATTTTTTCATAAATTTTTAATTATTGTATCTTTGTTCTATATTCCAGGCATATGCAAAAAAAAAAAAAAAAAAGAAAAAGAGAAGAAGATCTACATTTTTTTATTGAGCTATTTGGAAACTTCAAAGAATTATTTGAAGGCCATTTCAAGTGCTCTAAAAACACAGCCAAAACAGGGCATAAAATAAGTTCACAAAAAAATAAAAGAACTGACATTTTTAGTGTGAAAAAACATCAATATCTGAAAGTTACGAAAAAAAAAACCAAACGAAATGCGTTGGGCCGTGAAATGTTTTTGGGTGACAAACGCGACTTTGCACTAAAAAATCTAATTTTGTTCGCCGAAATGGCAAAAAACAAATGAAATCGTAAACGAGGCAGTTGGATAATGAAATTGTTTGTCGCAAATGTTGCTAAAAACCAGGCCAACGATAGCTAAGGTCAAGGGTCTTCTGCGAAGACAGTTTTTATGGTACAAAAAATGCAGAGGAGGAGGAGGAGGAAGCAGCAGCAGCAAAGGCCAAAAAGCCAAGTGAATTGTCAAATTTGTGTGTTTTATGATGATTTTGTTTTATTTCTATTTGTATTTGTATTTTATTTTTTTTTTTTCGCTGCTGCTGCTCTCGTTGTTATATTTTTTATGCTCTACATTTTTTGTGCGCCCAAAAACCCAGAGCGCAGGCAGCCCGAGCTACTAATGTCGAGCAATTGCCGTTTGCCGTTTGCAGTTTGCCGTTTGCTGTTGCCTGCTTTGCTTTTTGGCTCGTTTTTATGGTTTTATGGCCTAATGACTTCTTTATTAGTGCATCCTTGGCCAGGTTTTGGGCCTGGAATCTCTCGCTCTCTCTCTCTTTCTCTCTCTCGCTTGCTGCTCTTTTTATGATCAAGTCAAGGCGGACAATTTCCGTTTCCGTGTTCGACTCGATGCTTATGCAAATAAACAACAGCAGATGTATGTGCATGTGTGTGTCAAGTTAATCCTTTCTACATGTGTCGTCTGCTCACAGGAAGTTGACAGTTGCTGCCATATATCAAAGCTGTGTGCGTGTGTGTGCGCTGGGAAATATTCGGTCTGGGTCTTTCATCTGACTCAGTGCGAGCTGTGTTTGTGTTTTTATCTATTATTATTATTTATTTTCTTTTGTTGTTGTTGTATTTTTTGTACACTTATGACATGATGTTAATTACTCCGCGTGCACTCCGATTGGCTGTGGGAAACACTTTGAAATGGAAAAGTTCGCCGACTGTTTGTCAAGTGTCAACACGGCGGCGTTTGCCAGTTGCCACAAGAAAGCTGCTAGCCAAAAGAAACAACAACAACAACAGCAACAGCACACGGAGACACATATGTGAAATTGGGAATTTTAGAGATTTTTTTTTTTTTTTTTGCTTAGCTAGGATATTTGATTTAGCCAGTTGACTTTGCATTTGACTCGCCTGTTGTCTTAGAGAATTGGGAAAATCGACGAAAAATTGTTGAGTAAATATTTTGTAATTGGCTTGCCGCGGCACAGTAGTGACTCCTTCGACTAAGTCCAGCCGTGTGAGAGCAGGAAAAGTGTGCCACTAAGCTGGGCACAGGCAAGTCTCTGTTGACTTGAAACGGACTTAGTCGGTGCTTGGATTTGGCTTAGGGCCAGAGCTAATATCCGCTGGGAAAACTATTAGTTAATTGATGGATTTGCTGTTTGCATTAATGTGCGGTAAAACCACGAAAATCATTGAATGTGGCCAACAGAAGTTTGGCTATGGATGAGGGGATTCGAAAGAAATGGAATAATGGGGAATTTATTCATATTATATAGAATAATTTGCCAAAAGAAAATAGACAAACAAAATCTGGATAGAATTTTACGAAAATAATTTATATATTTAATATTAAATATTTTATAAAAATGCATATTATATTATTATATCTATGTTTTATGTTCAATACAAATTGAATGCAGTAATTGTAATTCTGATTAAATTAGTCTATTTTCCATTTTATATTTCTTAACATAATATGTTTTATCTGTTTTATTTTATGTCTTCTTTCGCAATCTATAAGAAAAAAAAAAACTATTTTGCCGTTGTCTGGCTTCTCTATTGCTTTCAAATCAAAATCCAAGAAATTTGTTATCTATCTATTGTATGTATATATATTCATACATGTATATAGTATTAGTATTTCTACTTAACATTTGTATAGTTTATAGCTCGAAATTACTTTATTTTACTTTCTGCCTTGCTGATAAGCCTAATAAAATGTGTTCCCGATTTCAAGTATCCGCCGAAAGCAAAATCACTTTCGATAACAACAAACAGTGAACAGACCTTTCATTGTTAAAGTTGCTTAATTGAGATTGAAAGTCCTAAATGCAATTAAAAACAATCGGTAATTTTAAAAGGCTTTCTAATATAACATTATTCTAAATTAAGTTTCCTTAATATAAATATAAATAATAAATAAACATATATTCAATTTCAATAAAATCATTTTCATTTTATAATTTTATATTTGGTACAGAAAAACAAATACTTAAAAAACAAATATTCTGTGCAGAACAAAAAAATATAAGATAAATATATGCTTATGTTTTATAGCTGAATTTCATTTATATTTATATTTTACGTTAAATTGTTAAATGGTACATAAATTTATTTTGAAGCATACTATTTTTAAATCATTTTTGTTTATGTTGTCAATATACATCTACAAAACTTGAGTTCCATTTAGTGCAATTTTTTTAAATATTATACTTTTTCAATTTTGTTCTCTTACAACGCGCTCCACATGAACTTCACTGCTTCGGGTTTAGCGATTCGCTATGGCAGGTTTAAGCATGACAGCAAATCTGTGTGCATCAATTTGCTGCATTAAATAATCATTATCTACTGACAAATTGACATTATTATTGGCAATAGCCGCAGCTGAAAAGAAGAGGAAAATTATAGAAAATTGAGTAAATGATTTTCCTTCCTTCTCGCTGTTGTACGGAAACGATAAAGTGCCGCTACTTGACTCGCAGTCAATTCAATTAGCTATAAACATATTTTAAAGATAGTTTTTTATTTTTATTTATTTATTTTTTTTTTTGTACAGGTTTTAAATGAAATGTTTAAAGCGCCTCAAATGTCAAACTCATTACAAACAATTGGCAATGGGCAACGGAAGGCGCAATTAACTTTACTAATTAACTTAAGTATATTTTTAATAATAATATATATTATTCGTGTATGTAAATAGTATTTTCAAATTGAATTTTTTTAAAATCAACAATAAATTTAATTAATTTGCTGTTGAAATGAACTGCCAAATGTAATTTGTGTACTTTTTGAAAACGGAAATTCAGAATAAATGAGGAGGAAACGCGTACACCCCGAGCGAAAAATGAGTTTAGACAACAATTGCTTTGATCCGGCTAATTGAATTTTCCTGCGAAAGTGTAAAACGTGGGAGGCAGTCAAAAAAGAGATTTCCGATTTTGTGTGGCAAATTAAAATTTAAATGAAAACGAATCAGGCACACGCACATGCAAAAACAAAAAAGGAGCAGAAAAAGAAGGACAATAGATTACAATATCCTGGGGCGAGGCAAAAAGCCGCACGAGCAACAACGGCAGCATCAGCAACCGGCAACAGCAGCAGCAGGAGCAGGATATGCAGGGCCAGCTGGCCGGGGCATGCGCCTGGGTGGGATGCGGGTCGTCTCCGGGCTGATGGCTGCCTGCCAGCAGCAGCAGCAGCAGAAGCAGCAGCAGCAGCATCGGCAGCTACGGCAGCCGACAACGGCGTCCGACCATCAGCCCAACAGTTTCCGCTTGCTGACTGCCAGTGAGCAGCAAGCATCATGCAGCACGGCCAGAGAACGGGAGAACGAGAGGCGATGCTGCCGAGTGGCTGGGTCGTGGAGTCGTCCCTGTACGATGCCGAACACGCGCGCAAAGCGCACACAAGCACACAACACAGTATACAAAAACAAAAACAAAGACCCGAAACAGATACGGCAGCCGCTGGTAGTTGGCATCAGCCAATCGGAGCGCTTCGTTGGGCAGCAGGTAGGCGTGTACGTATCTGCCATTTCCAAATAAATTCAACCCCGACAACAACAATAACAACAGCGAGCGACGACGACGGCAAAAAGGCAGCTGCTGTTGGTTCGCTTCAAAACCGGTCGACGACGCCGCAGTTGCATTCAGTTATTAACGAGCGCTACTCACAGCTACAGCAACAGCAGCAGCAGCACCAGCAGCAGAAGCAGCAGCAGCAGCAGCCACAGCAGAAGTCACTTCACTCAATGCACACACACAAACACATACACACGCACGCATACACGCTATCAGTTGAACAGAGTGGATAAGTGAGAGCGAGAGGGCAAGAGCGCACTTGATATACGCTTTGAGTCGTCGAATATTTTCACGAGTTTGAGTCGGAGAGTAACAAAACGAAAGCAGAATTCAGTTTGAGTTGAGACGTTGTCGTGGGCACGTCGCATCAAAGAGAAGAGCGCATAACAGCAAACACAAAACAACAATTGAAAAAGACGTAAAAACCAGAGACCAAAGCAAAAAGAACAAATATTACAGTTAGTGCAAAGTGACAGTGTGAACAAGAAAAGAACAAGCAATAACGCAAGTGCTAACAACACAAACACACAAACTAAGAACAACAAACTTTAACGAAGACACAAAAAGGGAATATGTCTTCCACTTCAGCTTCGCCCATCAGCAACATAACCGTGGACGACGAGCTTAACATAAGCAGAGAGCAAGGTAAGCACGAGAAAAAGCCGACGGCAAAGCAGTGCGAAAGGGAGAGAACTTAAAAGTGCTTTTTGCTCTCCTACTCCAAGCGCGAGTTGAGCGAGCTAAAATGCTTGATATTTAGCACAGTTTTTAGAACAATTGAACTAAATCACAATATTTCGCTTCTTTTTTCTTGCGCAATCTTCAGACTTTGTCGAGGACGATTTCATAGTTATCAAAGAGGAGCGCGAAAGCAGCCTGTCACCAATGTTGACGCCACCGCACACGCCCACCGAGGAGCCGCTGCGACGCACTGGCTCAGTCACAGCCGCCGATGAGGCAGTGGCCACGCAGCTACATTTGCGACACATGGCGCACTACCAGCAACATCAGCAACAACAGCAGCAACAACAGCAACAGCAGCATCAACAGCAACACCAGCAGCAGCAGCAGCATCAGCAACACCATCGCCTCTGGCTGCAGATGCAACAGCAGCATCCACATGGCCATTATCCGGTTTATGCCGGAGCTAATGCTGATCCCGTGGCCGTGCACCAGCAGGCGTTGCTCATGAACCAATGGATACGCAATGCCGCCCTCTACCAGCAGCAGCAGCAACAACAGGCAGCAGCTGCTGCAGCTGGTCATCATCACCACCCGCACCCGCACCCACATCCCCATCATCCGCACCATCACGGTCATCCTCATGCCCATGGCCATCCCCATATGCGCCCTTATCCCGCTGGACTGCATACGCTGCATGCCGCCGCTCGCCATTTTGGAGTCATGCCCAGTTTGAAGCTGAGCGGTGCCGCAGCAGCCGGAGCCGGAGGCGGCAGTGGGAGCAGCCGGCCCAAGAAGCAATTCATCTGCAAGTACTGCAATCGCCAGTTCACCAAGTCCTACAATCTGCTCATCCACGAACGCACCCACACGGACGAGCGTCCCTATTCCTGCGACATCTGCGGCAAGGCCTTCAGGCGCCAGGATCATCTGCGCGATCATCGCTACATCCACTCGAAGGAGAAGCCCTTCAAGTGCAACGACTGCGGCAAGGGCTTCTGCCAGTCGCGCACGCTGGCCGTGCACAAGGTCACCCACCTGGAGGAGGGCCCCCACAAGTGCCCCATCTGCCAGCGCAGCTTCAACCAGCGTGCGAATCTCAAGAGTCATCTGCAGAGCCACAGCGAATCGGCCACAGCGGCTCAGGCAGCAGCAGCAGCTGCAGCAGCAGGAGCAGCAGCTCCTCGCCCCAGCCAGCCACTGAGCGCTGCTGTGCAGCCTGTTCAGCTGGTCAGTCCCGGTTCCAATCACAATACGCCCGCCTTGGATCTGTCCTCGTCTGGTGGAGCCACCGCGGAGCGTCCGAAGCGCACGCTGGGCTTCACCATCGATGAGATCATGAGCAGATAGATTGGTCAGCTGATCGCAATTTATTGGTTTTATGTTCAGGATGCAGCCGCATCCAGAATGCTGAGCGCCGCCAGGCATGGGAAGTGCCTGGCCCGGAGTAGCAGTCAGCGCAGCTTCAGCTTCAGCTACAGCTACAGATCCAGCTCCAGCTTCAGCGCCGCCCACTTTGAGTTCGAGTCGCAGGTTACGCCCCCAGCTCACCTACTCGCCCACACAGCCGCCGTCATCGTCGCCGCCGCCGTTGCCCCAGTGAAGCACAGGCAGTTCCTGGAGCCCAGGAACCCAACCAGTCACAACTAGCCCAATCGACGTTCCATATAGACCCGATGCTATATAGCTGTCGCATTGGCGCTACAAACTGCAAAAAGCCAAAGGAAGACAAACTAGACACAAATCAAATGGAAACTTAGTAAAAAGTATTGCGAAACAGAACAATTCCAAAATAAATATGGCATTAGATATCGCTTTTGCCCCACTGTACTTTAATCTTAAGTCTCTATCCATTTACTATATATATATATATAGTTATATTATCGTATGTACCTTATAGCCAGTAGTAGACGCATTCTGTTTATAACGCACCAATACCAATTCCCAGAGAAAACCTCAGACCTTCATCGGTCATTCAAAGACTGTACAATTATAATTACAATTGCAATCATAATTTGTTATTTTATTTTAATTTTAATGCATTTAAATACAAGAACATATATATACCTATATCGATATATATACATATATAAATCAATTGAATGTTTGTTAATTTTAGTTAAGTGTTATGCTTTTTGCCCCAATGACACAAACAAGAGTTCTACACACAAAGAATCGACGATCTCATTATCTTAGTCTAGCTCTAGATGTGCGTATGTCTGTATAAAGATATACCTATATGTGCATGTATTATATATGGTCTATGTATGATAAAGACAAAAGCTATCGCAAAATATATGAATTATGCGTAATTGTATAAACTAAACCTTATTTGTTTATCTTAACTGGAATACGACGAATTTCTGGGCAAAACAGCTGACGTACTTTGCCAAAAGTTGGGTTTTCATTTTACCTATTCCATTTGGGGTTTTTTTTTTTTTTTTTTGTATTTATAGTTACTGTATGATGTAAGTATTAAGACAATATTTAAGGGCTGAGTATGATATAACTATGATATTTCAGACAATACAATATAAGGAATTTATTTGACATATCTTTGATATTTAAAAAAATTAATATATACTTAGTAGAATATTGAAAATATTAATGCAGAAGGCTACGACTATTGACACTCAATAAAATAAAAGCAACTTATTAAGAAAAACCCAGTATACTAAATGGGGTATTCATAATAGAGCCCAAATATATTCAAGTAATATATAAGTTTTTCTTCTACATAGCTCCACTTGCGCCCAAAGTGGAATATTTTTGGGTGCGGCAAATGTTTATTGTTAAATATTTTTCTAAAATTTAATTTTCTTTCCGATCATTTTGAGCATTAGGCAACCTATTATTCGATGTACTTTATTTTTGGGCAAAAGTTCATTGTGTAATGAATTTTTTGTTTTCTTGATAGCTCCAATATAAATAGAAAATATGTAATAAATTTATTGTTAAATGCTTTTTATTTTTATATGCAAATAATAATTCAAAAACCAAAACTTTGTCCAATTAAAAGTTATTTCAATATAATTTTCAGTCTGTTTCTCACCCACATCGCAGCGGCTGAAATTTTGAGATGCTGTCAGCAATGAAGCGATTTGAATTAGGCAAATTCATAACTCAAATCGCTTCTCATATTTGAGGCATCTATTAATTTACAAGATTCCAATTTAGCCAGATACTAAGGCCCTATAAGGCAACTGGTACAGCTTCAAACTGTCAGATCTCTTAATTTACGATAACTTTTGTATTTGATGCTCGCATTCTGCTGTCGTTGATGTTGATGGCGATGTTGCTATACGGGCATTATTTATTTTTGGGTGTGGTCGTCGTGCTTGCCAGTTCTATAGAAGTGCGTCGTCCACTGAATAGCCAAGGCACAGTGGTTAGGAACGTGCCAAATGCGAAGATCTAGACAATCGACAATTGGCAATTGTGCGAGAGATCTAGAACTAGCAACTGCATTCCATTGCATTGCCATTAGCACGCGCATTACCAGGAACTGTGCTGTGCCTCGATGGCTATCTGGAGTTTGTCTTTAATTGAGGTTTCTCTTGCCTTTAGGGGTTGCCCGAAACTCTGCTGTTTGATTGGTCCAGCTGCTGGCTCATTTGCTGCTTCAATTTTCTACACAATTTTTGTTTGTTATTGTTATTTTCTCTGATGACATTGGCCATTATGGCCATGTACAATTGATTTTGGGCCAACTGTCGACTGTCGACTGTCAACTGTCAACTGGCAAATGTGGCATGCAAAATGGAAAGGTATTATTGGCAAGGGGCAAGTAGTGATGTCTACATTGCATTGCGTCTCAGCTGTGGCGTCCTAGGTGGCAGCAGAAGTATACGGGACGCGCCCTCCTGCCACGCCTCGACCCCGTCCCCGCAGATATTTCAATATCTGGGACAGCCTGCGGCTCTGTCCTGGCCAGTGTGTGGTGGGTTGGCCAGCAAACGCAGTGAGATTCTCTTTTCCTTTTTCGTTTCCTTTATTTTCGTTTTTTTTTTCCTCTCGGGTCTTATCTTCTGGTCAACCATAGAACTTGTTGCTCGACTCGGCCAAGTTGGCTGTGTTTTGGCAACAGCTCGCCGCAGGATACATGGCGGTGGCCAGGATGTGTGCTGTGGCCCGGTTCATGTCGCTCAGCATTCGACACACATTGTCCACAAACAGGCCCATAATTGCACGAATCCGCACTGCGTACAACCAAAATATTTTGTGAAAGTCACAGCGGGCGGTCGACAGCAACAGCAACAGCAAGAGCAACAGGAATAGACAAGGATGGCAAGCGTGTTATCCTGCGAGCTCAGATTGATGGATATATTGTCGCCTTCACTCAGCTAGACAACGGACTTGTCTATGTCTATCATTGTGTGTGTGTTTGTGTGTGTGTGTCAGTTTTAGGCCACAATTAAACGTATCGGTTCCGCAACTAGGGTGGCATCTTCTCTAGCCCCTGGTTCTGCCCCTGGCTGATTAAGCAGCAGGCAGTGCACAACGTCTGCCAAAAGTGAGCCATTTACTGCCCAGCAGCCAGCAGTCAGCCAGGAGCACCCCTACGAGCAGCGAGTGCTACCCCTGGCTGGCCGGGGGGTTGCCGTTTAATGACCTGTCCCTGGCCCGAGCATTGGCCATTGGCAATTGGCAATTGTCAATTGGCCAGTGCCCGAGGCACGTTCGCACTCCAAGTGGCCTTGTGCGACCACCCAGAATACGAAATACGAAATACGAATTACGAAATATCGAATACGAAATCCGAATAATGTCCACGATGCCGGAGCAAATGAAGTTGCCTCTTGGCTCAATTTGTGCGGCAATTAAAACGTTGCAAATCGATTTGCCGCCATTCAATAATGCCACAGCCAAGGGCCGCATTAGAAATGGACGCCATTTTGTGGCCTGATGCGTTGACAGCCACCGCACAAAGGCGGCAGCCATCGAGTGGTGCTTGGCGGCGTCAAGTTGTTGCCCATGATCACAATCACGCGCCAAGCGATAGCTGCGTACGTCTAATGTACATACATGGATGATTGGAGATGCTGATGACAGCATCGCAGAGCCTCTGGCTCGAGTGGGCCAAGCCCAAAACTTGTCTCCGGTAATTGTACATTGTCTATGCTGTCAGCTGGCACCATTTGATATGCCGACGCCCGCCTTTTGCAATGACAAACGCCGCCGAGGCGATGCCACTTGGCTTCATCAATAGCTAAAAGCAACAAGGGTATATATACACCTATATAGATATACATAAACATCTATATAAATATAAAAGAAACAAATTATAAAGCTGACTCCATCTACTTAATTCAATATCATAATGTATTTATATCACACGTTATTGTGGGAGTTTGGCTTAGTCAAGAAACCATTCGATGTGAAATATTAAACTGAAGTTGGTTGAAGAAATGCTTTCGAGCTTGATAATAATGAATAGCATTAGCTCATTTATTGTGGTAGCTTAATGGAAACTAGTTTTAATTGTTGGGAGCTTGCCAATTTCTAAGACTTTACTTATCATCATTACTATATCTCTTTTAATAGAAATTATACTTTTTTTAATGTTATGAAGGTTATAAGATTTTTAACTGAGCATAATTAGATTTTTCAAAATCATAAATAAATAAATACAAGAGCTCAAAAAATCTTAAACAAAAAATATAAAAAAAAGTTCCAAAACAATTTCGTAACTTTTTCGAAGCATAATATTTAAATATGTATTTAAAAAATTTACTTACATTTTTTTCTTGTTCCTTGCTTACAAGCTGCTTATTAATTTGATAAAATATTAAGCATTATACAACTGTGAACTTAGGAATCAATGCTTAAAGATATTACTTTTAATAAGTCATTTTTGATTTCACATTGAAAATTGCAAAAATAAAATTCAATTATTTAAAATAAATATTAGCCTTTACAACTTTTATAGCATACATACAAACATAAATAAAATATTAATTGTTTCTTCTTGTGTTGAATATACAAAGTACTTATGTGCATTAATTAAATAAATTCTGTTATTGCCTGGGGTAAAATAATATCAGCTTCAAATAATATTTTCTGTCCAAAGACAACAAGCTATCATTTCGTTAAATAATAATTCCGACCTAATTTATACAATATATAAATCTAATCAAATATTGTAAATGAACGAACTTTATTTATTTAGTCTCGATTGCCAACACGAGGCCATTCCAAAAGCTTTTACCAATAAACATCGCATTGTCAATTTTACCATTTGGTGTCAGGTTGTAATTGTTTGTCATTACACAATGATTTTTCCACAATGTGGTTACATTGTCTCGCATTTGTGGCAGTGTAAGATTTCTCAATGCTTGCGGGCCCAACCCTTTCTGCGGATGCACTTCTCTTCACATTTCCGCACAGTAGTTGCACATGTCTCAATTTGACATTGTTGTCGTCCCCTAATTGCATTACACGCGTTCTTACTTAGTCGACAAGCCCCACATACACACACACACACACACACACACACACGCAGTCAGAGACACACACACTTACGTACACACACATGCACGGAGGCACTCGGGTAGATGCGTAGTTTGAGATACTTTGAAGTATCTGTAACTCACTTAACTACGAAGCATGTCACAGTTACTGTTACTGTTAGGGTTCCAGCCACGTTAACGACGCACTGGGTGTTCCATGGCCAGCCGATTTTTATTGACCCGGCCTCAACTGAGCCGGGTCGCTCTATCTATCTGCTATTTTGACACTTTTGTTTTGCCTAAAAAGGTGTTTTAAATATATAACTTACTTGGGCAGATCGAGGGAAGCAGAGAGAAAGAGAGTGGAAACAATACGAATTGCTCTAACAATTTAATCGGTATGCGTGCTGGCTTATCGCCTGGGCTCAATCAGGACGCTGGGCATTAATTGACACCTTAGCCGTAGACCCATAGACAACTGGCCATGAAATCGAGCCCTGACAAGGGACTGTCAATTAGTTGCTGAATTTATCGCCAGGCACAAATCAGTTTTCGAAAATTTGTAACCCGAAAAACGCCGCAGCTAAAAGAGCGATCAATTTTATTGTAAACTAACTAGGGAGGTCTCTCCCTCCCTCCCTCGCTCCCTCTTCTCGTGTGTATATCTAATACTAAGCCAAGCACTTATTGAGAACTTAATTGAATTACCCGGCGAGAACGAGGGACCCGCACCTTGTCCCCAAGGCGTTCAATGTAGCCGTTGTCTGCTCGTTGTTGTGGCCAGCCAGAGACAAACACACACAAAAACAACAACAGGCGGCGATAAAGTCAAGTCCACAGACTTAGTACCAGGCGAGCGTCGAGATTCGAGAGACTTGGGAGTCTGTGAGGCAACAGCTCTTTTGTTTGTATCGTTTTTCACTAGTGTGCGTGAGTGTATGGATTGCCTTTTACACGCCATACCTAGAGTTACCCACTCCATTCCCATTCCCAGTCGCAGTCCCAGTCCCAGTCCCATTCCAATTCCCATTCTCAATCCCAATCCCATTCTGTGGCTCTCTGTTCTTTGACATTTTAATGCGCCCGTTGGCGTTGACGCCCGACTCTGATGGTGGTCACACATTCAGCTGGGCACACTTGAAAATGGTGTGATAGCAATAATCCGATATAAATAAGACATTATAAGCGACTTGTCTGCAACAACAACAACAACAACAACAGCAACAACAACAGAGACAATAAACACAAAATTTATTTGTATGGATTACAAGGAACTGAATCCACGGCGACGACATGTGGCGCTTGGGCAAAAGCTAAGGCTAAGGCAGAGGCTGAGGCTAAGGCAAAGCTGAGGCATATATGAAAAGGAATTGAGGAGTCTCGACACACGGATGATTCATATGGACCCACCGCAGACGCATCCTCTCATCAGTCAAGGGGCTGCACAAAAACGAGAAAAAGTGAAAACAATGGAAATGGCATTGGCATTGGCATTGGCAATGGATCTACGTCTGCGGACTGACTCCAACGACTGTTGATCGATTGATTTCATCGATTATGGTATAACAGTGCAGACTCCTCCGACTTCGCCGACTTCTCCGACTCCTCCAACCTATGTTTATTTGTTTGTTTGTTTGCCAACTCCAAACAGCAACAACAGCAACAACAACACATGATCAATTACAAGCTGTGCCGCTTTTCCCAAGCTCCCCACCGGCGGGCCCACGCCTGATGTCCGCGGCACAGCTTCTTTCACTTATTATTAAAGGTAACAAATTATTTTCAATTGATTTACACGCTGCCAGCTCAACAGTTCAAAAGCCCGCTGACACCCCCCACCGACGCCCTCGCAACCGTATGAAACTGACCCTGAAAACAAGGTATGCAGCAGCTACCCTCCCTTTCCTCCTCCCTCTGCCCTTGGTGTTCCATGCTGTTGATTAACCACTCACTGGGAACATTTAATGTGTAATAACGATTTGTATCTGGGAGAGCACAAAGTAGTTATGTTGAAATTCCTTGGGCAGCCAGCGCTGCCAGCTCCACTCCGATCATTAATCATAAGAATGTGAATCTTTCTTTTCGGCTCGCACACCTACAACAACGCATTGCCCCTGCGTTCACATGCCCAGAGCGGTAGACTCAGCCTGGTTCGGCTCGGCTCGGCTCTGCTCAGTTCAGCTCAGCTCGGGCTCGGGCTCGGGCTCGGGCATGGGGCTTCAGGCTGGCCGAACAATGATCATGCGCTATGCCAAACGATATTTCATGCCCATAAACGGTTAGCGGTGTTTGGGTGTAGTACGTCAGGTTTACGTACCACTCGCCTACACTGCAAACAATATATGTATATAGATTTTTGTCTTAGGTGTGATCTTCATTAATAACTAAATTATTACTAATATTAATATATTTAGATTAGTATTCTCTAGCAAAAGTTGATCCTTATTCAATAGGAGTATAGAAATCGAAGTCGTCATCTAATTTGATACAATGATAATATAATGTATAATATGTTTTATAGGATAATATATGAATATAGGATATTAAATGATCACCTATTTATTAATAATACAAAAATAAAAAATTTTAATATTTTTGTTTATAAATAATTATATAGCCTAGCTAACATATATTAAATTAGATTTCATTTAGGAAAAAAGTTTTTTGCTGATTTGATTTTTGATTTTTGTGCAGTGTGGTTATAGCACAGCATCATCATCTTCTATGCACCGATTTAACGCCCCGACATTTACATATGTCTGTGGTGTGTGTCCCCAGCCCCAGCCGCAGCGGCCCTCCGCCAACCTCCTCCCCCACAATCCGTGCCAATGCTCATTGGCGTTGGCGTTTGCTGCAGTACGTGCCTACAAATTATGTTTATTCACGTTTACAAGCCTCTGACATGCACTCGAAGACGAACCTGGAACCGGGAACCGGGAACCGGGAACTGGGCATGGGGTCTGGGTCTGGGTCTGGGTCCGGGTCTGGGTCTCGCTCTTGGTCTCGGTCGGAGGGGGTTCTGGGCACGGGGTACTGGCTTGGCACACCGGGGTGTCCCCCGGCATCAACGTCAGCGTCATCATCGCATCGACAGCGCTTGGCATTTCGGCCTTTTGGGTGGGTGACGGTGCCGACGTCATTCCCGCTGCGTCGGAGGGGGGCCTAAAGCGGGAGTGTCGGGGCCCGGGTTCGTTGCGCTTTCTACGTTAATTTGTTAACAACAATTTTTTGGCATTCGTCTGTGCACTTCTGTGTGTCATTAAGTTGCGACTTGATCACCGATCAGCGATCAGCGATCACCCATCACAGATCACTGGTCACTGATCATTATCATATGCTAATTATCGGTGATCACTTTGAAGGGATTTCGAAAAAAGCGTTGAAAATTTGGCAAATTAAGTGTAAAGTTGACTCGAGATTGCATTTGGTAATGAATTAGCAGAAAATAACATTCGCTCAGCTCAAAATTTATGATGTTTTAAATTTCCAATGAAACGAGAATTTTTAGGTTTGCCTCAGACCTGAGTGCTTCTTTTATAATTGAAAGTTTAGTTCCAAAGTTATCTTATATTTGAATATACGTATTTGATTTTCATTAATTATAACAATATTTAAAACTATGTAAGGGAAGTAGAGTTTAAAACATATATCATATCGTTGCTACATTAGAACCGTTGTGCATTTTCACATGATTTGGGTAATAACAACAGCCACAACAAAAGCAGAGGGCAATAAAGAGTTGCAACTCAAACATGAGGCTTCTCCAATGGCAACGGCAACGGCAATGGCAATGGCAATGGCAATGGCTAGTCGCATATGCAGAGCGCGTAGCAGCAACTGTGGCCCCTTTGCTCCGCCCCTAGTGTGTGGCATCGACTGAGAGGGGCAGCTAATTTCAAGAAACAGCGAGTCCATGTTGCATGATGCACTGCAGCATGAGGCGATTTTTATGTTAAGCACAAGGAATTCGGGCTATTAGCGCCAAAGGATTTTCTCATGGTTTAAAAATACTCAACGTGCGACAAATTTGGCCGCCGGCCATATGCAGCACGAAAGCTGCACGCGGAGCCAACTCCAACTCCAACTCCAACTCGGGCTGGAGCTGAAGCGCGTGGAGGGCGGGGTCCAGGCCTGGTTGAGCCGCTGACCGGCTGGACAGGCCACAACACATCTGATTGCCGGGAATTGCAGGCGGTGCGGTTGGCAGCCAGCTGAGCCCTCGCTCAACTAGGGGCAGAGGCAGGGGCGGTGCTTTATGGCCGATCGGTCGGTCGAGCAGCCTCGACCGGTCACAGAGAGCTGCGCCTGCCTGGCATACAATTTAATATTAAAGTTGATAAACATTTTGACCACGGCAGTTAGTAAGCAAACGTACGATCCACCTACTCGCCTTCTTTAACAGCAGCCGCTGCTGCAGCAGCAGCAGCAGCATCAGCAGCAACTGTGGCAGCACCGCCATCATCATCAGCAGCTCGAGCAGACAGTGGACGTGACCCGACTAGTCGGTCCGACGGTCGGTCGGTTGGTCGTTCGGTCAGTTGCTCTGACGCTCGGCTCGAGTGGCTGGTGAAATAAATTCAGAAACTATGCCAGCCACGAAACTTGGCAACTGATTGCGCCACAGATTCGCACTTAGTCGGTGGCTGTGGGCATACGGTGCTGGTGGGTTAGCGGCGGGGTGGTGCTGCTGGCGGTGCTGGTGCAGTGGCAGGCGGCAGACAGGGGGCGTACTTTTTCGGGACATAAACGGGGGCGTGTTGAGCGCGGCTTGGGCAATAAGCTTTAGCTTTTTGGTAGTCGAGTCAAGTGGGGCCAAAGCTCTGGGCCACGTTTCAGAAGCAGGGACCATGATTAAATTACAGAAAAAAACTCTAAAAATGGAGTATAAATTAATACTTTTTTTTTTTTAATTTTTATTATATTGTTAAATTTTATTACATTAGCTGTACATATACAAGGTAGCACACTATTAAAACATAAAATTAAATTAAAATGTAAAAGTTAATAAAATTCGCATTGGAAAAAATGATATAAAACAAAAATTGTAAAAATTGAAATTAAAAAATAATACAAAAATATTTATATTTTGTATATTGAAGAAATTAATAATAACAATTAATGCATAAATAATTATATTTTTATAAAACAATAAATTTATTGAAAAACAGAAACGTATTAATATAATCTATTATTTTTAGTAAATCAAAACATATATATTAAGATTTAACAACTTTTATTTATACATTTATTTTATAAAGTTTTGTCTTATATACTTATTTTATAAATTAGTTTAACATGTACAAAATGTTTTTATGAAAACCGAATATGTGAAAAAAAAAAAATGATATAATTTATCAGATTATTTTTATTGGTATGATTTACTTTTAATTATAGTTTTTTTTTTTTTTTTTTTTTTTTTTTTAAATTCAAACTTAATTTTATTAATAAATATCCTTAAAGTTTTTAGAAATAAAGGAAATAATTTTATAATTTTGTTAATTCTGTTTCGCTCTTTCTCAGCATAGGGAATCCGCAACCTTTGCCCACGCCCCAAAAAGCTGACTCCATCTTCAAACTGTGCTGGCAACTGATGCAGCCCTGGCTCAATAAAATGAGCAGCCACCACACACACAGACACACATATACATATATACATTTTTGTATGTACATATATATACACGCACACACACACAGGCATAAAATCATGTCCAGAGCGAGTCTTACATGGAGCTGGGAGCCGACTCCGAGTCGGCTTAGCTGGCTTTTGGCTGGAGCCGAACGCTTTTCGAGAAATCAACGTCCAACGCGATTGTTCCCATGCAAGTTTCTACAAATATTTTTTTGTGAATTATTACCTTCGTATTTTTCCAGTTCGCGAGGAGTCAAATTGGTCGGCACACGCTCGAGGGCACACGCCATTTCCCACGGAGCGAGCATTTATGGCCGAGACTTGGCCAGCGGACTGACTGACTGTGGCAGCAGCAATCGCGAGGCAGTGGCTGTGGCGAGCCACCCTGCCCTGCCCTGCCCTGATCTGTGCCGTCGACCCATGGCCGCGGTGGCTGCTGATCACTGATCGAGGACATGAGCCATGAACCGTAGCAGAATTCGCTGCTGCTGCTGCCGATGACGATGCCGCTGCTGCTGCTGCTGCTGCTGCTGGGGCTGTGACATGGCCAGGCAGGTGGTAGGCAGTTCAATTAGGACCCATAGCTTCATATCAATGGACGCAGTCACAAAACTGTCAACTGGGCCACGTAATGCAGCATAATTGCCAACTGCAGCAAGTGTCCAACTGTCCAGCAATTCAAATAGCGAACGCATCCTGCTGGGAATTTGATGCCTCACACACACACACACACACACGCACACAGAGGCAGAGAGAACGGCCTACACCTTTGTGGCTAATGGGCCAGGCTTCCATTGGGCAACCGAAACCGAAACCGAGCCCGATCACGATCCAAGTTCAAACCCACGCACTTCGATGCGGTTTCTACTTGGTCTTTTAATTGGCTTGTCGCACAGAATGCGACAGAGACAGAGGAAGAGTGAGAGAAAGAAGGAAAGAGAGTGAGAAAGGAAGGCTTTGCTGTTAAGGAGCGTCATGTAACAGAGTCTGGACCTCGGCCGGGTTGTCACTGGCACCTTCCTGGGCCTGGGCTAATAGAAGTGATGTCGATAGCACTTAAACACGATATCCGTTTCAATTTGTTTGGATTCTTCAATTTAAAAGGTGATAATTTTCTACTTTATGGCCCTCGACATGTGGGCCACCCATAAAACTGATATCGGAGTAGTGCCCCGGCTCTCCCCCTCCCTCGCTCACTGTGTGCGGTGTGTCCCTATCCATATGCATTCAATACCGCTGAACTTCGAGTCGCAGTCGCAGTCGCAGTCGCAGTCAAAGTCAAACTTGGAGTTGCAGTTGGAGTTGGAGTTGGAGTCTGAGTTCTTGACGTCGTATCACTCGCTTAATTTGTTATTCGCTGGTTTTCACACTTGATAATTGTGGCTGCGGTCAGTGGCGGGCTGCAGGAAGGGCAGACAACTTACGGCAACCAGCAACAGCATCATCCTCATCAGTATCATCATCATCGTCATCAGCAGCAGCAGCATCATCATCATTACCAGTCGGCTGCCTCTGCCACTTTGTGTCGTCTGTGTGGGCAGTTTCATTGCTAGCCGCAGCTCCGGTTTATCGCCTCCGACCGTAGACCCGACAGAATGTCTAAATTTTTTTTGATTACCGAATCTCAGCGATTTTTATGCGTTTGCCTCACATAAAATACGAGACGCTGGCTACAGAGCAACGCGCTCCGTTTCAATGATCAACTAAATCAACAGACAATTAATTATACACTGAGCGAAAACTCTTCTTCAAATCACACCGTGTCCCATTGTCTCGATCTGGCTGATCTTGAATGCCCGTCAATACGAATGCAAATGCAAATGCAAATGCAAATTGCTTTTGGCTCTTATTTCATTTTTGGGTGGTCCCCGATTTTAATTTGCCTGATTTGCATAGACGAACTCAACTTTTGTCTTAGCTCCGATAAGCTCTTGGCACTCTTTAAAACTCTTTAATTCCTATTTATTTAACGACCCCCTCGTTGGCTGCTTAATGGCTCGCACAATGCAGTGACAACGATTAGCTGGCAAATGAAACACGTTTTTTACTTTACTTCAGATTCAACTGATTAGAGAACCTGAACAAGACATTGTCTGTATGTATGGGAAATCACAAGTGTCATATACCAATGTCTATCCCCATTTGCAATGGGCGTTTTCTATTATATTCTATCATTCTCTATTATAGATGATCATTATATTAAATATTCAGCTCTGTAGAAATTCTATCAATTGTTTAACCAATGTATTGATAAATAATAATGCATTGAATCAGTGTAAGACATTGATTTAACTGAAATTTGAGTTTATTTTGAATTAAGTTAATAATAATATATTAAAGAATTTATAATATTATTTTCTCTTACTCATTATCATCGATGTCGCTTTACTTTGTGGTTTTTGTCTTAGTCATCAAACTTTGCTGCTGCTAAACATATTATAGTTTATTTTTATCAACTCTTAAAACAAATAGTAATAAATTTAAAATCAGATTCAAATCAGCAATACCTAGTATTTGTGTGTCATTCGAACTGTTTATATATTAAATGAAGCAAAACTCTGAAACAAACTTTTCCAATTCTGATTTCTAAGGTTGATGGGCATTAAGAATTCTGTTTATAAATCTTTTTAATGTGTCAACACAATACTTATAACAAACAAAATATAATAAAAAATAAAAAATAAAAAAACAAATACTATAATGAGCTGAAATTAAATTTACATATATGATCGATCCTATATATCTAATTGTAGTCTAAGAAGTAAACTTAATCTTAGAAGTATTTTTCTTTTAGCAATCTGTTTAGTATATACGTATATAATTTTATAATTGCATAATAAGAACTTCAATTATTTTCTCAATTCCTGCAATCCCTTGATAGAGATGGAGAGAGAACGAGCCCTATCCACGTTTGTTGAGCAGGGGAACTGGCAATTGGAAACGGGCAACTGAAGAATTGGAAACGTTGGCAACGTTGGCGGCGTCGGCGGTCTCCTCTGAAAGGCTGTAAAAGGCTGCAAAGCACAATATGAAATCATATCACTAGACATGGCTTACAATAACAATCGCGGCCAGACACAGAGAGCCGGAGTCAGAGTCCAAGTATGACTGAGTGTTGTATGTTGATGTTGATGTTGTATGAGTTTTACAGTGAATACTCTCAACAGCAACAGCAACAGCATCAGCAACAGCAACAGCAACAGCAACGGTAACAGCTACAACAGCAATGTGCCAACAATGATATTAAAAATAACAATTGTCTTCAGTGGTCTTTAACACCCGCACCGCTGATAGACAACAACAACAACAACAACAACAGCTACAGCAACAACAGCAGTTACAACAACAACAACAACAACAGCAGCGCTTGAGTGGCATATAAAAGTCACATCGACAACTTCGATTGACTAAAGAAAATATTGTGTCGATGGTGCGGATCGAGCGCTCGATCGGAGTTCATAAAGCACCGAGAGCATTTTGAATACCTGAACAATCATAAAAATAATGACGCTGCACATTCCAAGAGCAGCAGCAACAGCAGTCGAAGCAGCACCAACAGCAGCAACTCCCAGCCAAAAAAATCGAAGCGATCCCGACTTGGAGCTCGAGTTGGACTTGGAGCTGGAATTGGAGTCGGAGTCGGAGCTGTAGCTCTGATGAGCTTTTGCTGGCAACACACAGCATGGCATAAAGCCTGCGAATCGAGGAGCCTGGCAACATAAATTAGTGATATGGCACATTATGTGCCCCATGCCCGATGTCTGCAAACAGCAGAGGAGTCTATGGCGAGGCGAGGTCAATGCGGCGTATGCGCAATTTGGGCATGCAAATTGAGGCGCTGCTGAGGCTGGCTGCGTCTTCTTCCAAAGAAATTTGCATCATGTTGTGATTAATGAAGCGACTGCCAGCACGGATCACTGACCAGCCAATGGTTTTCACTGACAGCTTATCAGAGTAGCGAGCTTCCCCCAGCCAAACCGCCGCCTCCTGCTCCGCGATGGCACCAGAGTCGAGCCAATTGTTGCCTTGCGTGTTCGCTGACTAAAGACTTCAATTCAGCTTCAATCATTTCATTTAACTGATGATGACGATGCGGCTGCCGCTGCAGTTGGTCATCATTCTACTCGCTCAGATAGGTTAAATGAGTATATCAGTTTCACGTTTCAATTTTCATCTGACTATATTTGGTATTCAAAAAATCTTCAGCAAATATTTCATGTGATTTTAATATTATATATTTAAAACAGATAAGAGATTTAAGTAAAGTTTTTAAAAGTAGAATCGTCTTTGATGCAAAAATGCAATATGTTTATTGTTTACCCTATATATTTCCGTTTATGACGTTTTTTAAACTGGCTGGGCGAGTATGGCTTAGTCGATTGCATTCAACTGAATATTCAGTTCTGCTTCAGCCTTTGCTGAGTTACCTGAGCTCAGTTCCAATTTTAGTCGCTCGACACGCAACTTCCATTTCGAGCGTTTTGGCTACCAGAGCCGAGGCACTTAACTACTTTATTGGTCCAACTGTGGCTGCGACTCCTTCGCACACACCTGTGAAATGACAACAACAACAGAAGTTATTCAGCTTCTTTTAGAGTTTATAGTTTAATGAGCCACAACACACATTAGAATCGAGAGATTTCTATGTCATAAGGCTCGTAAAAGAACGGTATTTTATTGAGTACACAAATGTGAAATAAAAAATGAAAAAAAAAAAAAGATTTCTAAACGCCATAGCCATAGATCGACACATATCGCACTTCAGCTAACCCATAATAACCCATTTTAATTGACCATCAAAACGAAAAAAAACTGTAGAGAAAAAGATGAGAATAGCATATACAATAACCAAAATGAAGAAGTGGAGTGGAGGGGGTGGGGCTGGGGCTGGGTCGACAACTCTCATATCATTTCAATGGGTCCATGTGGATGTCTATGGCCGGGTGGGCTATAAATTTTGTATCGGCATTTGCCATTGTGTGGCCGACGATATTATCGGGCGTGGAATTTATCGTGCCATGTGGGGGAGCCATCAAAAGTGCGACAGAGATAGAGGAGCAGACAGAGACAGAGAGAGACAGAAGGCTAGGAGTCGCAATATTTCATGGCTGATGGATACGGATGTGATATATCGTAGCACAAGCGGGCTGTGATATATAGGCTCATACAGAGCTGGGCATAAATCAAACAATGGGCGGAGAAAAAAACCCAAAATATCGTATGATGTGCTGTAGGTGCTGTTGTTTTCCGGGCGGGCCGGCTCGGTTAAGGAAACAAGTGCACAGCACATCACCACAACAAAGAGCTATAAATTGGTGGTGGAATCAAATCGAAAAGGCGTTGAGAATAGTTAGCGATGATACTGATCTAAGCGAGTTCAAAGCGGCGGCATGTTTAATCAGAATACATACATATATTAACGGAATTGAATCTTTTGAAATGAGATCAGGGTACAAATGCGATGATCGGATAGAAGGAATTCGAAGAACTTAAGATGTTTTAAAATGACAGCAGTTGAAAACTGAAAATGTTTATAATTGAATGATTTTTGGATAATCATTTATAGATAATCATTTTATTTATAATAAGGTTTTTTTTTTTCAAATATATATAACATATGTATTTAAAAAATACAAAAGCAAAAATGAAGTTAAATAAAAACACAAAATAGTTAAATCTAGTCAAAAGAATAAATAAATAAATAAATATTGCTTATAGAAACCTAATATTTATTAATTTATATTTTACCTTTGATATTTTCTATTCGAACAATGGATTAAAGTAACATATCTATTTAATAAATATTTAGATTAATTGATTAATATTAATATGTTTAATACTAATATGACGATCAGTCCATAATTTTTCAAAATAATAAAATTTGTAATTTAAGCCCTATAATGTAATTGTAATTGTACTTTTAATAATTTTAATTATGTCTTTAAATATCCAGCAATTTATAATTAGTAAGTTATATTTAATTTTGTCGGTAATGCATATTATCCATTTATTATTAATGTAATTAATCATGCATTAATTAAATTGTTATATTATTATCATTAATGAGTTACATAACAAAATTATGACTTATCTAAATATTTTTTATGACAATAATTGGGCTATTTAGTAAATATTTAGGAATTTGCTAAGATATCAAAATATTTTAATTACTTAAACAAATTGCACTGCATCAATTTTATTCATGTATTTCATCACAATAAGTACTGCATTATTTCTCATAAATTATTTCAATTATTAGCCTCAGTCAACTGTTGAACTGTGAAAGTTGGCTTGGCTTCTGTCGATTCAGTAATCAAAAGTCGAAACTAAAACTTCTCACACTGCGACCGTTGCACGCGCATGAACTGTGACCTCTTAATGGTCATAAAAGAAAAGAGGGACCGAAAAAGAATCAGAGAGAGAGAGAGAGCGGGAGGGCAAAATGATGTATTCAAATTCGCAGGCGAATGCGAATGAATAACAAACGATGCGGCTCGATAATGTCGGCAATAAAACGAATGCCAACTGAAAGTCTCAGACAGAACTTGGAGCTGGTAGTTGGTTGCGCTTTTAAGCCTTTTAAACTTCAATCAAATTTCTCAGGATTTGACTGCCAGAACAGCAACAACAACAACAACAGCAACGGCAATGGCAAGCATAAGCCACGCTTTGGATGGATTGTAATTGGGAGGAGAAGAATGCGTATAGCGAGAGCGGCGAGCACCTTTCTTTAAGAGAGGTTGCCAAGACGATGATCCTGTGTGTGTACATGTGTGCGTCGAGACAGCTGTGTGTAAAATGCCAGCACGTAAACGTTTCACATGCAAGAGCTAACAGCATTTGGATTTGATCTGCCTGAATGCTACCAAAATTACCAGACAGCCAAAAAGTAAAAAAAAAAAGAAAAGAAAAATGAAAATAAAGAAGAGCTCTGGACCAACAATACGAATATGTTTATGGCTATGCGAAACACCGAAAAATTCTGCTGATAAAAGTCCACCGTAGCGGTAGACGATCGCATATATACAAATTGGCTGCAGCCATTAGTCTCGAGAGAGTCAAGTTAAACGTTTTAGTGGCTGCGCTTAAGAGCGCTAAGGGTAATTTTTCACTTTGCTGCAGTTTCCAGTTTATTATGGCATTATAAAGCAGATCTCCCATCGATGTGCCCTTTCCTTGGCTGCCTTCTTCTTCCCACACATATTCCCACAGAATATATACCTATGGGCAGCTATTGAATGGGATTCCAGGGAATAAGTCTGCAGCTATCTACTATTTGGAAAACAATTCGATTAGAATTGACTTCTGTCGAGTGCTCCGACTGCCCCCTCTCGCTCGGCTCAATAAAATACTTTCACATAATTTCCACAGAGAGTTGGAAAAATTGAGAGCGCTTCGTCGATAACAACAATAAGCAACATTAATTGTTTGGCATTGTGCGCATCCAGCTGTCCAACAATGGGCAGGGTACGACGACAATGGATCTCGGTTTCCATGCGATTCCGACTCCTACACAAGTGTCTTCGGCTTTGTCAGTATTTCACGCACTTTGTAAGTGGTTAGATAATCCATTGTTTATGGCATCTAAAAAAAGAAGAAAAAATAAAACACTATATACCGAAACCCGAATTTCGAAAATGGGAAAAATGTTTCGTCATTTTGCCAGCCAGTCTGAAGTCGAGTGTAAAAAGGGGAATTCGGTTCGCTTCGGTTCGCCACAAATTTGAGTTACTTTGCAGACAGTCAGGCAACAGCGCAGCCTCTCTTGGGGTGTCCAAAGAAGAGTTGTTCTTGGTCATCGAAGATGATTTGCTTATGTATTGTTTCTCATTTGAACAAATTAATCGCAACGCCATCGAAGACAACGAACTGTTATGGCTACTGCGTGGGTAGAAAACCTAAATTTAAATCAAATTTAATTTTGTTTGAGAATTTGTATTTTGAAATATTTCTCTGAATATATATGAATAGGAATATGTATGTATATTTACAAATATTTAATTAAAATTAAGTTAAAATATTTATCTGAATATGAATATATGCATATGTATATTTATAAATATGTTATTAAAATTGTTACATTCAATTTAATGTATTATTTATTTAATTATATTATTTAAAATGTTTATGTATGAAATGTACTCCATTTGAATTAAATATATTTTAGGACTCTTCCAAAAATTTTTATATATATTCTGAAAAATAATATAAATCATAATACAACGTCTTCTTTGTAATAAAAACATAAATATATCGCTTTCGCTTTATTTTTATATAAGAGCGCAGCAAAATGGTTATAATATACAACGATAGAAAATTCAGGCTAAGATTTACTACTGCAGCTATAGATCGGCTTGAAGTCCTTTACATTTATATTTTTTAATTTTTATAGAATACTTGATTTTTGTTTGTTTGTTAATAAACGAATTCTAGCATCAAAGCCAAAGTGATGGGAACTACGTTGAACACTGAAATGATCTATCAATTGATTATTAATTCGTCTAATTGATATAACTTGATTGATCTTGCTTCATAGCAATATCTAGGCAATACGTTCTCCCATTTCCCCTCCACATATGTAACCCTCTCCCTTTATAGCCAAACCTGAAAACCTCATCAATTTTATTCGACAATCGGCTTGAAAGCGTGTAAACCGAACCTATTAAGAGCCATCAGACGAGCGAATACAATTCAAGCTGAATGGATGCGCAACAATTGCATTCTGAGGCGTTTTAACAGAATAACAACAATAACTAAGCAAACCCAACAACGACAACGGCAGCCGTCGAGAAATGAAATGAAATCAAATGATGTGTATAAAAATGAAAATAATACAAAGATAAATAACAACAACAGCAACAAGGCAGCAGCAGCAACAACAATAAGATATACAAAACTCGAAACAAAACCATATAATAATAAAAATCAAGAAAAATAACTACAAAAGCGCAAAGTATCTGTGTATCTGTATCTGTCGATGCGACGGCGAGGGCGAGGTTGAAGTTGTGCTGTTGCTGGCGGCGCTGCTGCTGCGACTGCTGCTGTTGCCGATGCTGATGCTGTTGCTGCTGCTGCTGCTGCTGCTGCAGACAAGCGGGAACGATGGCGACAGCCATGGACAACAACATGCGAGACTCTTAACCTTTGACGCCCGAACAATGAAGTGGTTAAAAGCAAGACATTAACACACAGACTTACAGGCAGCAAACATAGCAACATAACAACAGCAACAACAACAACAACAATAGAGAGACTCGAGCTCGTTGCCTGGATCTGGGCTTGGGCCTTGTGTGTCTGTGTCTGTGTCTGTGGCTGCGGCTATGACTGTGCCTCATAGAGCAGAGATCGAACTCGAACTCCAGCTCGAGCTCTGCTGTGCTGTGCTGGCTTGTAGCACTTGAGTGGAATGACAGAAATTAGTGAAATTTATTATTGATATCCACTTGAATTTATAGAGCAGCGAACAAAAGGCGTTGTTCGAAGTCGCAGTCGTAGTCCGAAGTTGATGCTGATGTCGATGTTGCCCCCTTTACCTGCTCTCCCTCTCTCTGTCACTCTCTGTCTGTCTGTCTGTCTGTCTGTCCGTCTCTCGCGTTTCATATAAAAGGTGCATCTTTGTGGCGTCTCTCTGCAGCAGCAGCGGCAGCGGCAGCAGCAGCAGCTGCTGCAGCTGAAAAACAAAAATTGATGGCATTGCGTTGCGATCTAATGCGTGTGATAAACAGGTTCAGGCTATGCGCCGTTGCACCTATGCGCAGAAGGTGTCGCTGCGTATAAATTATGAGTGGAGAAACAATAAAATGCACAACAGGCAGCAGCGCTAATAGACGCTAGATAGAAAGGCCGCTTTGCTCCAAAGCGACAGACATGGACTGGGAGAGAGAGAGAGAGAGAGAGGCAGAGAGGAGAGATTCTTGCAGCCACCCAGAATGATGATTGCTGCGGACAGGAACGACGACACCCGCAGCAAGCATTCGTTCGATCGATCGATCGCATTTTTATATAAAGTGTATTTTCCAGCAGTTCCGAGAAAACTTGAGCGCCGCACAATAGAGTTATTTAGAGGCCCCAAAGTTATGGTTATTGATTTGAAATATCACACGATGTGAGTAAGGAGTGCGTGTGTGCGTTAAAATAACAGGGCAGCCGAATCGTTGTCTACTCACTACATGACAGAGAGACCCCCGAGAGCAGACTTGGCAGGTTCTTGAGAGCACAAAAGCCGCCGTTGCACACACACACAATACACACGCACACGCACACACTTACAGATGGATTGAAACTGAAGGCTTCAGCTCTTCCAGCTGAAGTGCTATGGGCGAGTCGCGAGCTCTTGACAGACCCCTTGTGCTCGTGCCCTGTTTCAAATGTTCAGAAATTGTGGAACCTTTAATTAAACGGTGGCCTAAAATATGCAAACGAGTCGAGACCGACGCTCGACCGTATGCCAAGTCCAAGTCCAAGTCATAACTCATTTTCTTTTCTTTTTTTACTTTTGTTTTTTTTTCCCCTCCCTGCACCGACGGGGCTACACCGGCCCATGGGCCACTTTGCATACTAAACGGCGCACGCCCCACTTTAAACGCATGCCGAAGACGCGTCTGCAGCAACGACGTCTTCGTCTTCTTCGCTCTCGTCCTTCGGGCGCTTTTTCGGCAGTCAGGTGGGAGTGACCATGGAGTTTTTTCTCTCAGTTTTTTTTAGTTAGTTTAGTTTTTTTTTTTTTTTTTTTCGGTGCGCTACCGAAAGTCTCCAGGTTTTTCGCTTCAGCAGATTTGCATGCGCCAGTAGAATATTTTGATTATGGCTTCGAACCGCAGGAAACTCATTTAAAATCGATTTATGCAAGGATTAAGACTCCAAGAGAGACTGAGAGAGAGAGAGAGAGAGAGAGCGAAAGAGACAGACAGTGCGAGAGAGAAGGAGAACCTCTTGCCCCTGTGGCACGTCCATCATGCAAGCCACAAGTTAAGAAATTAGTAAAACTCATTTTTGCATTTTTAGCCTCCGGGCTTAAACTTAATTCGGAAGCACAGCAGGAGGTTCTAAGTAAATAAATGTGCCTACCCGGCCTCCATTCGTTTAATTTGCATTTTATTGCACCGGAGCCAGTCGGTGCTCGACTCGACGAAGTCTGGGGGAAGTCTCGAGCCAATTAAGCGTATATTTGCCACGCTTTACAGCTTTGGACGGCAATCTTCCTGTTGCCTTGTGCCTGTTGCCTGGTGCCTTGTGTTGCTCTACTTTGGGCAGGCGCAGCTAAAAATGATTAAAGGCCATCCCGATCCAGACAGCCGTTTATATTAATTTCGCTTTGTGTTCCGAGCACCATCGCACCAGCTCCACTCACAACAGTCCTGAGAAATTGAAAGTGAATGCCGGGCAGCAGGAAATGAGTTGCCAATAGAATAATCATAACGCACCATAGGGGGTGGACGATCCACCTTGATCGGGCCAAAAGCTGGTCACACAATCCATCGGTAGGGTAGTCCGTGCATGCATATTCTTCATTCCATATCCGGCTTACAAATGGCAGCTAAAATGTAGAGGTGTATGTATTGATGGGCTAAGATGGGTCCAGGGATACTTAGAAGCCAAATTCAAGAATCTTAAGATATTTATTTACTTATAGTAAAAGGGGCAAAATATTCCGCTATTAAGAAATATCGATGAGTTGACGCGAAGAAGATACGTGAAAAGAATTCAAAAATATATTGAATATTTATTGAATAGACGACTATACATATGCTCGAAATTTTAAATGCATGTAATGAATTTAGTTTTAGCTTAGGAGTCTCTCTCTCTAGAGTATATTAGAAAATTTCTGCAGTAAGAAGAGTGAAATATCTTTATAGAGTAATGTAAAGCGGTTTCCCGGCTTTTTACACTTTTTTCTGATTTCCTATTTTGGAACTTAGTTAATTTTCGAGTTTACTTCAGTTTGCTATCCCGAGTCTGTTGATAATTTGCTGCTCTCGTGGTAAAGAATTCCAAAAGGAATTTCCTTTAGGTATATGCAAATGTCTCAACTTTTTTGTCTGTCTCTCTCTTCCTCCCTTTCTCTCTCTCTCTCTCTCTCTCTCTGTCTCTATCCCTCTCGCTCTCTTTCATATGTCTTTCTGTATCAATCCAATTCTATCAACATTGTTGTGATCGGTATCTTTATATATCTGTCTGTTATTTTATATCACTTTCTAAAAATTATATTATCTCACAATTCTGCATTTCTCACTATCTTTCTCTATCTGCTTTATTCCCTCAATCTTTATAAATGTCTCCCTCTTTTTCTGCTTGTTATTTCTCACCTCTCTTCCCCCTCTCTTCCAATTATAGCCTATTACTAGACATGTATATGTATGTCAAACATGACTATGCTGCGATGCCCTCCTTATCCCAGTTCCATGCGAATGCAATTTGAAGTGCTTACGTTCTGCTGGCTGGTGTCGATGTTGACCCAATGCGAATGCGAATGCAAAATTGAAATTTATTTCTTTCTCACGTAGTCGCCTCCGTCATTAGCTCAATCAGAGAAACGTTAAATCGCGTGCATCAATTTGGGCATTTAGGCATTTGGCCAATGAGCACGAATGGCGCCCCATTCGGCAACCGATTCCCATTCCAGCGATGCCAATTCAGATTCAGATTCAGATGCCGAGTGCCGAGCGTCGACTGCCGAGAGGTATTGGAACAAGTCGGACGGACACATGTCCACATCGGACTGATGGCCATGCCAAACGTTCAGCGATGCACAGCGAAATGCTTTGGCTGTCACTCAGCTGGTGAGTGTTTCGAGTGCGGGGGTCGAGCACACTCTCACATCATTCAAGCGGGCAGTCAGTCCGTCCGACCGTCCGTCCGTCCGTCTGTCAGTCGTTGTAGCCACTCAATAATTCGGCAGTCGACGTACACTTCCTTCTACTTCTGACCCAACCGACAGTCGCGAGAAAATTGCAACAATTTTCCATTGATGTTGTTGTTATTGTTGTTTTGTTGTTTTCTTGCAGTTTGTTTCATTACGATTTGTACCTCAGTTTGTTTGCAATTAATTGACATTCGCAATGCCCAGAATCGCAATCACAATCGCAATCGCAATCGAGAGTCCGAGCTCACTCTCTCAGCTCTTATTTGGCCGGGCAAATTATATTGAACTGATTCCCACGACGCTTTTGGCCAGATGGCTTCGATTTGATTTCAGTCTGTCCTTAGCTGTATTTCGTGTTGTTTCTGGTCGAAGGCATGCAAATCATTCAGGGAATGTTTGAGGAGGGGCTAGCACAAATGCTTCACATTCGCACTGTTCGCCTTCGCCTTCGCCTTCGGCTACGGCTACAGTTTCGATTCGGTTGGTTGATTCTGGCTCGGCTCTACTTGGTCGTAAATCACTTTCAACTGGCCAACAGCCTTTCCCAATTGACAACTCTGCTTAAGGAATTAGTTAGCATTTTGATTGGGAAGGTGTTAGAGCATGAAACGGCTGCAATTCAAAATATGACGATCGGTGTATAGAGCGGAACTGCTCCTCAGATAATAGCAGATGAAGTTATCAAAACTATTAGCTCATAATATATAGTATATTATATATGACTCAACTTATTATTTACTTTATATGTAATAATATTAGTATTCTATTACTTATACAAGTATGATAGACGATTCAACTCAGATTTACAGATTTTAACAATTTTATTTCATATTGAACTTGTAGAAAACATAGCTCTCCATTTCCATTACGTTTCGATTCGTAGACACTTTTTATTTGCCCAAGATCTTTGACCATGCGCCAGCTCATTTGTTGTTTGCCTACTCGGCTCAAGAACAATGTCAATACACAACAACAACAGCAACAACAACAGATCTCAAGTGTCTTAAAATTGATCAACGGCACGGATCAAAGAGCAACATATTAATATTTCCTAATCCATTGTAATTATGATTTCTCCCTCATTGTTTGTCATAAGAAATGTTGTTGCCTTCAACAAAAAAAAAGCAGCCGGCCCGAGGCCGTATTTTTTATTCTCTCTCAATAGATCAAATTACCAAGTGAATATGTCAATTCCTCACGAAAAACGATAAGAGATCTGCGTCACAGCTACGAAAGATAAAAAAGAAGAGACAAGAGAATTGTAAAGCAAAATCCCCAAACACTAATTGTAATGGCTGTGCGTGCCAACCACAAAGTCGACTACCAGGCCGCCTATTTCAGCAGAACTGACAAAATACAACAAAAAACGGGCATAAAACTAATGATAGTGGAAGAAGGGAGAGCTGGGAAGAGGGCGATGGCGAGGCAGCGCCTAATCTGGGCCTGCAACAGGGATTAGTTGGCCCAATCAGCGGCAACGCCTGCGGCTAATGAACAGCGGCTGCTGCCACTGCCACTGCCAACGGTTACCAGGAACTCGGGAACTGGACAACTGGGCAACTGGGCAACTGGGAACTCGGCTGACGCCCCTGGTAATTACTCGTACCAATAAAAAGTCCCGCCAAACAATGGCAATGGGTCGCATTTGGACTCGGCTCGACGAGCTCCAGATCTCCGATAGGCGATCTTATCAACTGCCACATGAGTGTGTGTGTTATGACTTTTACTTTTCTTTGGCTTCGGTCGCGCGCACCGCGCCAAATCAAAGCAGATTATAAATTCGATCGGTAAGATGACAAGCGGCCGCAGCAATCAAAATCAAATTATGAGACAGCAGTCAATAATTTGACACGACAAACCAGAGATACAGGCGCGATGGAAGACTGACGAGATCACACGCCGAAAACAGCTCAAAGGAGTCTATATATTTTGAGATTTCCATGTAAAATAGGAATCTAGATGCTTCGACATATGTTATTTGTAATTTGATTGAAAGTGAATTTAAATTGACATTGACTTTAACATTGACTAGGAAATATGTGTATCATATACTTATATGCTTCATTTGAAGCTTTCTTCTTATTATTAATATAGAACAGTGTAAAAATTGTATTGATTTGTAGATGTAGAATCATAAGTATTAAATCTACAGTTAAAACAGATTACTAATATCAACTATAATTTTATATATATATATTTTTATTATATAATTTAATGTATTTTATATACTAGTTATTTATTGTATATATTATCATTGCACATTTTGAAGGTAATTTACCAAAAAAAAAAATCTAAAAAAAAAAAAATTAACTAAGTATGAAATAATAAATTTAAAAAAAGTTTGATCTTCAATTCAAGTTCTTGTTTTTTTTTTTTTTTTTTTTTTTTTTTTTTTTTTTTTTGAATATACATAGTATATTATGTAAAGAGACAATTGGGGAAAAATCCTTTGGTTTATGAGGTCCTTGAATTTGCCTTAGATATCTAGCCGACTCCACCTCTGTCGAATACTGCAAAAATAAATAAACTTAATTTTTATATAACATATAAAACAGTTCTGCTTACAGTTTATATTTGGTATACAGCGTGTGACTTTGTAGTTCAGTTCCTGAAGAGTTCCGTGAGAGCTCTAATTATCTCATTCGAATATTGACGAATTAATTAATAGTATATTATATATTTTATATTATATTTTATATCAGTTTACTGTCTCTCTTGTTTTTACTTTTTTGAATCATCTCCTTCTTTCTTGTTTCTTTTTGATTTATTTTTTTTCTCTTCTTCCTCTTTTTCGTATTCTTCGATGCGCCGCTCCAGCACATCCACGTCCAGCCACATAAGCGTGGCGATGTTCCAGCTAGGCGGCGGATCGTTGTTGATTACGGCCATGAGTCTCTTCAGGCGCATTCGATCCTCCTCGATGGACATTTTGCGCCTCTTTCGCATCGTGGCATCCAGAGTCTCCAACACCGACTCACACTTGACACGCTTCTGTACACTCCTGTGGGTCTGAGATGCCTTGTTCTTGGTGCCCGGCTTGCCCATCTCAGCGGCAGGCACATCCTCGGGCAAATCCGGCTTTTTCTCCTGCAGCGCTTTGGGCTTGGGCTTCATCGATTTCTTCACATCATCGAAACTTTCTTCCTGCATCGGCTCAGTTTGCGTGGAAACCGTCTTAGTCTTAGGTGCCACAGGCTTGGAAGTAGATATCGAACGCAAAAGGTTTGTTGTGGTCGCGTTCTTATGGGCTTTACGTTTTGGTCGTTCCATTTTAATTTTCACTGTAAATAGTTACTAAAAATGCGTATGCTTTCTCTATACGAACTTTTGATTTTATTTTATTAAAATTTACCAAAATTCCTGGAAATTTAATTTAATTTTTAGTTTTTGATAGTACCTCTCACAGTTGTGAATTAGAACTGACTGCAAACAAATTGTATTCTTCATCTCTTCAAGGAATTGTCAGACATATTTTCAAGGCTAACTTGATGCAAAAAGTTGTAGGCAACTAATTTATCTATACTTTTCCATATGTCATATCACACAATTTAAAGCATTTCCGTTAATTTCACCTTTTTTTACATAATATTAAAATATTTATATAAATTTCTTATTGTATTATTAAAAATGAACTGATTATTATCATTATTTAAAATTTTATAGTTTGTACTCTTATACAAACTTTGTAAATATAAGAAAGCCAAATATGGCAGTAATTTGCATTCAATTAACTGCATGTTCCGTTATTTTCAAGCTGCCTGCATATAAGAGGCCTTGTAAATATTTAGTATATATAAATGAATATATATATGTACATATATATATTTGTAAAGCTTTGCGACATTTTGTTTGGCTCTTGGTTTTCAGTGAAGTTTGTTGTGCTCCGCTCGCCTGTGCCAGTCCCTGTTCCTGTTCAAGTCCCTCTGCCCGCTCTCTGCTCTCCGCTGTCCAATGTCCGCCGCCCGCTGCCCGTTGCCGCTCATGTTGCCTGCTATGTACAACATCAAGTTTTATCGCTGATCGTGATCATGTAATTCCAGCCCACGCATGCGCGCACAGCGTTAAGGAATCAAGTTTAGCGCATTCTTATTGCCGATCTGAATGCGCGCCTTTCGCTGTGACAGATGGTGTAAGGCTGCAAGGCATTCCCGTGCCCAGACCCAGGCACAAGCTCGGGCCCAAGCCCATGCCCATGCCCAGGCCCAGGCCCAGATGCAGCAGACGCAGCAGACGCAGCATCAGGCTCAGAGTCGGAGACGGCGAATGGAGCCCGAGCCGAGAGTCGAAGACTTTAGCGAACGACTGGTTTTTGTTTTTGTTGCTGTTGCTTTGCTAGCCGAACGTTCTATATATGTATGTAAACTGGTACTTGAAATTTGAAATCATGTACCATTTGCCTTGAGTTGCCAGCGCCTGGATGTGGATCTGATCGTCGATCGTGTCCCTGACAGAGCGGCACAGGAAACGCGCATTTAAAAGCGCGACTATCGAAATATAACGACATTAAGCTGCCTCAAAATAAGATAGAGGGAGATAGAGTTTGTCAAAGAGGGACAAGAGAGAGAGGGAGAGAGAGAGAGAGAGAGTGAGAGCAAGAGAGGAAGCAGAAGAGCCATTTAAAGGAAGCTTGTGTCAATACGAAATACGAATATACGAAAGCCCCATGGAGTTTGCCTTGGAATGCAGTCGATCGCTGCGATTTCTGCGATCGCTAATCTTTTGAAGGCGCCGACGCCGCACAGATCATCATAAGCGAACGTTTGGGCGCACTAAGCGACATAATTGCTACCGTGGGATGAGACAGACGCAGAGACAGAAACAGACGCAGAGACAGATCCAGAGCCGGTGGACGTTGAGTGTTCGTCTTCTTCGGGCAGCTCAGCTCAGCTCAGGTCCAGTCCTCGATCATTACCAGGCGCGCTCCTAATGCGCTCCAATCAAACACACACGAAACGAGCGTATGACATGTTTGTGCATTATTAATCATGATAATATCTGTATAAATGGTAGAAAAACTGTGCATTTGCCCCGCTGCCCACTAAAGCTCGCTGGCCAAATTGCAATTTAATGCAAAAATAAATTGCACCGCCGACCGCAAACGTGAAGCTCTCGAACTGAAGCCGGATCTGACCAACCGGCAGCCGGAGCAGGCAGCTCCCATGATTATTGGTCATTTACTTGCGCCGTTTAGCGCATTAAAATTCATGCAGCATCCGAGCATCTCTCCGACTCTGACTCCGACTCTGACTCTGGCGAGTCCCACAGTTCAACTTTTATGCATACAGAAATAATTGACAGTTGAAATCTTGGACGTGTAAGTGTAGACCCAATCCCAACTTTGCGTCTGGCTCTTGCACAATTCTGGGCGTTCGACTTGCAGCTGTGATTCTCTCTGCATCTCTGTGACTGCATCTGTGTATGCGTCTGCGTCTGTGTCTGTGTCTGTGTCTGTCCTTCTGCTTATCCCTGCAACTGCAACTGCATCTGCATCTGCATCGGCACTCACAGCTGTGGGGCGTGTGCTTTGCTAGCTGCAGCTGCAGCTGCAGTGGGGGGCAGCTGGCATGCAACACACACATTCGTTGGGGGTAGCGCCTACGGCCCCATGAAATCAACGCGTTCGCTAATGGGCAACAGCTAGCAGGTTATTACACTGAGAGAAATCATTGCTGCTGATCTTAAAAGTGAATTTTTAATTGTGAGAAATATTTTTAAAGCGGGTCAACTATTTTTGCAGCTCTGTCAAAAAATGAGCAAATAGCCTACTTTATATATTGCAAAGATAAGAATTGTGGCGATATACACTTCACGGGTGATTCGCCGATTTCTAGTGAAATATTTTTATAGCTTCTTTATATTATACTGAGAAATCCAAGTGGCTCAGTTTGTATAAAAACAAAATTAGATTGTTAGGGTGTTACTTAAATTTTTACAACTTTTGAATGCTCCATTGTTATATATTTTTGGGCATAAGGAATAACAATATCGGCGATAAATAACTAAAATATGTAAGGCGAATATTATTATGCTCTTGTACACTAGTAACTCTAGTAACTAGTTAGCTTTAAGATGATTTAAGAAGCTCGAAAATTTGAAATTTCCAATAGACCCATTTAGTTATAATACTTCTACTTTTACTACTACTACTTTTGCTACTACTAATACTCCTGCTTTTATTACCATTACTCCTACTACTACTATTATTAGTATTACTTCGTATACGTTCCCTGATACTACTATACTTTTGCTACTACTAATACTCCTACTTTTACTACTACTACTTTTGCTACTACTAATACTCCTACTTTTACTACCATTACTCCTACTACTACTATTATTAGTATTACTTCGTGTAAAAGAAATGTGCTAAAAAAACATTACTACCTAAATTTGTGATAAGCGCAGATATTTTGAAGCATACAAATAATTCCTACTTAGACCTTCAACTAATTTAAAATGATATTTAATTAACATATTTTTTCTCTAGTCTAAACGAACACTTAATCAATCAAGCATTTCCATTTAATTAACTTGTTTTCATTACAAACTGAAAGCGAATCAATTGACTCGAAGCGAGTATTTATTCCTATTCTACATTAATCCCAAATCAACTCCCTGGCTACGAGGGACGCATCGTCAAGTGCAAGCAACGACTTTAACTATCGCTCAAGGCTATCAGCGATTTGTTCGGATCTCTCGAGCAAGTTCTCGAAACAGGCCCCGTGCCTGGATTTGGGCATACAAATAAAATGATATACTACATAATTGCTACACAAAATATATGTATATAAGTTAAGAAGACGAAAGAACGAAATTAAATAATTCAGCAAGGCGGAGGAGAAAGACGACAATCAGAAAGAAATGAGAAAAGTGAAACTCATAAACAAATGCAGCAACGAAATTGCCAAAGCTAAGTAAATAATCAAACAAGAAATGGCAAATTATGTGCACAGCAACAACAACAACAACAACAACGGCAGCAATAACAGCAATCGCAGCGATTACTTCTAAAGCAATTGCGAAAGAACACCCACTCAAAAATAAGCGTTTGCCATATTAACAACAACTGCGAGCGCCAATAACCGGTTAGCATTTGCTGTATGTGTGTATGTGATCGCGCTCTCTGCAGCGAGTGTGTGTGTGAGTGCTCAAGAGATGGCAGCGCCGAAACGTGTTTCGTTTGCAGCAGCTACCAACACCTGGCTGCATTGCACTCACGCTTTGCTCTCACTCACAGCGCGCTCTCTGCTGTGTGAGCGCGCTCCCTGGCTCTCGCTCTCCCACTCGCGCTCTCTTACTTTTGCGATCGTTTGTCTGTTGCGCTCACTCAGTGAAGTGTGCTGGGCGTGTGCGTGTGTGTGTGTGTGTGTGTGCGAGCATGTGTATTTGTGAGAGACGCGTTTTTTGGTCAGACGAAACGGCAAACGGCAACAAGTGAGCGCAGGTCCAGGTCCGCGCGCCGCTCGCAGAGCAATGGACTTTTAGTTATTCCGTGATCTTTTACCAATATTGTGCAGCGCACACGGCACAACGGCTGATCGCAGAGCAACAACAGCAGCAGCAGCAGCAAATCCGCCCCTGGTTTCAATCAAAAACAAATAATACGCACATTGCTATATACATAAATAGTTATTAACGGAAGTGTGAAAACTGAAATCGATTAAATTGATAAAAAACAAATTATAATAAAACAAAACTTTAACTGTGTTTGAACTCTCCTATCGCCAAAAGTTCTCTGTGACAATAACGCCCACATTATCAAAACTTTTGTTGTTCTCTGCTGTGGGCCAAGCTTGAAAGCTTTTGCAGCGCGTGTGAGACGTCATTTGATCCACTCGCTGGACGTGTGCCTGCTGCTCCTACCCCAACCCCCATTCGTGCTCGTCTCACTATTGCGGTTGTTTGTTGTTGTTGTTGTCAGCAGTGTTTTCAGTGTATTTTGGTGTTTGTTGTTTTCATTTTGGCCTGTTTGCCGTTTGGAACGTCAAATTCGATTTTTATGACTTTTGAAAGCGTGACTAAGGCGTGATTTATGATGGCGTGTGGTTTTTAATATTCATGTGCAAAGTCAAAAGCCACGAACCAAGCGCAGCAGCAACCACTAGCCCAGCCAGCCAAACAGCCACACTCAACCTGCGTAGGTGCGCCAAACAATAAAAAACAAATACAACAACAGCAACAACAACAACAACAACAACAACAATAAAACAGAAAAGCAAATTTCAAAGCCAGCACCAATAACCGGACAACAACAAAAGCAACAACAACAACAGCAGGCGTTGCATCTCTGGTGCCCACGGGCCAAGTTGCTGGCTCGATATCCTGCTGTGTGTGCGTGGATCAGTGGATCAGTGTTTTGGGCTTTTTATGGATGCAGCGAAGCAATTGACTGCCGCTGCTGCAGCTGGCAAGCACGATAGCAACAACACCACAACCACCACCACCACCACCACCACCAGCAACAACAACAATAACAACAACGACGACACTATGCAAACATTGCAACAACAACAGCAAGGCAATACAACTACAGCAGCAGCAGCAGACGCCTGTAATACGTCAGAGCCGCCAGAAACAGCAGCAACAATTGCAGCCAGCAAAAGCAACAACAACAATCAGCAAACAGCTATGACAACGACAACAGCCAGCGTTGAACAACAGCTCAAAAAGACAGAAGTTCAATCAACAGCAACAGGCAAAGCAGCAACAGCAGTAGCAGCAGCAACAGCATCTAGCGCAACATCAGCAACAGTTGCTGTGGCCAGCAAGTCGAGTGCAGCAGCAATGGCCGCTGCAACGGCCACAGCAGCAGCAGCCACCAATGACTTGGCAGCAGCTGCTGCTGTCGTCCTGTCGCTGCAGGGCACCATGGTCAGCAGCCTGCAGCAGGCGGCATTGCTGCCGGCCAATTCAGCAGCAGCAGCAGCACTCAATTTGCAGGCGCTCGAATCCTATTTGGCACTGCAGCGACTCACTGGCAAATCGGATGTGTTTCGATTTAGTGGCAGCAGCAACAGCAACAGTAACGGCAACAGCAGCAGCAACAGCAGCGGCAACAGTACCGGCAACAGCAGCAACAACAACAGCGACGCCGAGCAGAATGCGACATTGCCCACACTCATTGACATTTCAAGTATTGAGCTGAAGTCTAGTTGCTCCTCCAGCGCTTCAAGCGTCTCAGCAACTGTGACCAGTTCACCCAGCAGCAACCATAACAATAACAACGCCAACAATAGCCACAACAGCAGCAGCAATAGCAGCAACACTAACAGCAGCAGCAACAATAACAGCAGCAGCAGCAACAATAACAACAACAGCAGCAACAACAACAACAATTGCTCTTCTAACACATCCAAGTGCATTCCGCCGTTGCCCTCAATTAGCACTGTGAGCGCCGCTGTGGCCGCTGCTGCTGCCGCTGCCGCCGCTGCAGCCAATCAGCAGGCGGCGCTGGATTGTGCCACAGCCGCCGAGCTGGCAGCCGAGTGTGAGCTGCCGCTGCTCGACGGCGAGGATGCGTTGTCCTTTGAGGCTGGCGATCTGGACAGCAGCTACGGCAGCTTCATCTTCAATCCCAGCAGCTTTGGGGCCGCCGATGCGGACACTTCCCTGCACTCGCTGCAGGCCACCATGTACCAGGACAAGCTGAGCGTCATGGCGGCCAGCGCCGGCAGCGGTGCAGAGGATGGGGCCAACAGCTCCACAGCTGCCGCGGCTGCTGCCCAGCGCTCGAAGAAGCAATTCATCTGCAAGTTCTGCAATCGCCAGTTCACCAAGTCCTACAATCTGCTCATCCACGAACGCACCCACACGGACGAGCGTCCCTACTCCTGTGACATATGCGGCAAGGCCTTCAGGCGTCAGGATCATCTGAGAGATCATAGGTGAGATAAGAAGAAGCAAACATTGCCGATTGTATAAGGGAATGGGGATTAGGCAAAAAGTAAAGTTTTATTAAAGCTCAACGGACGTATTTCCCTACTTCACGAAAGTATTTCGTAATTTGAAAACTGTATTCAATAACTTAACGAGCGTATTTCACAACTTGACGAAAGTATTCACAGCTCATCAAATGCATTCATAAATTAAACAAAATCACGTTAAAAGTTTGTGTAATCAATTTACGACTTAACGAAAGTATTTTAAAATTTAACGAAGGTATTTTATAATAATCATTCACATTTTATGCAACAGTCTGGTACTTGACGAAACTTAACTAAATTTATTACAACTTTTTAAAAATAAACAAATTTATATCAGAATTTATCTTAAATTCGACTTACTTTTAGCAATTAATTTAAGCATTTCAGCGCTTGATAATATTATCTACTAGTTTCGTCAAACTTTATAAGAATATCTTTACTTCCTCTTGCGAAATCAACACTGCAGGGTTTGCATGGTAAAAATTGGATTAGAAAGAACTTATTCAGATTAATTATGATTAATATGAAGATCACTTCAGTTAAATTCGAGTAAAGATGAACCCAGAATGAAATGATTCATTTATTTACATTTTCACATTTTAATAGCTTTATCTCCCTTTCGTCTGTTCCCTTTCGCCATCAGGTACATTCACTCCAAGGAGAAGCCCTTCAAGTGCGCCGAGTGCGGCAAAGGCTTTTGCCAGTCGCGCACCCTGGCCGTGCACAAGATTCTGCACATGGAGGAGTCGCCGCACAAGTGTCCCGTGTGCAATCGCTCCTTCAATCAGCGCTCGAATCTGAAGACCCATCTACTCACCCACACGGACATCAAGCCCTACAATTGCGCCTCCTGCGGCAAGGTGTTTCGGCGCAACTGTGATCTGCGGCGCCACAGTCTGACGCACAATCTGTCGGCCACGGGCGGCATGTCCGGAGGCCTGGGCGATCTATTCGGCGGCAGCAGCAACGGCTCCAGCTCCGATCTGGGCCTATCGATGGTACTGCCCAATTCAACTGGCACCGGATCCGCTGGCTCAGCCACAAGCCGGGACTTGGTGGCCGTCAGCGAGTAGGCCACTGGCAAATCCGACTCTACTCAACGTATCACGTGTTGTGACCTCCCAGTCTCTCAAGCAGGGGAGGCGCTATCTCAATCTCATCTGCAGCTCTCAAGAACTCGAATCCCTCCACAATGTGTCTGATCTGTGTTGCTCGTCTCGTGGCCTCCAAGTTGCTTACAGCTAACAGCATTTAATGTAGTTCGTAGTTCTCTTTGTGTCTAGACTATATGATTAAGCTAATGATATTTCCTAGTTGGTAATTTATTGGATATCTGAAACATAGAAATATATATCGAAAGTTTGACTTTATTTGGATATACAATAATATAAAATATATATATATATATAGATGTATGAGTGAATTGTGGACTCTTATCGTATTATCGAATAAATGATATAGCCTAATGGAAGTACTTAAAAGAAAAGTTTTTTATTATTGAGACTTTGGGTATAGGTGAGAGAGGTTGCTCGCATAAACTTTACAGGTAATTAATATACAGAATCATAAGAATAATAATTACCATAAAATAAATATGCTATAAAGACAATTTGGAAAATAGAAAATATACAAGAATGAATCCGAATTCCAGAACCTTTACATCAGATCTCTAGAGATAAATTTCAAAAATATATAATTTCACGAATTTAAGGAACTTTGTTATTATTTTGAAATGTCGATTCCTAAATTTTTATTGGCAAACTCTATTATTAGATCATTTAATTTAAATAAATAAAATAAATAAATTCAAATCAATGAAATTTGTATCCCTCAGCTCAAGGAAAGTACTTTAGTAGGAAAGGCTTACTTCCCAGAAGTGAGCCCGATCTTGGGAAAGGAAATGAGTTAACAAAACGGAGCTCAGGACTTTCTTTCAGTTAAGATTACAAAGGAATTTCCAGCGTATTCTCGAGTGCTGAGAGTGCTTCCTGTTGCGCTCCTTTCGTCTGGAGATCTGACCTCGTTAGCATGAACCCCCACCCACCCAAGCTGTGATCGCAGTTCTAGTTTCTCACACGTAGTTAACACTGTTTGCACACTTGTAGCAAAACGAAAAAGAGAAATCAAATATTTGTAGCGATGTTTATCGCTCGAGTGCCAACACGGGCAATTAATGTACCATTAAGGCGTACACTCCACGGCCGAACAAGCCTTTGACAACCGAAACGACAACAGACGGGCCCTGAGACAATGCGACTACTCGACTATTTTCCCATCGGTTGCCGTTCGATCGCCTTATCGCCTAGCCAAACAATGTCCGACAAGCCAATGACATGGAATTGTGGAGCAGGCGCTATTACTGCGACGCCCACCCACCCACATGAGGGAGAGGAGAGTCCCGGGGCTGGGCCAGCTGGCAGCTGTCTCCTCTTGCGCCACAAAGCCAACAAGTTTTTATGATCGGCAAAGATGCGTTCTACTTGGGCCAAGTTCAAAAGCCTAAAGCCGACCAAGTCGACAACTGTCCATCTCGCTCGCTCCGTCTCGGCCATATTGTTGTCTCTAGCGTTAAACGGATCAATGTGAAGCCGCCAACAAACGACGTAGTTATGCATTTCCTGCACAAACCAATTACAACGATCAAACAACAATTACGGTGCCACAGCTCTTGACCAGCTCCAGACCCCGCCGTCTCACGCCCCTCTCCATTGCCATTGCCATTGCCTTTACCTTTGGCTGTTGCTGTTGCTGTTGCTGTGACTGTGGCAACAGTTAAACACGCGCCTCGCTCTCTGCAAATATTTGCGCGGATATTGTTCTATTCAATGGAACAAGCACGAGCGACAACGTTTTGGGCCATTAGCCAAAGAGCCGAGCCGGGCCGAACTCCAGCTGGCCGAAACTGCGGACTGCGGACTGCGGACCGCGTACTGGATGAAGTCTCTTCAGACTCGGTTACAGTTTGAAGCAGCGTCTCTGCGAATTGCCAGCAATTTCACACTTTATGCGCGACGGCTTCATTTCCAGCTCCAGCTCCAGCTTCAGCTTCAGCTTCAGCTCCGGCACAGCCTCAGCTCTGTGAGGCGAGCAGCAGCAGGAGGCGCGTGCGGGCGAGCGGATGTTTAAACATTTAACGCTCGGCCTGTACCGCGGACCGTTGCCGTCTCTCCACATCCATACATACATCCATACATACATACATATATTGATGGGAAAATTATGAAATTCATTGTTTGTGTTTGACTAATAATTATGACAGCAAACGCATTGTCGTCATAAAGCCTCCGCTCGCTCCGTCGGTCACTGGAAGTGAGCGCACTAAATTTTGCTTTGAGGTTTCCGCAACGCCCCATTGACAATGTCAGAGCTGGCCGTACGGACGCCATACGTATTCGTGCACTGGCTAAACTCTAATAAGCCCTTCACTAAACAGCAGTTCGATTTGCAACAACAACAACTATAACTACAACAACAATGTTGTGTCTAGTGTTTGAGGCGTGGCAAGTTGGTTTGGCTTTGGTTTTGGTTTGGTTTGGTTTTTGGTTTCTTTGAAGTTGATGTTGAAAATATTTTCGTTGTGCTTGTGAAATTTTGTTGCGTTTCCCGGAACCAACGCAAAAAAGCGGAACGTTCTTCGTTGTTGTTGTTGTTGTTGTTGTATTTAGGTGAATGTGAATGTAAATGTCATGCTCGTCTGGTCTGCTCTGCCTTGGTGTGTTCTGTTCGTCCAGTTAGTTTGTCGGCACCATTTGCTTTATGATTTGATGTATGTGTGTCTGTTTCTGTGTCTCTGTCTAGAGGAGGCCCCACCAACCCGTCAAGAACTGACGGCACCTCAATAGGGAACGAATCTCCATGTTTGCACAGCGCTGATGTACGTTTCTCCATCTCCTCCTCCTTCCTCTTCTCCATTTCCATCTCCCTCTCCTGACCAAGTCCAGCCCAAAAGATCGCCGCTGGCGTTCCCATTTTTCGCCCAAAGCCTTTTGACTTTAAGCCTGTCTGAGTGACGTCGCTGCGCCAACGTTTGACGCAACGCAAACGTAAATTATGCGGCGTTCTTGTGCCTAATTAGGTGTCGTATTGTAAATGTTTTTATATATTGGAGGCACACACACCAAGCTAGCTAGCCCTTGAGCTAGCATCTCCTTCAAGCCAAAGTGCTTGAGGTCTGAGTCTTAGACATGCCGTATAATATTTAACAAGGAGTCGGTTGGTTAAGTGGGTTTGGTTTGATGATTGAATGGAAATTGAAAGCAATGATGATAGAGACTATAAATGGGACTTTTCATTGGATGAGATTAACCTTAATAAGTTAGACCTATATATAGTTAGCTTAGTATCTTAGCTCATAGTTAAGAACTTTACCATGAAGACTAGAGGAAGAATATATCTTTAGCTCTTGCTGCGCTCTTCGTGGTCTCTTTTCGTTGGTTCATGTGCCAGAATACTTATTAGTTTGATTCATATTCAACAAATCAAGGCTATATATCAACTAATATGTAGTTCCTCCAAGGACATATATCCTATTTGATCATTCAAAATTTAATTGAAAATAAAAATTTAAAAAACTACTAAACTTAACTAACTAAATTCATAAAAAAAAATATAAAAATTTTAATAATAATAATTTCGATTTAAATTAATAATAAAAAATATATTGAATTCCTTATAGTCCATATAACAATAAACTACAATTCTCAAAGTCAATCTATAATGCTCCCACGAATTGATATTTTATATAAACTACCACAAAGACCTGAAGATCACAGAATAATTAAAATATAATCGAATCATTCAAAATATGGTTGTATTTAAATAATTTCCATATCTGCCTTTGGTTGGAATAAATTTCTAATACTCGCACACAAATTCCTGTAGTAAAGTGGCTCGGAGACATAATAGAATAGCGCTCGGAGTTTATTTTGCAGCTTGTACCTTTAACCTCATTTGCATGTATTATTACAACTCTCTTAAGTCTGTCGCCTTCCTCGTCTTCTTCTTCTTGTAGCATACCAAACGACACTTCTTCTGAAGACTCTCCGCAAATTGCCGACGCCAAACGACCATAAAGAATGGTCGAAGCACAATTTCTGGAACTGGCAGCCAACTAGTTGGGGTCTCGGAAAGCCAACTGCAGCTCCAACTCGAACTCCAACTCCAACGGCAACTCTACCGTTCGGAGAAGAAAAGCTGCCGAAACTCGTGCAAGTGAATAGATAGGCAATGCTTACGCAGCGCTCCAAGAGGTAATTAGATTTTATTGGACGGTGCGCGCTATGCCGACGGCCTGCCTGGCAAAGGGGGTAGCTGTCAAGGCCCCGCGGGTGTGTCACAGTCTCGAGAATGCTTAGCGTTGACAAATATACATATATATATATATATATATATGGTGTATACATATGTATATGTATATGCATACATTCTAGCTATAACTGTTGAGCCTTGATGCAGCCGACTCGCTCGTTCTTTTTTTATGGCACTCGGGGCGCAAATGCAAACAAATGCGACAAATGTGAAGCGAGTAAGTATTTCAAGTTGAGAGCAGTACAATATAATTGACAGGCAATGAGCTCTGCACTTTTTGGATGCCTACTCTCTCGTTCTCACCCTCTCTCACTCTGACCCTCTCTCTCGCTCTCTCTCTCTCTCTTTGTCGCCCCTGTCAGTATTTGCCCAGGGCTTGTTTGACAAGTTCGCGGCACGTAGCACGGAGCAGTCGCCGCAGCGAGTTGTGTTCGACACATAATCATCAAACAGACCTAAGCTGAATAGAGCCCAACACTAACCACACTCACACGGCAGATAGTGCAGCGGCTTATCTCTGCCAACAGGGAGAGAGAGAGAGAGAGAGAGAAAGACAGGGAGAGGGAGAGCGAGAGTGGGTGAGCGAGTGACTACGGCATATATCTCTATATATATATTTACTGGGTTATATGGCTTTTGGGCACTGATAAGATCCGTTTAGTCTAGAGTTAGAGTCAGCTAATTGAGGGGACGCGCGGTTAAATGAAAACGAAAATCATTTGAGCAGCAGCACCACCCGACCACTGCCCGCCCACCCCTTGGGCAGCCCGTTGGCCTGAACTACCTCGGCGGCAGTCGGCATGATTAGAACCAAAAACAATCAAACAACACACACATCAAAGGCATTTCGCCGTCAATTTGTCATTAACGTCATAATATAGTGACAAGATTGCTTTGCACGGATATCGTCTGTGCCCGGGAACCCCTAGCCGTAGCCCCAATCCCCCTTCAGCTCTACCTCTACCTCTTCCTCTCTCTCTCTCTCTCTCTCTCTCTCTCTCTCTCTCTCTCTGTTTGCTAGGCCTCTTTGAGTATTTGTCAACAAATATAGAGTTAAGCGTCTGTCTCTCTGGCCGAGGTGTTGTAATAACCGCCCAGTTGTTGCTATTGTCGCAGTTGTAAATTTCCGTTCACTCGCACTAGCACCACATTGACATTTAAGAAATATTTTTTTGCTTTAGGACTGGTCTACAAACTGTATTCGAATTGTGTGTATTTAAGGATTAACAATGTGTGGGATTTCTTCAGCGTTTTCCATGTGAATCGTCGGCCTGGTTCTTTGGTGCCTAGGCGTTTATTTGGACAAGTGATTAATAGGCTCTTTATCTTTCTATTTGCATATCAACTGGGCTGACTAAAGAGCGGGCATATTTGAAGTACTTGAAATAGGTTAGACGAGTGCTGGAAAATTGATGGAGAGGATTTGACGAGCATAAGACATAGCTTGGAAGAAATCTAGGAATATGAAATATAGTCTAATATGAAGTATTTGAAAAAGTTTCCATAATTGCTGGAGGAGTTAAGGAAAGTATTTGAAAGGAAAACATAAATTGGAAGAGCTGAAGAATTCCTTTGTTATTTATGTAAATTGTACAAGTATTTAAATTTTCCATATTTGTTGTTGTTTCCAAGAAATCTTTTCATCCATCTCCAACACCGCCTCATATATTCACCCTCAATTACTCCCTAGTGATTCGTTGAATATTTTGCACCAGATTCAACAATGTTTATAGAGTAGCTGGCTCTACTTCAAAGCAGAAGTCAGATATCCATTTAAGATATGCAAAAATGTTTTGTTTACTTTGCGAGAGCTGTTAACGCCCACCTCACAGAGATAAGAAAAGCGACCCACACTCATACACACACACACAGAGCGCAGATCATGACGCAAAAAGAGAAACAGTTCGCCATGGGCTAGACACGATGAACGATTGAACGATAAACGACGAGCGATAAACGATAAATGGCAATCAAAACGAACTTCAAACACTTAACGCGCTTTACCCGCCCCCCGAATGTTGATTTAATTATCTCAGCATGGTTGCCGATTCCTCCGGGGGTTGAGCTACCCCCGTTAGGAGCGGACTTACCCTCACGCAGCAGGCCCATTAGCAGCAACTGTTTCGCATGTAATCTACACCATGCCACGCCTACCGCATGTTCAACCACCAGTTGGTGAGTGAGTGTGTGAGGCCCTCTAAAGTGGGCACAAATTATTAAGCTAATAAACAACAAAAACAAGGCGCGGATAAGCGACGGCGTCTGGCAGCAATTTGTGAACCATGTTGGGTGCTGGCTGCTGGGCGCAGGGAATGAAGGGCTGGCGGGATAGCACGGACAAGGGATACCATATAACGGGTGCTGATAAGCGTGAAATATATATCCATCCGCCGGGCAGCCATTGTCCTGCACCACTCGAAATGGGCCCGTTAACTGTCAACGGCAGTTCCTGCTTTGCTTAGGTACCCGGATACACATATAGCTGGTTATATGCATCGCTGATCTCCAATGCACGTAATTGAGTCGAAGTGATAGAAAGAGTGCGTGAGAGAGAGTGAGAGAGAATTGAATTGTTACGTGCATCTGCTGGGTTTTAAGGAGCTGCGACGCTACTTAGCTGGGATCTCTGTGTGGCTGGGCTTATCGCTCGCCTGCAGCGGCTTAGCATTGGACCTCTGCTAGCCTGAGTGTGTATCTGTATATTCGTACCTCTATCTGTATCTGTATCTGCATCTGATTGCTCTTTGTTATTGGGTGTCGTAATCGTTGACATAGCTCAACCTAATTGGGCATCAACCGAGCGCCATAATGTCACAACTGTCGGCTTAGCTATGAGCAGGAGCAGCCGATTGAATGGGGCATGCCACCAAACCCAACTGACAAATGCGCATTTGATGTGTCACACATAAAAACACATACAACTAAAAGAGTTTTGAGCTAAGTGATTCTGATGGGAATAAGAAAACAGAAAGGGCACTGAAACCGCCAGGAGAGCTGTCTGTCTGAATGAGATAGAATTTTTATTGAATATGAATCGAAAGACAGCCTAGAATGGGTACTAAAGGTTCTTGAGAGAGCATGCGATATGCTCATGCTCATAATGGACAAGACTTCTGTCTGAAAGAATCTTTATATATTAATTTCTTATATTCTAAAAAAGGTTTGAAATGTAACTGTGTCACAATTTATTTAAATTTTTATTTTTATTTTTTTTTAATTCATTTAAATTTGTAAAAAGAAAATTTCATTATTTATTTAAAGAAAATTTAATTTTAAAATAATTTTTATATATATATATTTTTTTTTATTAATTTGAATTTTGTTGATCTTAAAGTACTATTTTCTTATCATTTATTTAAATAAAAATAAATACTTAAAGCTGGTTATTCAACGAAGGTACCATATTTTTGTGCAACCCAACCCTATCCAAACTCAAGCCAACTCGCTCTCATAGTTTATTTCGATTCGATCCATCAGTCCATCATTGAGCATATGCAATTTCTGCTATATAGATGTTAATTTGTTAACTAAGGTACTCTATGGCATGGCAACATGACTAAGCGACTATCCTTAACCCGTTTATGTCATCAGCTACCTACAAATATAAAAAGCCACAGAGCCAAGCAGAGCAGAGCAGATCCGAGCTCAGGCGAGTCGACAAAATTAATTTGTTAGGTTCGCGCGAATCGTTAAAGATGCTGCGGTTGCGGTGGCTTGGTCTTTGCCTGGTCTCTTGGTCTCTCTATATAAGTCGAGGGTCCTAACTGATTGATGATGCAAACACGCGCCTTCTTTGTACTAATAAATTCTGAGCAAAATTCAGACAAATTCGAGACTCGAACAAAATGAAAGAAATTCCTTGGCCAAGCTAAGATAAGAGCACAAAGTGTGGAAAAGACTAATGTAGAAGAGATGCTCTCCCTGTCTCTCTCTCTCTCTCTCACTCTCTCACTCTAGCTCTTCCGGTTGGTCAGTTGGTCAGTTGAGAGTTACGCTCGTAAATAAGCAAAATTTGTTTCCATTTGTGGTGTGGGTAAACAAATTAGAAATCAAAAATTGAGCAGAGTCTGTTTACTTAAGGCTGATAACAATGTTGAAACAATAAACATTTTTCTCGCGCACCAACGAACACACAAATCCACTTAGCCACGCGCTTCACCAAAAAGAAATTCCGACCACCCGAAACGCAGCCAGAGCAGGGAGATGGGAAGATGCGACGACGGCGAAGAGTGCTGGACTCTCGGTGGACACATCATCAAGTGCGTTGGTGGTGTCGCGCGTTTGTTGTCTCTCAAACCACAGCCAGACAACAGGCAATTTATTGATGAGTTTATCGTCGGCCCTGAGAGCTCCCTCCAACTTCAACTTCAACTCCAACTGCAGCTGCAGCTTCCACTCTCTGATGATGTCGATGATGTCTATGTCGTCGCAGCCATAGGCCGCATATGAGTTGATTCTTTGTGCCTTTTTTATTTTACCTCTGCCGTTGGGGGACAATTTGTAAATTTGGTTTTATGACAACACGCACTGAAAGAGAAGAAGAGACAAAGTGTGTGTGTGTGTGAGAGTGAGAGAGGGTAAAATGCTAATTTAAAAAATTACGAGTTTCGTTCGCTTTTGGTCACACCTTAAAAATGCGCACAACCAGGTCTCGGTTTTTGGTCGCAGCTCCAGCCGTGGCGTATACGGTAGGTACAGCTCTAACTGTAATTTATCGCTAGACAAGACAAGCGGCAGGCCGCCTGTAGCTGAGGAGGTAGCTCCATGTGGCTGCTTCTGCTGCTGCTGCTGCTGCTGGCTCATCCGATATGATACTATTTATAACATTTATTTATGACATGCCAAAAAAACAGAAAAAAAAACAGATGATGAAGAAGAAGAAGAAGATGGGACCTCTGAATGCTTTGTTTTCATGTATATTTGGTTATAAAAAGCAGCTGAAATTATGATTATATCTACGACTTGTAGGTGCTGCGAGCCGAGGCTGCGCTGAGACACGTTTGACTTATGAAGACGTTGCCGTTAGTTGGCATTAAATATTGGTCATATTTATAGCTTGTCGCCAACCTGAGCTGATCTTAGCTGAGCTGAGCTGATCCAAGCCGAGCTGAGCTGAGTTTTATGTCTGCGAAAATTGACTTGAATTGGCAATGAATTTTAATCATTGAATGCGAAAACATCACTCCAAACTCAAATTCCGATTGCCGAGCAACCTCCAAACTTACCTAATTTATTGCAACTGACTAAAGTGATTCGACAGAGATATTCTTGTTTTTTTTTTTCGGCTTAGGGGAACCAAACAGGTTGACATCAGATTCAGCTTAAATATTAAGTGTACTATTCTGCCAGCTCGCTGGCTTCTACGATCTTTGATATATGAGAGTGTGAAGAAATTTGTCGATAAAGCCGAAAGATTCAACAGAATCGTAGCAGTTTTATGGGAATTGATAAATGCAAAATAAATAAGCCAGGTAATTTATGGAAATCACTTACCAAAGACCTTAACTGTAAACGATACTTTAACAAGCTTCAGATTTTGAATTAAATAAACCTGTGAGAGCTCACAAGAAATCAACGAAGGATTGATTTAGTTCCTCATCGATGTGAATTCAAGTTGATTTGATTTTAAAATTATTCAGTAAGTCCAACAAATGAGCCGAGCTGCTGGCAAATTATCAAATTATCGATCTATATTATATCAGAACTTGATTTGATTTTCTATTAAGTTGAAAGCGCAGCATATGTATTGAATAGATTTCAACAGGAGTAGAATGTATATAATATTTAAGCATTAATAAAATATATAAAATTACATGTAAAAATCTCATAAAAAATAAATAAATCAATAAGAAAATAAATAAAAATATTGGTAAAATAAATAATAAATAACCAATTAAAATATTTAAACAACTAATATATTTATTTACTAATCTTTCAATATTTCCTCATATAATCAAATATCAAAAGTCAAATTTTATGATAATTCTATCCTTTTCTAAAGATCACGTAATGTAAGTAATTCTGTTTATTTTTTATAATTATTACTATTTTTTAAATATTTATTTATTCATCCCAAAATATAATTAAGCAATTCTCTCATCTTCTTATATCAGATAACTCTCATATTAATATCCCCTAGCGCCATAGCTCTTCCTTGACTGTCAGATATATACTCTCCAATATATATACCTCAAATATATAGCACTGCACATAACTCTGCATTGACAATGCGCTCAGTGCGTCCATAAATGAAGCCATTATACAGAGCGAGCCATAGAGAACTTGTGCTAAACGTCAAACGTCGGAATTGTGCTCAAATATGATTTGATGTCGTTCTCAGTTCGTAGTTCCGTTTCGCGCGTGTGTGTGTGTGTATGCGTGTGTGCCAAGCTCAACAATGTTGCGCCATTCATGGAGTTTGAGAGCTGCAGCTGGAGCCGGAGCTGCCCCCAACGAGTCCGAGTCAAGACCCCGACGGATAGGCGGCGCTGAGTAGGTGAGTGAGTGTTAAAGGCAAATAATTTTAACTGCAGTGCAAAGAGCTCGCTTGTTGTTTTTGTTGTTGTTGTTTTGTCTTTTGCCGAAAATATGATTTAACTAAATTATTACCTGGAGCACACCTTAAAGTAATACAAAGGCAACGAGCAACAGCAACAACAATAAAGGAAACGCTTAATTTTGCATTGTCTTTTGGGCCAAAAAAAGTAACAAAATGAAGCGAAGCAACTCTTAAAATGAATGCATGGGGCGCTTGCTCGAGAGTTGGCTTCATGGATGCACCTTAAGCAACATTAACTTGAGGCTAAGCCTCACTCTGAGGGACAGAGGGCAGGGCAGAGCCCAGCATGGCACACACACAAACACACACAAGCACACACACACACACCCCACATACACATACACGCTCATTCGCAGTCATCATCATAGTTTGGGTCTCTTTGGCTACAGCTGTGCTGGCTCTGCTCGTGGGTGGGTATCATACATTTGAGTAGAACGCCTCTATTCGACGTGCGCATGAGTGGAGTGCGGGCGGGCGGTGGAGCAGGTGGAGCAGCTGGCGGAGGGCGCTGTGGCTGGGTCGTTGTCGGGTCTTGAAGCTGTGGAGCGAACGCATCACCATCACAATGTGCCATCAATAAGTGGTAACAGCGTGTGTTGTTGTTGTTGTTGTTGTTGTTATTGTAGCCAAGTTCGTTCGTGAGCGAACGTCCATCAATGTGGGCACTGTTGTTGCTGTTGCTGTTGCTGTTGTTGTTGTTGTTGTCGTTGCGACGACGATCATAACTTGAAGTTCAATCGCAATGCCGCGGGCCATTTGCCGAGCCTTAGTGTGCAAAGCCAAAGCCCAAAAGCAGCCAAAGCCAAAGCCACAGCCAGAGCCACAGCCATAGCCACAGTCGCAGTCGCAGCCGCAGCCGCAGTCACAGCCCCGGCAATGAGGATGGAGGCCATGAGACGACGGTACGAGAGAATCAATCGCCCACGTTTATGAATTGCTGCGGCGCCGCTTCAGACCAAGTCCATCCAAGTCGCCGCCGTCGTCGTCGACGCTGCCGTCGCGGTGCAACATTTTAGCCAACGTCTGCCTCGCAACCACAAAACGTCGCCACTTGCGCCTCATAAAATCAAAAAAGAGGAGACGAAGCAGAAGAAGAAGAACAAAACGAAAAGAAAGGCAACTCGAAGTCAAAGCCAAAAAAAATAAGGGCTAGGCACACGCGCCGCCTGTAACTGTGGCAAAGACTTGCGCCTGCCGCCCCGGCCCCCGCCCCCGCTCCCGCCCTGCCGCTGCCCGCGTGTGGCATGGCTCATGGGTTATGCCCCGGCCCAATGCACATTTGCCCTGCGCCACCTACGCCGTTTCGGGGCTGCGCCAGTGCAGCAACGTCCATTTGGCGGCATCTTCGCCTGCCTCTGCCTCTGCCTCTGTCTCTGCCTCTTTTTCTTCCTCTTCTGCTGCCTCAACTTCTTTTGCTCAAGCTGCGCATGCGACAAATATTTCAACACAGTCTTCGACGATTCTAATAGACCGATTTGTCAGGGATCAGATTACATGCCTGCCAACGCCCACATCCGGTAGAAGGTTGCCCGCTCCAAGCTCGCGATGCAGATGAAGATCGAGATGGAGATGCAGATGGAGCTAGAGATGGAGCTGCAGAGGCCCACACTTTAAGCTCTCGTGTGAATCCAATGAATGAATGTCGAGCTCTTTGAATGGACATTACTTAAGAAATATGCTCCAACAAAATGTGCATAGTACAGGTGCAAAATATATTTAATAGAATACCCAAGGGGTGAATTTGGAAACATTTGGTAAATCTTGGAACGCTTTGAAATAAAACATAACTATTGATGGGCATATGCATATATATTTAAGTTGATTCAATATGATGTGTAAGAATTATCCATGAAAAAATCGCTTATGAAAGTCAGCTCATATATCAGTAATATATTCTGTTAGAAGTTGATCAGAAACTTGTTATTATTATATTTTTAAATAATCAATTGTTTTTATAGACATTTAAGCTTACAATTATCATTAAAATATAATTGAAAATAAATTAAATATTGCAATATGCAAATATGTTTTTAAAAAAGTATTTATTTTAAAAACAAATGTATAATATTAAAAAAAATGTATGTGAAAATTGTAAATTAATGATGAATACGTTTAAAAATTAATTAATTTGTTATAAGTATGTTTAAATCAAAATATAATTTATTTAGAAAGATTTTACATTCTTTATATATTTAAAAGAATATGTACATATAAATATGAAGTATTATTTAATATTTTCAACGGATATTTATTTATTTATTTATATGGGACACTTTATTTTAAATCAATTTACGGTATACAGCATATTTTATTTATAGTTTTCTAAAAAAAAAAAAAAAATTGTTTTAAACATTTTATGGTATTAAAAAAATTTTTTTTAATCTTTAATATATAATTTATTATAGAATATTTACCAAATTTATAATTTTTTTGTTAACAGACTCATTTAATTTAATTCAAATTTAACATTTGGTTTTATTTAAAATAGGATAAATGCAATAGCTTGAAGCATATAAATTATTTCAGGATATGCCGCATGCCATTTAACGCTGTCATAGCCGAAGGAATAAAGGTATTCGACTCCAATTTCATAATATGCATACATATATATGTACATACGTATATGCTTATATATAATTTCTGAAAGTTGGCAGCAAAGTTTCAAGCTTGGCCATTGCTATGCGCCCCGCAGACAGCCACTTGCTGCCGCTGGGAGCTCGGAGCTCTGTTGCATGCCTCATTGTTTATGGTTAATCTTTATCAATTTAAAGAAATATCTTTGTTTCGACATTTGCACATAAACAGCGTTAAGCTTTGATTTCAGATTTCCACCGAGTCGCCGGAATGGGGGCCACAGAACACGCCACAGTGGCGTCTCCAACGGAAGCAAAACCACGGGGGGTGGGCGTGGCTAACTGTCCGACTCGGTTCGACTCTATCTGAGTGGCGGATAGTCGTGAATTCGGGGCGCCCCAAGCCCAAGGTGTCCACTGCGACTGCGGCTGCCCGTTGACGACAAGAAGCACCAAAAAGCACAATTTTAATGAGAATATATTTTGTGAGGCAGGCAAATGACAGGCCAAGGGCCAAGAGGCCAAGCGGCCAAGCGGCCAAGCGGCCAAACGGCCCCAAACAGCATTGTTCGGCAGCTGGTATATAATATTCCGTGAATTATGAAATGTAGGAGGGAATCCTTAACGAACAGCCCCCATATACGCACACACGAAAATGTCGTTCACACAGCGTGAAATGCTGCGATGCCATTGCTATGGCTTCAGCTACGTCTTGGGAACTGTGGGACTTCCCCCCCGCTGGTGTGCGATGACTACTACCAGGCCGGGGCGACTACTACTGTGCCCCATAGCCCCAATCGGCTGGCCAGCCAGCTTTTATATGCTCATCAATAAAAATAAATCAAAGCGCATTTTTAGAAACCAAAACTTGAGGTCATAACATTTTTGTCTTGTGTGGGTTCCACACACACACACACACAGACAGAGCCATAGAGTAGACAGGCTAGTGTGTGTGTGGAAATTAAAAGATGACGGGCCTGGCACTACACAGTCACACTTGGCAGTTGGATGAGGCTTGTTATCCTTGGCGCATTTGCAAAAACAAACATCCATTCACATATGCCAAACAGCGCTACCGGATTAAGGCATATATATGACTATATATATATGTATATGTATTTATATATATGTGATGGCAACTGTGACGCCAGCCTCGACTGTTGACGATCGTCGCGGGGCATGGAGCTTAGCTCACACACCACTTGGCACTCTCGGGTGTCTTGTTAACATATCAACATCATGTCGCACTCGCACAACAACTGCCCACAGTGGGATTTGGTTTTGGTTTTGGATTTGGGTTTGGGATCTTGAGTTTATGCATCTCCGATCTCCCTCTCCCTCTCTGTCGCTCATCCTGCCTTTTTACGATTATTATTTTATACTTTTTTTTTTTTCGTTTTACCGCTGCGGCATTTTAACGCCGCAATCCACAAGACGCCGCCTGCCTGTTTACCTTTCGGGTCCGCAGCTAATTGGGAATTATTTTTATGCATGAATTGTGTGAAGAAATTGGTAATTTTGTTGTTGTTCCAGTTCATTCTGGGGACGTTTTTATTTATATTTGTTTGCTTTGTTCATGCTCAGCCTGAAAAGAGAGGCAAAAGTGCCGCCAGAAGCTCTTACGGGTTGCAGTTGTATACAAAAAGGAAATAGAATAAAAAATATTTTTAGATTGTTTGATGCAGCTGAAACATTTATAGTGATTTTTGAACTATTCAAAGGTTTCCAAAAATTCAAACAACATCCTTTCTTCAGAAGCCAAAGAGAATTTCTAAAAGCTTGATCAGCAATGTGTCTGCGACTTTTTATGATTTTCAATAAAATTCATTTATTATTGTTCCAGCCATTAGGTTCAGTTATTAAATCACATCTCTTACATCGATCGAGTCACGATCGAGTAGGTCACAGTTGCTAAAGAGTTTTTATAGTTACTTCACACATACTCATTGACATTGTTAAGTTCAGTTCAGATATCGATCAGCGCGATCATTAGTCATAGCTGGCCGCCCTCATCATTAGCCAATATCCGCTTCCGCGATCTCAACCGCAATTCTCACACACAGTACAAAGCACAGCAACCACAACAAAAAGACAATCACAAAACAGATGAAGGAGCTGAGGAAGAAGAAGAAGAAGAAGAAAAATCACCGGAACTACGATCTATTCGAATTTCAATAAGCTTCACAAGCAGCGACATTGTCGTGAAGTACAAATTGATATTTCGCATTAGCGGTGTAGTGGAACCCGAAACAACAATGCGACTGGCTGACTGAATAAAGGTGACAAAGTCCCCGACGGAGTCAGGGCCAATGTCAGCTGGGCCTGTTGCGTGGGACTGCAGTTGACAAAACTGGGGGGAAAAAACAGAAAAAACTAAAAGGCTGAGAAGCTGCGAAGCTGGGAAACTGGGAAACTCGGCGATTGCATTGAGCCATTAAGACAAATGGCCGAGCATTCAAAAGGCAACTGCAAAGGCAAAGGCAAAGGCAAACAAAGCAAAGCTTCGGCAGCTGACAAATGAGCCGGCTCACACTCTGGCTCACAATGTGTTGACACGCTTTTGGCCACATCAGGCAAAGCAACAGTCGCAGTCGCTGTCGCCGTCGCAGTCGCAGTCGCAGTCGCAGCCTGTATCTTACGGATACAGATACCAATTTGTCAGCAGAACAAATAGCGCTTGTACGTGAGCGAGCAGAGCGCGTACGTGAACTGGGTGACGCTGATAATGTTATGGCTAATGCTAATGATAATGATGATGTTGATAATGATGATGACGATGATCATGTGGTGGCTGCCGCAGCTCCTGCTGCTGCTGTTGTATCTATTGATCTTGCATTTGTCTAGCTGAAAAATCTTTGGCGAGCCGATGCGACACATCGCAACGATTTCAATCTTGATCTTGATATACAGTTCGGCGCCTCTTTGATGGCACTGCCAACAAACAAATTCCTGGCCGGGCCAAGAGCTACACGACACCGCACCAAACACGACCTCAATGTGCGCTGAATTGTGTAAACAAGCTGACTCCAAACATACTCAGCATCATCAATTTCTCGACTCCATTCCTCTCACTCTCCCTTTCTCTCTCTCTCTCTCTCTCCCTCTCTCTCTCTTCCTCTCGCTCTGGCTGTGGCTCTCTTATTGGAAATTATCATAGCAGAGCATCTGAGTTATGCCCTATGCCAACGATGCGCCTGCTGTGGTTGTTGTTGTCCTGCCGATAATCAGACGCGCTTGGTGGCTCCTGGCCAGAGCATCAGCATCAGCATCAGCATCAGCAATGACCACGGCCACAGTTCCATTCCCTCAGCTGCCCCAGTTCCCCCTGTGGCGGCGACGGCGGCAACGCTGTTGGAATATTTCAAGCGAAAATCGCCCGGATTGGAATCGCGAATCGCGCGGTATCGATTGACTCTACGCTGCTCACAGCCGAATGGGTGCAAAGTCTTTGGCTCGCTGCCTGGCTGGCTGCATATGCTGTGGCCTTTCAACAAATTGACTCGACGATAATTGAAACTGACATGTGACTAATCTGCACCGAGTCCCAGCTCCAACTGCCCAACTGCCCCAACTGAGCATTATTCAAACTGGTTGCCACACCCCCGGCCGCCCTCCGCCCTCCGCCCTGCAGCCGCCGGCCATCCCTGGGTGACAATCGGGCACTGTACTTTGCGCCATAAATTTTGACTGTTACTCAAGTGGCCGGCCGGCTACTTTGTTGTACATCCACATCCACATCGACATCGACACACACCCATGTCCATAAATATATAGGCATGCATGCATACACTTACATAGGCAGAGACTGCTTTGGTCTCTTGCCTAACATGCGGGTCCGCGTCTCTGGCACTCACTCTGTGTGGGTGGCTCAGCGGCGTTATAGAAATTGTTACTTTTGATTATTATTTATGCGACATGATGAAGCTCAGCGGATCGATGGCAATGCGTGCGTGCCCACAAATATATACATACATACAGACTTATATAGATATATGTACGTTTGTATGTATATAGAGTGGCGCAACAACAACTGCAGAGATTAACAGAAACTATGCCAAATTATTGAGCTATGATTGCGTATGGCCAGAGCTGATGTTGTGGGTGTCGGCAGAGAAAGTGTTGGCCATCGATCAGAATACATAGAGAGGGAGAGATTTGCGAAAGGCAAGGAGAGAGAGAAAGGGAGAGACAGGCAGATGAAGAAATGTAGACGAGTAAAGTGAGAGAGAGTTCGAGATTTCAAGAGGCAGAGTGAGAGACAGAGAGAGAAAGAGAGAGAGAGGTAGAGAGACAGAAAGAGTGATAGAGGTAGAGAAAAGAGCAATCGCTCAAGCCTACAAATTGTTAATTTCAAAACATTTTTAATATAGTATATTTTATTTCATTATTTTTTAAACTTTTCAGTATTTTGCTCTAACTCCCTTCGATTTCTTTATAGGGAAAAAACCTTATCTTACCTTTCCATCCACTTTGTTTATCTAACCTAGACCTAGTCCCACACGTGCTTCGCAATTAAATTGAAATTAGCCGTGGCTGGCCAGCCCCAACACATTCCACAGTATCGGCTCAGTTATCGGTCAAAATAATAATTTTGCGTCATTAAGTTGCAAAAATCAATCAGTCTTCAAAAGAATCATAAAATATTTGCGATATATGCGACGTCTACCGAAATAGAAAAAGAACAGAAAAAGATAAAATCAACAACATACCAGTTAAAGTTTCCTACTCAATTAGACCAATTTTCAATGCCACAATATTTATTGAGAGCATTTATTTCGTTCACCATAATTTCTATATAAATAAAATATTGTAAATTGAATTTCTATTTATCAAAATTTAAATACATGCAAATATACATTTAATTTCAATTTATTTATTTGCTTTTAATTTTATATCATAGATTCGCATATAATTTACTTTATTTCTTTAACACTTTATAAAATGGGAAACAATTCGGTCATAGAAATGGCTTTTGCTTATTTATATCGTTATATTTATATTTATGGCCGTTAATTTATTTATTTTAATGTTTATTACATAACACAAAATATTTTATAAAATAGTTGAATTTAAGTAATCCCTTTAAAACGTTTCTATTACAAGACGAATATTTTTGTAATTCATTTCGCATTTATATTAACTGTTGTTTGCAGATGTTTATTTATTAGATTATAATAATCTTTTAATTTTTAAAATTTATTTATAACTTACTTTTTATTATGTAATTTATTTCCTATTTAGTTGAACTATTTAAAGATTTTTACTTATTAATTTATAATTATTTTTTAATTTATAAAATTTGTTTGTAGCTTAATAATATAAGGACCATATTCATAAAAAAAATAAATAAATAAATTTAATAAGCCTGTACAAAGCTTCTATTGGTTAACGTCTTCATTGCTTTCCCATTTCACCATCTATATAAAGGTTGTTGAAATTTTCGATTGCAGCAGTTAAAACTTATGCCAATAATTCAGAAATCTAGTTATAAATACTATATACCTTTTTCAAATACCCGTTCTACGGCCATTTTTGTGGAGCAACGGGTGTACTTAGTATGTGGGAAATTCCGTTTTCAGTAGTTGGAGTGCCGACAAACCGATAATGAACTGAGAAATTTAGATTTGATATAGATCAGGGCACAGGCCGAGCCGAATCGGCGATAAGGCTGGCGGCGCATTTCAGCTCTCGGAAGTCGGCACAGTCGGCAGATCGATAAAACGTCACACACATTTGGCACACGTATCGAACAGCAACGATGACTTTGACATTCCCTGCCCGATAATGGGCCACTTGATTAGCCAGGCCCAATTGCAGCAGCAGCAGCAGCAGCAGCGAGCGCACGACACAGACAGGTCATAGCAGCGCAGAGGGGAACGCGGTGACAAATTTTATTTTATTTTATAAATTTTGTATAATTTTTAGCTTTTTTTTGTATTTTTTGATAGCATCGAGCGCCATAAATTCAAAACGCACTGCATGGAGACAAATTTTGAAAATAATTTGACTTGTTGTTGTTGCTGTTGCTGTTGTTGTTGTTGTCGTTGTGGGTTTTTGGCAAAAGGAACGCCACCATAAAGATAAACTCTAACATGCTTTATACATCATTAAACATTCCTGCACAGCCGCCAATTTGGCTTTTTATTGGCTGCCCCAGACGCGAGTCTCTGCTCGT